>NC_133661.1:117701538-118025638 GCF_037893015.1 Macrotis lagotis
TGAATTAAATTTTTTTTAAAAAAATATACAAATTCTTTGTTGTTTTTTTTTCCCAAGGCAATGGGATTAAATGACTTGCTCAAGGTCATATAGCTAGGAAATTATTGAGTGTATGAGTTAAGATTTGGACTCAGGTCTTTCTGACTCCAGGGCCAGTGCTCTGTCCAGCCATCTAGCTGCCCCCCCCAAAATACAAATTCTTAATACAAAGTATTGTTCTTCAGAAGTACGTTTAGGATCTGGGGGCAGCTAGGTAGTACAGTGGATAGAGCACCTGGCTCTGGAGTCAGAAGAAACTGAGTTCAAATTTGACCTCAGACACTTAATAATTGCCGAGATATGTGACCTTGGGCAGGTCACTTAACACCATTGTCTTGCAAAAACCTAAAATAATAAAAAATAAAATTAAAAATAAGAAGTACCTTAGGATCCCCAAGGTCCATATTGAATTACAGTCATGGTATGGATGTAGTAGGGTGGGTCTGATGCTCCTTTGCGAAAAAGAGAGTGAAATACAATGGTGAGAATGGATAGAAAAAGATGTGAAAAGATATGGATCAAGAGAAGGAAAGGAAAAGGGAGACATGGACTGAGGAAAGAAAGAATGAGAGAGAATGAATATATGAGAGTTCCCAGTAGAATATTGGACATTTCACCTACAGCAAATGGGAAAATAGGAACTAGTGCTTTGAATACTCTTGGAGAAATGTGCTCCAAGAAAACTAGAAAGAAAACTGGACTTGAACCAGAAGGTGATATTTATGCAGCTTCTTTAAAGAAGTGAGGGATTCTGTAGGATGGAAGAAGGGAGTGCATTCCAGACATGAGGAAACAGACATTGCAAAGATGTAGAGACAGTTGTATATATAAGGAATGGAGAGAAGGCCAGTTGGGCCAGATAGTTGAATATAGAAGCAAAATAATTAATGATTCTGGAATTGGGGCAAATTCTTATTAAAGATTGGGGCAAAATTATGAAAGTCTTACAAAATCAAATAGCAGCAAAAAAAAAAAAGATGGAATTGTTTGGGTAGGAGAGTGACATGATCAGATCCTCACATTAGGAAAATCACTTTGACAGCTGTGTGGATGGATTGGCGTGGGGTCAGACTTAAGGCAGTGTAACTACTTGGGAGGTCATTGCAGTAGTCTTTCATGAGGTGATGAATACCTGAATAAAAAGAGAAGGGATATAGTATAAGAGCTATTACATTTTTGTTGTGTGGGTAGAATGAGGTAATGGATATGGTAGTGTTTTGTAAAATGCTATATTTGACTGTTGCTATTACCATATGAGGCTACCAGGAATGCACAGTCAGGAAGACTCATCTTCCTGAATTCAAATTTGACCTCAGACACTTAATAGCTGTGTGACCCTTGGGAAAGTCACTTAACCCTGTTTGTCTCAGTTTTCTCATCTGTAAAATGAACTGAAGAAGGAAATGACAAATCACTCCTGTATCTCTGCTAAGAAAACCCTAAATGGGATCAGAAAGATTCAGACACAACTGAACAAACAACAAAATTACCTACATGCTGTTCTTATCTTTAAGCACTGACTATGCTATCATAAAGTGTTGTGACCATTTGGGAGTTTCCCACAAACTTCCTTAAAAAGTATGTGAAGACATTGAAGAAGCAGCTAGGAAAATTCAAAGTTGGTAGAAGAAGCCCTTATGGAGAGGTCAAAGGAAAGGAATTGCAGTGATTAAACCTGAAGAAAAGAAGGCAGATTGCACACCATCCCTTTCCTTCTTGTTTTTTGGAGGGGTCCTAGATAATTTAATTTATTGGTATAGTAGACTCCATGTGATTTTCTTCTGATGAAAATTAGCAGCTGGTCTGTAACTTAAGGTTTCTTGAGAGCATAAAGAATGACTTTGCCTTTGGTCACACACCAGCTAACTGGAGACAAAGGAAGGATTTGAATCCTGGCTTTGCTGACTCTGAAGCTAAGCTCTCTCTCTCTCTCTCTCTCTCTCTCTCCTTATGTATGGAAAGAATTTTTATGTTGTATGGGTTGGCTGCTACATTTTTATTTTTTATTATCTCTATTTAGAAGAAGCTAAAATGTTTGTAGGAACTGAGAGTTAAAAATAACTTAAAATAAATGATGCCAGATATTTGAATGAGTTATCAAGAAAGGTTCAACAGTTGCTTTCCCTTGGGATAAAAATCATCTGTCCACAATTTAATCAATCAGCTGAACCTAATTAAACTGTATTCCCTCCTAGAGGCAAGCTCCTGCCCTAGAAAGTATTCACATTAGCTGTTCTGGCGACCCATGCTTAACCACTGTATAGTTGACATCAGATCTCCAAATACATTGTTCAGACTACCATTTCCAAAATCAACAACCCCTTGATTTTTTCCCTTTTTAAGATGATGAAGAAAATGAGACTCAGAAAGGTTTGTCAGCTAGATCAGGACCACGAAGCTACTTAAGAATAATAACTTGATCTCTTCTAGATTAATCCTGTGGCACCAATAGGGATTATAACTACTAGAGTATTACAGAGAAAACAAGAATCACTGGGAATGTTAATAGGCATCCTAGAAGAGATGAGCCTTGATATTTGCTCATTAAGGAAGTGTAGGTTTGGGATAAATGTAGAGAGGAGGACATTCTAGGCAGAAGAACTAGTAGAAGTGTTGTTCATCCTTCATTTTCAGAGAGAACCAGTAACATCAGGAGGGTGGTTTCTTGACTTGCACAGGAATCGCATTTAAGTGAGACAGAGCTAAACAAAGTTATCACCCTCATTTTCTCCTCCAGAGTCATTGAAATCTAGTGGCAAGACAAGAGTCAAAACAACTATCATCAAAATGAGGGGGTAGCATGGTGGAAAGAACACTGGTTTTCTGGTCAGAATACCTAGGTTAGTTCAGTGGAGTCAGGAAGGCTTGAATTCACATCTAACTATATGGCCTTTTTGTGCAGCTTAGTGGCATAAAGGATAGAGCTCTGGCTTTGGAGCCACAAGGACAGGAGTTCGAATCCAATCTCAGACACTTGCCATTTACTAGCTATGTGATCCTGGGCAAGTTACTTAACCCTGATTGCCTTGCATCCAGGACTATCTTCAGTCACCCTGATTCATATCTTGCTACTGGACCCAGATGGCTCTAGTGGACAAAGTGAGGCTGGTGACTTGGCATAGCACCCCCTCATTCAAATCTGTTTCATGTGCTTGTCGTGGTATCACCTCCCTGATGTCATCATCTTCTTTGAGATTAAAGGATAAGCATCATCATCATCACCATCATCATCATCGTATGGTCCTGGACACATCAGTTAACCTTTGCTTCAGTTTCCTCCTCTGTAAAATTATCTACTTTGTGATCAACAAACAGGGAAAAAATAATTTTTTTTTGCTTAGATTATTCTTCAGGTGCCTTTACCTATTAATTGAATTTAAAAAAAATACTGGTCTCTTTTGTGATTACAATTCCTTTCTCCTCTCCCAGGTAACTATCCTATAAGACAAGAATTCTTAAAAAAGAGAAAGAAGAGAAAAAATAAATGTAAAATGGTGATAATAATAGAAGCTACCTTGATGGGGTGTTGTGAGGATCAAATAAGATATTTGTAAAGCACTTTGCAAATGATCAAACTCTATTTAAATGCTAGCCACAATCATCCTCATTATTATTATTATTATTATTATTATCCTGCCTCTTACACTACTTATGTGAACTTGAAGAAAATCACTTAACTATCCTTTAACCCAAATATCTCCATTAATTAAATGAGAGGGTTAAGATTCCTTCCAACTCCATATCTTGTGACACTGTGAGGTATGTAAATTACAAAGGAACTAAACTTTACCTGCTTAGAGGGTCTTTATTGGGGAGGGAGGGGTCATAAGATTCTACCATAAGGTAGTTTGGTGGTGACTTTGAACTCAGATGTTTGCACTTAGGAGCATAGGCTAAGATGAAGTAAGTTGTAAAATGCTCGCATAGGAATATTACATGATGAAAGAATGAGTTAGCCTGACTGCTATGGGCAGGATGATTTGAGTCGGAGGACAGAGAGCAGGACAAGAGTGAGAGAGACCATTGTTGCATAGTTTGAAAGAAATTTTAAAGATGGAAAAGGGAATTGTTTTAGAAGGGGATTTTTGTGGTATTTTAAAAATGCCAATGGGGAAAAAAGAAGAGAGAGGATGCCAAACATCTCAAAATAAAGTAATGACATTAGTTAAATGAGACTACTTTCATTTGAGAGTTTTACTAAGGGACAAATAGTAAAAATCTCACTTAACTCCAGTTAAGAAACAGAGAAAATTAAAATGATGTGTTTTAGACAAGAGTCAGAGGCTCTCCTAGAATACAAAATAGATTTGTTTATATACCTCAGAGAGTAGGTAGCCTGTTGGGTAACTAAGGTGGTAAAGTGGATAGAGTTCTGGACTTGGAGTTGGGTTGACCTGAATTAAATACGGTCTCCTACCCTTACTTAGCAGGCATTTAACACTGAGCATTTCATTTAACCTCTTTCAGGGTGTTTCTTTATACTGTTGTTCAGTCATGTCAGTTATGTCTGAAGAGTCCTTGGCAAAGATACTAGAATAGTTTGCCATTTCCTTCTCCGAGTCATTTTACAGATAAAGAAACTGAGGCAAGCAGAGTTAAGTGACTTGACCAGTTACTTAACTGAGAAGTATCTGAGAACAGATTTGAACTCAGGAAGATGAGTCTTTCTGATTCTAAGTCCAGCTGCCCCATTTGTAATAAAGGGGGAGAATATTGGTATGTATCTCATTTGTGATCAAATGAAAGTCAGTGTAAAAGCTGTTTTATCAGTAATGACAATGTTCTAGTTTTTTCTTATGACAGTGATAAACCGAGCTTCATCCATACAAACAGATCCATTTTATAGTCTTAACTCTTTGGAATTAGACACATTAGACACATCATTTAAACCTTTTTTCCTTGCCTTGAAAGCAAATGTTCCATTATTCCCTTAAGAACATTTTTAAATTATACTGGTCTTATTCAGATAATGTAATTAATTTCAAATTGTGAAGCACTAGAACTCCTAAAAAGACATTATATTAACTTAAGGTATTAGTATTAACTAACATCAGCAGAGTTCTATATTGGATTTGTCTTAAGTTCCCTGTGGTTATTGTGGGTAGAATTCTTGGAACAGGCAGATCAATGCAACAAGTAATATATCACAGCCTGGACAAATCCCCAAGCTATGAAAACCTACTGCTCCAAAACTGAAGGCCACACCCTGCTCTTAGCCTGCTGAATGACCCTCGGCATTTCCTAGAAATAGCCTAAAGACACAAAACTGGGAGGGATAGTTAATAGGCTGGATTACAGGATAGAATCAGCATTCCGAAACATTTCCGAGGCATGAAATGAAGGCCTAAAAGGAACTAGAGAAAGCTGTATAGGAAAGAATAGAAAGCCCTACATTTGGGTTAAAAGAAAAATTATACATGACCTTTAGCTTAGGTTAAGTCTCTTGAATCCTGAGACTTAGTTTAACTGCAGTGCATTTGAAAATAACTTCAGGGTTTTGGTTGAATAAAAGCGCAAGTCTTTTTGAATAGACCATTGTGATAAGATTAAAAGTCTGGTGAGCAGCCAGAACAACTGAGGTAATAACTTACAAGGTGTCCCAAAAGTCTTGATGTAGTTTTAATCTTTAATGGAGCAAAAAATTGCCAGCCTAACTTCCTTTTAAGCTCGAACCCCTTCATTGTTGCTCTGTGCTCTACTGGTTGGATCAGATCTAGTCTGCAGTCTTGGGCCCCATATTTTAAGGAGGGTATTGAAAAAACAGGAACAAGTTTAGTTTAGTTTATGAGAGTAATGCCCGCAGGGGCCATTACCTATATTATCTATATGCAAGCATTGTCTTATTGAAGAAAACTTTAATCTTATAAACTCCAAAACAAAAATCAGGATGCTAAATGCTCAGGATGATTTACTGTTTTCCCCAAATGAAAGTGATGCCATGGAAACGTTAAGTAGTGAAAAATGATATTATGCCAGCAGATAGTTAAATTTGTATTTTTCCATGCTTTCTCCCTCCAAAGCTCATCCTGTGTAGTGTTATGGTTTTCTACCATCTCTGAGAAACCTTGTTGTTTTGTACCTCTCCTTAAACTGATAGAGACTATTTCACTATCCTATATCTGATCAGAAACTTCCCCATACCATGTACCTTGTATCCTGTACATTATGCCAAAGTTGTCATGCCCTAGACATAGACCAGAACCATCTGGCCCACTGAGGCACCCAAAGAATGTTGAGATAACCTGTTATCCAAATTATCAGCAAATTATCCTTATCTACTCCTGAAATGATTCCCTAAACAACATGTGGGCAGAAAGCTTCCTTTCCTAAACCCTCCCCAAATCTTCACATTCACCCTACCTTGCTTGCCTTTCCTTTGAAAAGTTTTTGTCTTATCTCCACTCTTATCCCTTGCTAGTTCTTTCCTAGAACTTTCCTAGAACTTCAACTCATTTGGAGAAGCTACTATGCCTTTGCTCAAGCATAAATCAATTTATCTGAGCCCCATATCTCTGAGTCACTGAATCTCCGAATTATTCACTCTATTCAACTTGAAACTACACTCCAATAGAATTGTGTTCTGTGATCAGATGCAGCCTAGATGAGAACCTTTTTTTTTCTTTTTTAAATTTATTTTTATTAAAGATATTATTTGAGTTTTACATTTTTCCCCCAATCTTGCTTCCCTCCCCCCCCCCCCCCCAGAAAGCACTCTGTCAGTCTTTACTTCATATCCATGTTGTACCTTGTTCCAAATTGGGTGTGATGAGAGAGAAATCATATCCCTAAAGAGAAGAGAAGTCTAAGAGGTAACAAGATCAGACAATAAGTTACCTTTTTTTTTTCTAAATTAATGGTAATAGTCCTTGCACTTTGTTCAAACTCCATAGCTCCTTATCTGGATACAGATGGTACTCTCCTTTGCAGACAGCCCAAAATTGTTCCCGATTTTTGCACTGATGGAATGAGCAAGTCTTTCAAGGTTGAACATCACTCCCATGTTGCTGTTAGGGTGTACAGTGTTTTTCTGGTTCTGCTCATCTCACTTAGCATCAGTTCATGCAAATCCCTCCAGGCTTCCCTGAAATCCCATCCCTCCTGGTTTCTAATAGAACAATAGTGTTCCATGACATACATATACTACAGTCTGCTAAGCCATTCCCCAATTGAAGGACATTTACTGGATTTCCAATTCTTTGCTACCACAAACAGGGCTGCTATAAATATTTTTGTACAAGTAATGTTTTTACCCTTTTTCCTCATCTCTTCAGGGTATAGACCCAGTAGTGGTATTGTTGGGTCAAAGGGTATGCACATTTTTGTTGCCCTTTGGACATAGTTCCAAATAGCTCTCCAGAAGGGTTGGATGAGTTCACAGCTCCACCAACAGTGTAATAGTGTTGATGGGAACCTTTTCTTGCATGTCCTCGAGATAAGGTCCAGATATTTGAATGCAGCAAATAGATTCCTTTTATTCAGACTAAATCAATCATCTGGCATTTACTAATTACCTACTTTGTGTATACAGGGAAAAGAGCAAATTTTTTTTGCTTCAGGTGCCTTTCCCCTTTATTAGAATTTTAAAAAAATATTACTGGTATCTTTTGTGGTTATAATTCCTCTCTCCTTTCCCAGGTAACTATCTAATAAAATAGAAATTCCTTTTTCTTTCTTTTGTTTAAAATTTATTTTCATCCATATGCTCATATATATTCTTAAGTTATGGAATTTCCTTCCACCCCACCTCACAGTGAACAGTCAGGTTAGCATATTTTGATAAACATATTTACAGATAAGTTATTTTAGGTATGATGAATTAGGATTAAGGGAAAGAGATACATGAGAGATAATTTTTATAAAGTGTTCATCAGATTCAGAAGGGTGTTGTATGTGTGTGTGTGTGTGTGTGTGTGTGTGTGTGTGTGTGTATGTTTTGTTTTGCTTTGTTTTTCTTCCACTGAATGGAGATAACATAGTCCATAGCCAGTCTAATACAGTTGCCCTAGTTCTCTGAACTGCTGAGAGGAACTGTTTTCATCAAAGTTCTTCATCTCACAATATTGTTGTTGATCTCTTGGTTCTACTCCCTTCACTCAGCATCAGATCCTGTGAGTCATTCCAAGCTTCTCTAGAGTCCAACCATTTATGGTTTCTTATAGAATAATAGTATTCCATAGTATTCATGTGCCATAACTTGTTTAGCCAGTCCCCAATTGATGGGCATCCTCTCAATTTCCAATTCTTTGCCATTCAAAAATAGAGCTGCTATGAATATTTTGGAACATGTAGGACTTTACCCTTTTTTTATAATTTCTTCTGGATCTAGACTTAGAAGTGGAATTGCTGGTTCAAAGGGTATGAACAGCTTTTTATTGCTGTTTGGATGTTCCGTATTGCTCTCCAGAAAGGTTGGATCCATTCACAACTCCACCAGCAATTTATCAACGGCCCAGACCTCTCACAACCTCTGTAACAGTGATCATATCCCCTTTTTCTCATCTTGGCCAATCTGATAAGTGTGAGGAATACCTCATTGTTGTTTTAATTTGCATTTCTCCAATCAATAATGATTTGGAGCATTTTTTCATATGATTATAAACATCTTTAATTTCTTCATTTGAAAACTGTCTGTTCATAACCTTTGACATATATCAGTTGGGGAATGACCTTATAAATTTGCAGGGGTTTTTTTTAAGATTTTTCAAGGCAAATGGGGTTAAGTGGCTTGCCCAAGGCCACACAGCTAGGTAATTATTAAGTGTCTGAGGTCTGATTTGAACTCAGGTACTCCCGACTCCAGGACCAGTGCTCTATCCCCTTCGCAATCTAGCTGCCCCCAGGCAGTTTTGATGACTGACACTTTATAGTATAGTTTTAGATGTGGTAGAGCTAGGTCACTTTACATTTTTTTTTTATCAGTTCCCTTGCTATTCTTGATCTTTTGTTATTATTTTTCATAGTTTGGTAAAGTAGTTATTTGGTAGTTTAATTGTAGGGCACTGAATAAGTAATTTAATTTGGGTAGAATTGTCATTTTTATTTTATTAGCTCAAGCTAACCATGAACATTTGAAATTTGTCTAGTTATTTAGATCTGATTTTATTTGGGTGAGAAGTGCTTTATAAAGTTTCTGAGTTTGTCTTGGGAGATAGATTTCCAAGTATTTAATGTTGTCTATAGTTATTTTAAAATGAATTTCTCTTTCTATCTCTTGGTCTTGGGCTTTGTTGTTCATATATAGAAATGCTGATGATTTATGTGGGTTTATTTTATATCCTGCTACTTTGCTGAATTTGTTAGTTTCAAAAGTTTTTAAGATGATTTTCTTAGTTTCTCTAAGTATATCATCATATCATCTGCATTGATGATTGCCAATTCTGATTCTTTCAATTTCATTTTTCTTATCTTATTGCTACAGTTAGCATTTCTAATACTATATTGAATAGTAATGGTGATAATGGTCATCCTCATTTCACCCCTGATTTTATTGGAAATGCTCTGAATTTATTCCCATTACATATAACATTTGTTGGTGGTTTTAGGTAGATACTATTTATTATTTTAAGAAAAACTCCATTTATTCCTAAGCTTTCTAATATTTTTAATAGGAATGGTGTTGTATTTTATCAAAGTCTTTTTCAGCATCTTTTTTTATTTTTTATTTTTTTAGCTTTTGCAAGGCAATGGGGTTAAATGACTTGCCCAAGGCCACACAGCTAGGCAATTATTAAGTGTCTGAGGCCTGATTTGAAGTCGGGTACTCCTGACTCCAGGGCTGGTGCTCTATCAACTGCACCACCTAGCTGCCCCCAACTGAGCCACCTAGCCACCCCTCAGCATCTATTGAGATAATCATGTGATTTCTCTTGGTTTTGCTATTGATATGTTTAATTATGTTTAGTGTTTTCCTAATATTGAACTATCCCAGCCTGCCTGGTATAAATCCTACCTGATAATGGTGTATTATCCTACTAATAGCTATAGCTTCATTGCTAAAATTTTATTTAAAATTTTTACATCAATATTCAATATTCATTAGGGAGATTGGTCTATAATTTTCTTTGTTTTGGCTCTTCTGGTTTAGGTATCAGTACCACGTTGGTGTCATAAAAAGAGTTTGGCAGAACTCCTTCCTCTCCCATTTTTAAAAATAGTTTATGTAGAACAGGAATTAATTGTTCCTTAATTGTTTGGTAAAATTCACTTGTAAATCCATCTGGACTTGGAGGCCTTTTCTTAGGGAGTTTATTAATGGTTTCTTTAATTTCTTTTTTCTGAAATAGGGTTATTTAAGTATTTTCTCCTCTGTTAATCTAGGCAGTTTGTATTTTTGTAAATATTCATCCATTTCACTCAGGTTATCTAATTTATTGGCATACAGTTCAGCAAAATAGCTCTGAATTATCACTTTTGTTTCCTTTTCATTGGTGGTTAGTTCATCCTTTTCCTTTTTGATCCTGTTAATTTGATTATCTTCTTTTTTTTTTTTAGGTTTTTGCAAGGCAAATGGGGTTAAGTGCCTTGCCCAAGGCCACACAGCTAGGTAACTATTACGTGTCTGAGACCTGATTTGAACCCAGGTACTCCTGACTCCAAGGCTGGTGCTTTATCCACTGTGCCACCTAGCAGCCCCTTCTTTCTTTTTTTTTTTTAAAGCAGATTAACCAATGGTTTGTCTATTGAATTGGCTTTTTCATAAAATCAATTCTTAGTTTTATTTATGACATCAATGGTTTTCTTGCTTTCAATTTTATTAATCTATCCCTTGATTTCAGCATTTCTAATTTGGTATTTAATTGGGGATCTCTAATTTGTTCTTTTTTTCTAAATTTTTTAGTTGCATACCCAATTCATTGATCTCCTCTTTCTGTATTTTATTTATATAGGGCATTTAGAGATATTAAATTTTCCCTCAGAACTGCCTTGGCTGCATCCCATAAATTTTGGTATGATGTCTCATTATTATCACTTTCTTGGATATAATTATTGATTATTTTTGTTATTTGATGTTTTATCCATCCATTATTTAAGACAAAGATATTTAATTTCTGACTAGTTCTTGATTTATCTTTCCATGACCTTTTATTACATGTAATTTTTATTTCATTATGGTGTGAGAAGTGTGGGTTTTTTTATTTCTGCATTTCTACATTTGATTATAATTTGTTTTTGTGCCCTAGTACATGGTCAATTTTGATATAGGTGCCATGTACTGCCAAGAAAAAGTTATATTCTTTTCTATCCTCATTAAGTTTTCTCCAGAGTTCTCCCATTAATAAAGTTTTGTTGTCTATGTCTCCTTGTAAGTCACTCAGTTTTTCCTCTAGGAATGTGGATGCTATCCCACGGTGCATACACGTTTAGTAACGATATAGCTTCATTGCCAATGGTGCCTTTTAAGAAGATATAGTTTCCTTCCTTATCCCTTTTAATGAGCTTGATTTTTCCCTTTTCTTTTAACAGAGATTAGGATCGCTACCTGTTGTTTTTTTTTTTTTACTTCAGCTGAGGCATAATATATTTTGCTCCATCCTTTTACCTTTATCCTGCTTGTATCTCTCTGCTTCAAATATATTTCTTGTAAGCAACATATTGTAGGATTCTGGTTTTTAATCCATTCTGCTATCCATTTCCATTTTTATGGAAAAATTCATCCCATTCACATTTACTGTTAAGATTACTAATTCTGGGGGCAGCTAGGTGGCACAGTGGATAGAGCACCGGCCTTGGAGTCAGGAGTACCTGGGTTCAAATCTGGTCTCAGACACTTAATGATTACCTAGCTGTGTGGCCTTGGGCAAGCCACTTAACCCCATTTGCCTTGCAAAAATCCAAAAAAAAAAGATTACTAATTCTGTATTTCCCTCCATGCTATTTTTCTCCATTTATATTTTTCTCTTTCCATTTCCCTTATTCCTCCTCACTACCTTTCCCCTTTGGTTTTTCATTTAAAAATTTAACTTTAAGTTTATCTTCACCTTACCTTTTATCTGTTCCTTCTTCCCTTATCTTTCCCTTACCCAGGCCCTCCTTCCCTGTAGATTAGAGTAGATTTTTAAACCCAAGTAGGAATGTATCTTATTCCCTCTTTGGGCTGAATCTATTAAATATAATTTACTCAGCATTCATATTTCCCCCTTCTTTCCCTCTAAAATTATAAATCTTTCTGGCTCTTCCCTTGGTGTTATTTATTGCTCTAGTAATATTAATCAAGTATCATCAATCATAGTTTGATTATTTGATTGCTTGATAAGTTCATATTGTTATCAAGTATCACCACAGATTATTTTCTTGATTGTTTGATAAGTGGCATTATCTCAAATTACATCAAATTATAATTAAAATCTTTTTTACCTTACCCCTTTTCAAGTATCTTTCAAGTATACACAGTACTCCTCATGAGCCAAAGTATCATCCAAAGTCATATCATTTCTTGAACTATTTGAGTGTCTTCCCCCAGGCCTATTTTCTCTCACATTTTACCCTGCCTCCCCCACCAAGAGTCAGGGTACTTAACACCTTTTTAAGTGAAGCAAGGACTATTTTCTTTCACACTTTATCTTTCCCCTTCCCCACCCAGGGTTCTCAACCCCTTGTCAAGTGAAGCACAGGTCAAGTCAAACCCTGATCTAATTAACTGTAAGAATGTTAAAGATCTCTAAATACTGGGGGCTCTGGAGGTCTCACCTAAGAACCTTACAAATGATTATAAGTTACAGAGACACTGACTCAGGTCCTCATAGTTTATGATACCCTCATTAGACAAGGTGCTAAGCACATTGAAATTAAAGTAGGCCAAAGCATAATGAGACACTTAAGTTTAAAGTCAAAACCCCTGCTTTTTCTTCAGGGCTTTTTGTCTCAAATATAGTAATATCATCTTGGACCCAATTATACCCATATATTTTAGGTTCATTCTCTTCAATTATATTCTACCCTTTAATTATCCTAAAAGAAGTAAATTTCTAAAGAATTAGAAGTGTTATATTTTCCCTTTTAGGGTTGTATACAATTTGATGGCCTTGACCAACATTTTTTTTTGTTTTTGCAAGGTAATGAGGTTGAGTTACTTGCCCAAGGTCACACAACTAGGTAATTATTATGTGCTTGAAACCAGATTTGAACTCAGGTCCTTCTGTCTACAGGGCTGGTGCTCTATCCACTGTGCCACCTAGCTGCCCCTGTTTTGTTTCTTTTCCTTCCCCTTTTCATTTACCTTTTTTAAGCAACACTTGAGTTGTGTATTTGATTATTGAATTCTCTGTTCAGTTCTGATCTTTGTGACAGAAAATTCTGGAATTTCCTCTGTTTCCTAGAACATCCATCTTTTTCCCTGACAGTATATGCTGAATTTTGCTGGGTAGTTATTAGGAACCATTGTGTATGGGAGCATTGTAAATTATCTTCAGCTGGTGTCCTTGATCACCAGAGTCTTATTTTACTAAGTTCCATGGGAGTGGGAGTGGATTAGAGACTGGAAAGGTATTTAAGCACTGGTGCTTTAGTGAATAAATGGAGCATTTGGAGATCTTGATGGAATACTTGTCTCCTTTGTCATCCTTGTCTCCTGCCCCTCCAACACTCCCCTGGGGAAGATAGAAGGAGTCCAAAACTGGGACTCAATAGTAGTACATTCTGCATTGTAATCCCAGGTCCTTTGCTCTCCAATATATGCTATTCCAGGTCTTCTGATCCTTCAGTGTTGGGGCTGATAGGTCCTGTATGAGTCTGTGTTTCCTTCATATTTGAATTGTTTTCTTTCTGCTGCTCCCAATATTCTAAGTGATTGTTGTGCGTGGGAGTACTGTAAACTTTCATCACCTGGTGTCCTCTAGCACAAGAGACTTGTTTTACTGGTTGATTGTAGAGTGCCATGGGGGTGGGAGTGGACCAGGGACTGGGGAGGATATTTAAGCACTTGTTCGAGAACTAGGAGTACTTGGAGAACTTTCCACCCTTGTCTCCTGCCCCATTCACCAATGGATAAGCTAGCCAGCAGGAACCTAATACTTACTGAGCAGCTTGTCTAATAGGAATATAACACAATATTCTCTTCTTTATTTTGAGTGTTCTAGAATTTGACTATTATAGCCCTTGGAGTTTTCATCCTGGGGGGTCTCTTTCTGGAGGGGTTCTGTGGATGCTTTTAATGGTTATATTATCTTGTTCTAGTAGATTTGAACAGTTTTCCCTTATAATTTCCTGCATAATGTTTTCCAGGTTCTTTTTTTTGATCTAGGCTTTCTAGTAGTTGGATGGTTTGTAGATTGTCTCTTCTGGATCTATTTTTCAGGTCATTCATTTTTCCCTAAAAGGTACTTTATATTTTCTTCAAACTTTTTAGCCTTTTTATTTTGATTGATGGAATTTTATAGTCTTGTAGATTCATTGTTTTCTATTTGTTCAATTCTAAATTTTAGGGTTTTATTTTCTTCAATTAGCCTTTGTGTTTCCTTTTCCAGTTGGTTATTTTTTACTTTTAACAGAGTTGATTTCTTTGGTTAATTTTTCATAATTTTTCTGCATGACTCTCATTTCTTTTTTCCATTTTTCTTCTTCCTCTCTTCTTTAGCTTTTAAATTCTTTTTTAAGATCTTCAATGAACTTTGGTATTTGAGTTCAATTTATAGACTATTTTGAAACTTCCCCTGTGAGTGATTTTTTACTGCTTTCTTCTTCAGACATGGCATTATCATCTTTATCTATCTTTAAAGTAGTTTTCTATAGTCAGTGCTCCTTTAGCTTTTTTGTTCATCTTTCTTGTTGTAGTTCTGCTCCTGGGGTATAGGGAATATAGATCCAACTTTTTTTTTTTTTGCTGGGGCTGGCCTTTGAACACTAGATTGTCATTGGTCAAGATATTTCCTGTGCAGTTCAGGCTTTGACTTTGCAGAGATTTTTTTCCCCTCCTTTATGTCCAGGTTCTGACTTAGCAGTGGTTTGTTCCTGATCCACCCTGGTATTCCCAGGGTTCAGACTTTGTTTGGGGTTGGGGTCCTCCATGTTGGCTTTCTATCTACTTGCTAGGACCTTTGCTGTTGTTAAGCAGTAAGGGCCTGGATTGCACTGTAGCTAAAAGCCTCCTGCTGGCCTTCCCACTCCCCCCTCTAGACTTTACTTTCCCTTTTTCCCCCAGAGACAGACCTTCACTGAAAATCCTCCACAATCTCTACAGTTGAAAACTTCCTTAAATCTTCTCTTTTTCTTGGTGGGATCTGCAGTGGGAATGTCAGAGTAGAGGCTTCATTTATCTTTGATAGGGAAAAACTCTAGGAGCAGGTTAGCTTTGTGGCACCATCTTGGCTCTGCCCCAGAAGTGTCTGAAACAAGAATTCTTTAAAAAAAGAGAAAGAAGAGAAAAAATATACAAAACTGACCAGGGTATCTCCAGACTTTAGTTAGGCACAGAGAAAACTTTTAATTGCCTCAAAGAGCAAATACAAAATGCTCAGTTTGCCCTTCAAAGCCTTTCATAACACAGTTCCCTTTTCCCTTTCCAGTCTAATTACACTCCAATAGATATACTTCACTCCAGTGACACTAGCCTCCTAACTGTTCCACAGACACTCACTCTCATGTCCAGGCATTCTCTCTGGCTGTCTTCATGCTTGGAATGCCTCCTCTTCTCTGAATGCTGACATCCCTGGCTTTCATTTAAGTCCCAACTAAAATCCCTCTTCCATGAAGTCTTCCTCAACCCTTCTTAATTGTAGCACTTTCCCCTTATTAGTAATAATTCCCTTGTATTTCACTTGCTTTATATAGATATTTATTTGTATTTTTGTTCCCCCCACTAAGATACTTGAGGGCAGGGATAATCTTTTTGCCTCTTTTTGAATCACTGGAATTTAGCACACTGTCTGGCTTATTGCAGACGCTTAATAAATGTTTATTGCATTGACTTGGATTTCCAAGAGCACCTATTTGTGTTTGTGTGTATGTGTGTGTGTGTGTGTGTTTGTGCATACATGTACTTTGTTGAAATTCTATAGCTCTAGACTCTTACCCTCTTCCAGATTCCTTTCCTCAAATATCTGCCCATACCACTGTATGGGGGCATGTTCATATTTAAAGAACGTCATTCCCAGATTTTGGTAAGGTCTTTCAGGTCAGAGGACATTGTAGGTAGTATTATCAGTTCACAGGAGAAGCTACCCCTGTTTTTGTTGATTTCCAAAGTATAGCCTTGACCCTGGAACATGCAAACTGGGGTAATGGCTTTGGAAAAAGTCTTCTTCCTTGAACTTCAGGAAACTTTCCCAGGGGAAGATACACATAGGGCAGGTAGAAGGAATAGTCCCCCATGCTTCTTGTCCTAAGGTAAGTGAGGGATTCTTCATGGTAAATTTGAGACCAGAGTCTCATAGGATGAGCAAGAGTGTATAGAGTGTGAATTCCATTGTGCTTGTGTGTTTATTTGTGTGGGGCTTCTAAAGTGATAAGATTCTTGTTCCCATTTAGAAGGGAAATTCTGAGCATCAGAACATCACCTCTGACCCTCTTCTGGACCAGATCAAAGGGAACATTCCATCTAGATATCCCACATGTAGAAGAGGTTTCATTTATTTCAGATTCTGAATGGTTTCATTTGCCCTCCTCTACCCTTCCACTCTGCCATCTCCCACTCCCAACTCCTCAGATCCTCCAGTGTCTCCTAGCTTCAAGTCTCTCTGCTCAGATCTATCTCCACTCAGCAGTCAAAGTGATCCTCCTAGGGAATGTCCGATCTTATCACTACTCTGCTTAGTAAACTTTAGGTTCTCCCTGTTACTTCTAGGATCAAATGGAAAGTCTTTTGTTTGGCATTTAATGTTCTTAACAATGATCTCCACTTTCCTTTTCCAATCTTACAGACTAGTCTACAAAGTAACTATACTCTCTTCCTTCCCATTCCTCACACTCATTCCAATGCCTATCTCTTTACCTTTGCATTGACTATACCTAAAAACTTGAAACAGTCCTCAACCTCTAACTCTTAGAAACTGTTCCTGAAGACTTAGCTTAAGCATGACCTCCTCCAGGAGGTCACCCCTGCTGCTCATGCCATTTCCTCCTTTTCTTCAACTTTATATTTATATGACAGGTTCTGATTTCTATGTGTCACCTTCCTCATTAGAATGCAAGCTTCTTGAGAGCAAGGACTATTTTTACTTTTTCTTTGTATCTCCAGAGCTTAGGACTTTTGTCTGGCACATAGTCAGTGATTAATAAATGCTTGTTGATTGATTCCTATAATGATTGCATTGCCAGTACAAAATTCCTAAAGAATCTTTGAAACAACTTTATAAAATTGGCCTTTATAAAGTCCAATGTATCTGTGGAGTCTGGGGGCATGCAGGTGACCTGACAAGCCAGAAAATTAATGGAGTGTCACATTTCCCATCCCTAGGAATTCTTTCTGTTTTTACCAAGAGGCCATGCTCTGTCATCAGCCTCTTGTACCTATTTTCCTCATCAGATTCACCTTCCATTTGAGGTTTACTCTGGTTCCATATATATATCCATCAGTTAGAGCCTCCTCTGATTTCAGAGTAAGTGTCACTTGGGAAGGTGAAGCTCACCAGACATCTGGCCCAGACAAGCCAAAGTCCAAGGCAAATGTTGCTAATGCAATTTTATTTTTATTCCATGAACTATCCCAGAGTACATGTTGGAAAAATCTCAATTTAGGCCCCCTGGTTTACTAATTCCAATTTCCATGGTTTGGTTGGTTTAATTTACAATTCTGATGCCCCTGTGCAGCCAGTTTTTAAAAGCTGTTTTTATTATGGTGTTATTATTAAAATATTGAAGCAGTTAAATCTATAAACCTACCCAAATTCAGAAAATCCAAGCACCCTGGCTAAAACTACATCTAAATGCAGGGAGTTGGGGTGGGTTCTGGGGAGGTGGAGAAATGGACTCTTAACTGCTACTGGCAGAATTCCATTAGCATGACCTCCATTCTACATAAGTCAGCCAAATGATTCCTCAAGGGTACAACTGGTTTAGATTCTAGCTTCAAAGAACAGAAGATAGTTGGTTATCTATCCTATTGGAGATATTCTAGGGAAGAAGATTGCAGGACCCTCTTCAACATTTAATCATTCCTTTAATTGCTCTTGCTATCAATAAAAATCTTTTATTCTTGGATGGGCCATGTCTCTCCTTAGGAAGATACTAATTTACTTAGAATGATCTAATCTCAATAGAACTTTACCAAAAATAAGAAAATTAAAACCATCCATTTAGTTTTTGATTAATAAAGGGTTCAATCAGTTTTTATTTTAGCATCATCTTTGATTAATTCAAGGTGTTAACAAAATAAATTAGTAACTATGGGGATTTGTAGCTGCAGTGTTCCCAATCTAATATCAACAATGAGCAAGCTATATCTCTAAATTGTGAAAATGTGAGTTTGTATACATTCTTTTTGTTCATTTAATGAATCTGGCTTTTATCCAGCCTTGATTTTATCCAGTATGATTATTTATTGAAGCTTCCATTGCATTATCTTATTTTTTTAAAGCCAGTATTCTTGGGGCAGTGGGGGAAGGGTTGTCAGATTTTAAAGATATGGTCATAGAATGTCAGAATTAGAAGAGAATTTGAAGATCATCTATTGAGATACTTTATTTTGAAACAGAGGCAGGGCCCTGAAAAAGTCTCAAAAAGTCACTTCTAAGACTGGAATCCTAGGTCTCCTGGTTCCCAGTTTAGTCCCCTCAGCATTTATGCTACTTTTTTCCTACCCAAATATATTCAAGAACGACTAGTGAAAATTTAGGCATAACTTCTCAGTATTCAAGAAAAGCCATTTTGAACACTACCCTGTCCCTGAAAGTCTCTTCTAAAAGAGGCCATATTAATATGTGTTTATGCCTAGAAATAATTCTCATCTGCACAATAATGATAATGTGATGGAAGAACGCAAAAGGAAAAGATAAAGATGATCATTTACATAAGAGGAGTTTCCTCTCTTGCTTGTCCCCCAACCCCCAACTTGGCAAGGGGAGTTTGAATTAGGGATTCTTGACCACAGTCACTGGTAATTATTAACAGGGTAAATCTTAAAACCCATGTCTCCTGATACTATTCTGTCCAATGACTTTTTTTTGGCCACCATCCCTTATGATGTACTTTGACTATAATCACAAGGTTTTAGTTCTTCTGGACTGTGTTCTCTGTTTGTGGGTCGCTGTAGTTCAAAAAAGGAGTTTCTTTTCCAGTACAGCTTGTGCCCTCATAACAGAAAGAGAAGTCAATTTTCTTTCCTTGGATGAAAAGATGACCTGAATTTGAGCTTAGAGAATTGTTTGTTCTTTCTTATGCTGGGTCAAAAGTGACATAGATCAGTAAATGAGATTCAGCTAGGGATATCCCCCCCGCCCAACCCCCAGAACAACTAGTACAAGCCTATTCTAATATTATTTAGTATTCTCATTATATTTGTTTTGGAATTAATGTGGAAAGTTGACCCAGGGAGATTCTAGGATTTTTTTTAAGGATTGAATTTAGTACTGTAAAAATTTCCAGGATAGATTCAGATAAAGGGATTTCAGAAAATCTGTAGAGTTGACCAGGCAAAAGTTATCCACTTTTTGTCTTGGTCTTTTCACCCATGTGGTTGCTGAATTACTCACTGTTCCCAAAATGTGTTTCCTACTTTTCTATCTCCTCACTTCCATTCCCTGGGTACCACTATCCTCTCTTCATCTCTGCCTGTGGACTTCCTACGCTTCCTTTGAAACTTACCTTAAATGTCATCTGACCAATGAAGCTTCACTTGATTCCCTTATCCTCTACTAAACAAGGAGGTCTTTTCTTATTTTTATTATTATTATAGAGTACTTGGCATTTCCTTTATAAACTTACTAATTTCTCATTTGTATTATAATATTTATCTGCACAAGTCTTATCTCTCATTAGAGTCTAATCTTCTGGGGTCCAAGAGCTTTGTCTTACTTATCTTGGTATTTTCCCCAACTTTAAGAACAGTACATTCATTTCACATAGCAAGCATTCTGTAAATGTTTGAATTCATGCTTTTACTCCAGTTCCTAGGATTATAAATGTATTATTAAGGAAACTACTAATTGTTATTAACCTAAATATAGATCAATATCTCTATTGCCAAGAATGCAAATTGGAGGTAGTGTTTCCTACATATTTGGTTGGTTATTGTCCTTCATTCTTTTTTTTTTTAGGTTTTGCAAGGCAAATGGGGTTAAGTGGCTTGCCCAAGGCCACACAGCTAGGTAATTATTAAGTGTCTGAGACTGGATTTGAACCCAGGTACTCCTGATTCCAGGGCCTGGTGCTTTATCCACTGCGCCACCTAGCCGCCCCTGTCCTGCATTCTTAAAGAGGACCAAAATGATTGCATTATATTAGTCAAGGTACAATGTGTCTGACAATGGCTGATCATATTGATACCAGTTCAGAAGACCACCGATTGGGCATAAATAGTCCATATGAAAATTTTGAGTGTAGGTGTCTCAAAATTTGCATGTCTCATGGTTTGGCTTTTTGGTTTCATTTTCTGAACTACTACAATTCTGCTTTGCTCATAGAGAACATCACCTTCTTTGTTGTAAGCATGCCAGACTGGGTGATCCTTTGCCAATGTCTCTCAAATTTCATAGTCAATTCCAAAGTTCTTTAGAGAGAATTTGAGAGTATCCTTCTGTTGCTTCTTCTGACCACCATATGAGTGCTTGCCTAGCATTAGTTTTCTGTAAAAAATAGTTTTTGAGGCAACATTTGCTAGGTGGCACAGTGCTGGACTTATTAGAAATTAGAGACTCATCTTTCAGAGTTCAAATCTAGCCTCAGAGTCAAAACAGACAAAGAAAATTATAGACCAAACTCCCTAATGAATATTGATACAAAAATTTTAAATAAAATATTAGCAAAAAGATTTTAGCAAGATATCACTAGGATCACTCCTTATGATCTGGAAGGATTTATTCCAGGTATGCATGGATAGTTCACTATTAAGAAAGCAATCAGCAGGGGCGGCTAGGTGGCGCAGTGGATAAAGCACCAGGCCCTGGAATCAGGAGTACCTGGGTTCAAATCCAGTCTCAGACACTTAATAATTACCTAGCTGTGTGGCCTTGGGCAAGCCACTTAACCCCATTGCCTTGCAAAAACTAAAAAAAAAAAAGCAGTCAGCATAATTGACCATATCAATAACAAAACTAACAGAAATTACACAATTATCTCACTAGATGCTGAAAAAGCTTTTGACAAAATACAGCACTGGTAAAACACTGGTTAAAAACACTAGATAGCCTAGCAATAAATGGAGCATTCCACAAAATGATAAGTAGTATTCACTAAAAACCATCAGCAAGCATTATATGTAATAGGCATAGCTAGAAACATTCCCACAAATATCAGGAATGAAACAAGAATACCATTATCATTACTATTATTCAATATTTGTTGGAAATGTTTAAGAGAAGAAAAAGAAACTGAAGGAATTGGAACATGCAGTGGAAACAAAATTTTCACTCTTTGCATATGATATAATGATATATGTAAAGAATCCTAGAAAAATCAACTAAAAACTACTTGAAACAATAAGTTTAGCAAAGAGGCAGGATGTAAAATAAACCCACATAAATCATCAGGATTTCTATGTACTATCAAAATCTAGTAGCAAGAGATTGAAAGAAAATTCCATTTAATGTAACTGTAAACAACATAAATTACTTGGGAATCTATCTGCAAAGATAATCCCCAAATTTTACAATTACAGAACAATTTTTTGTGTGATAATCTTTATTTATTTATTTATTTTTATTTTTGTACAAATGATGGGTTTTTTAAATACATTACTAAAATATTGTTTAAGAGTAAACATAATACCCCTCCCCCCCAAAAAATATAGACCCTCATGAGTAATAAAGTAAAGGAAGGAGAAAAAAGTGCTTCAGTCTGTGTTCCAACACCATCAGCTCTGTCTTGGGTGGATCACATTCTTTATGACATCACAAAAAGTCCATCACAAAAGCTATTTTCATATTTTTCCACTGTTGCCATTGCTGATCACAACTCTCTCCATTCATACCTCCCCACTATCATATACTATATTTTCTCTCTCCTTTCCCTCTTCTAAAATGTGCTGAGTGGCACAGGGTACTTGGCCCTGGGGCCAAGGAGCCCTGAACCACATACCACCCCTAAGGCCCAGAAACCACCTGGCCCTGTGGTCCCAAACAGGCCACCCAATCCCAGCCCCTTGCAAGAAGTAAAAAAAGAAAATGTGTTATATCTGATCACTCTCCCCCACAATTCACCCTCTCCTCCATCACTCACATCCCTCCCTTTTTTCCCCATCCCCCTTTTCTCCTTTTTACTTTAGATGTCTATGCCCCATTGAATGTGTATGCTGTTTCCTCTTTGAGCCACCTCTGATGAGAACAAAGGTTCCTTCATTCCCCTTCACATTCCCCCCTTCCATATCATTGCAATAGCTAATTGCTATAAAAAATCTTATTAAATGAAATATCTTAGTGTATTCCACCTCTCCTCTCTCTTACTCCCATTACATTTCCCTTTTAGCCATTGACTCCATTTTTACAATATATTTTACCTTCAAATTCAGCTCTCTCCTGTACTTCATCTATAAAAGCTCCTTCTACCTGCTCTATTAAATGAGAAGTTTTATTTAAATATTATCAGTATCATTTTTCTATGCAGAAATACATGCAGTTTTTCATCATTAAGTCCTTCATATTTTACCCTTCTCCTCCACTCTCTGCCTCACCTGAGTCCTGTATTTGAAAGTCAGATGTTTTGTTCAGCTCTGGTTGTTTCAACAGGAACAATTAAAATTCCTCTGGTTCATTGAAAGTCCATCTTTTCCCCTGGAAGAGGATGTTCAGTTTTGCTGGGTAGTTGATTCTCAGTTGCATTCCAAGCTCTTTTGCCTTCCAGAATATTATATTCCAAGCCCTACAAGCCTTTAATGTAGTTGCTGCTAAGTCCTGTGTAATCCTGACTACAGATCCACAATATTTGAATTGTGTTCTTCTGGCTGCTTGTAAAATTTTCTCTTTGACTTGAGAGTTCTGGAACTTGGCTATAATATTCCTGGGGGTTGGGTTTTTTTTTTTTTGGATCTCTTTCCAGGGGAGATTGGTGGATTCTCCCAATTTCTATTTTGCCTTCTGCTTCTAGGATATCTGGGTAATTTTCCTATAGGAATTCTTTAAAAATGAGGTCAAGGCTCTTTTCCTGATCATGACTTTCAAGTATCCCAATAATTTTAAAATTATCTTTCCTGAATTTTTTTTCCAGATCAGTTGTTTTTTTCAATGATATGTTTCACATTTTCTTCTAACTTTTCATTCTTTTGGTGTTGAAGTATTGTTTCTTGACTTCTCATAAAGTCATCAGCTTCCTTTAGCTCCATTCTACATCTGGAAGGATTTGTTTTTCTCAGAGAGCTTTCTCATTTCTCCATCCTATGCCTGGTTTTGGGGTGCTTCCTGAGCTTTTGAGTATTATTGGGACATCCCCCCCCACAAGGAACTCAGTGTGTGAAACTCTGACTTCCCTCCTCCTCTGTGAATGACCATAAGCATACCTCTCTGCCATGGGGCTGAGGTAGGAGGGCCCTGTTCTAGGGAGGGCCTAGACTGCGATCAGGATCTGAATGTGATCAGCACTCCAGAGTCCTATTCCAGATACAGAGAATAGGCCTCTGAAGTCTTTCCCCACTCCCCTACCTTCCCTGGGCCCGGCACTGAAGGTTCAGTTGCCTGGAGGCTCCTGCTTACTGATTCCATGCCTCCTTCTGTTTCCTCAATCTGGGCTGCCTTGGGGCCACCACTGCTGAGCTGAGGAGCTGACTGCAGCAACTGCCCTGAGAGCCTGAGCTTCTTGAGCTAGGTCTGGAAGAGGTCCCCTCCACTGATCCTCCAATTTGTGCCCAGTAGGTCAGGAAACTGCCCCACCCTGCTGCTGTGAGCCATGGCTCCCAGGTGCCCTGGGACTTTCTTCAGGAGGCTGAAGTTTCTTCACTCTAGTGGGCCACCCTCTAACCCTGTGGAGCGGAGCCTTTCCACTATTTTCCAGGTTACCTTGGTCTGGAGAATTGCCTCACTGGATCTTTCTATGCATTCTGTCTCTCTAAAATTAGTTAGAGACATTTTAAGATTTTTGAAATGTTATGGAGAGAACACCTAGGAGATGTTCTTCTCCTGTTGCCATCTTGTTTCCACTACAGAACAATTTTCACAGAAATAAAATCAGATGTAGACAGCTGGAAAAATGTCAATTGTTTTGGGTAGACTAAGCTAATATAATAAAAACCATGATTCTGCCTAAATTAAATTACTTACTCAGTGCCATACCAATCAAACCATCAAAACCTGTTTTACAAAGCTAGAACAAAAAGGAGGAACAAAAGGTCAAGAATATCAAGGGAATTTTAAAAAAGTACAAAGGAGGATGGCCTAACTGTACCAAATTTAAAACCAGATTATAAAGAGGAAGTCATCAAAACTATCTGATATTGTCTAAAAAATAAAATAGTGGATCAACAGAACAGATTACGTACAAAAGAAACATATAAATAATTTAGTAATCTATTGTTTGATAAACTCAAAGCCTCTAACTTCTGGGATAAGAATTCACTATTTGTCAAAAACTGCTGGAAAAACTAGAAAATAATATGGCAGAAACCAGACGCAGACCATTATCTCATACCCCATACCAAGATACAGTCAAAAAGGTGCAGGATTTAGACATAAAGGTTAATACCATAAGCTAATTAAGAGAACAAGGAACACTTTCTTTCAGATCTATGGAGCAGGAAGGAGTTTATGACCAAACAAGAGATAGAGAACATTATAAATTGCAAAATGATTAATTTTGATTACTTTAAATTAAGACATTTTTGCACAAATAAAGTCAGTGCAACCAAAAATTAGAGAAGGGTGGGAAACAATTTTCACAAGTAGTATTTCTGATAAAGGACAAATGTCTAAAATATAGAGAGAGAATTGAGTCAAATTTATAAAAAATATTATTCATTCTCCAATCAATAAATTGTCAAAGATATGAACAGGCCCTTTTCAGATGAAGAAATTAAATCTAGCAATAATCACATGAAAAAGTGGTCTAAATCTTTTTGATTAGAGAAATGTAAATTAAAACAATTCTGAGGTACCACCTCATGCCAATCAGATTGCCAATATGATGAAAAAAAGAAAATGATCAATGTGGGAGAGGATATGAGAAAACTGGGTCACTGATACACTATTGGTGGAGTTGTGAACTGATCCAGCCATTTTGGAGAGTCATCTGGAACTGTGACCAAAGGGCAATAAAACTGAATATACCTTTTGATCCAGCAATATCACTACTAGTTCTATATCCCAAAGAGATCATAGAAGAGGGAAAAGGACTCATTTGTAAAAATATTTATAGCAGCTTATTTTGTAGTGGCAAAAAATTGGAAATTGAGAGGATGCCCATCAATTGGGGAATGGCTGAATAAGTTATGGTATCTGAATATTATGGAGTACTATCACTTGATAAGAAATCATGAACAGTTGGACTTTAGAGAAGCATGGAAAGACTGGCATGAACTGATGCTGGGTGAATTGAGAAGAACAAAGAGACAATTGTATACATTAATAATAGCATTGTGAGATGATCAACTATGATTGATGTAATTCTTCTCAGCAGTTAAGAGACCAAGAATAATCCTGAGAGATTTGCTATCAACAATGCCATCCACATCCAGAGGAAAAACTATGAAATCTGAATACCAAAAAAATCATTCTATGTTCACTTTTTAAAAACTTCTGTTTTTCCTTTCTTTCTTATGACTTTTTTCCCCTTTCCCCTAGTTCTAACTCTTCTTTCACAATATGAATAATATGGAAATATGTTAAACACAATTATACATGTACAACTTTTTACCAGACTGTTCACTACCATGGGGGGGGGGGAGGAAGAAAAGGAAGGTTGGTAGAAAAATTTGCAAATGTATGAATGCTGAAAACTATCTTTGTATGTAATTGGAAAAAATAAAATAATGTTAAATTTTTAAAAATCTAGCCTCAGATACTTAACTAGCTATAAGACCCTGGTTCACTTAACCCTGTTTGCCTGAATTCTTCATCTGTGAAATAATATTGACAAAGAATGGCAAATAACACCAGTATCTTTGCCAAAAGAGCCCCAAATGGGGTTACAAAGAGTTGAACATAATTTAATAACAATTGCAACATACATCATAAATACATACAAAACAACTATTTCTTGCTTTCAAGCAACTGGTTTATTTGACACTGCCTAAATTAGCCATTCTTAAATTATTGAAAGTCAGTTAAGGGGCAGCTAGGTGGCACAGTGGATAAAGCACCGGCCCTGAAGTCAGGAGTATCAGGGTTCAAATCCGGTCTCAGACACTTAATAATTACCTAGCTGTGTGGCCTTGGGCAAGCCACTTAACCCCATTTGTCTTGCAAAAACCTAAAAAAAAGTCAGTTAAATATAAGTAAGAAAGATACTATTTTTATTTTTAATTTTTTTTTTATAATTCAGTATTCCAGTGGTGAGCAGCAGATTTTGACAGGTGAGAAATCTAAATCCTGAAAAGGTTAAATGATTAATTTAAGCCAAGATTTTTAAAGACTTATTTAACTAGAATAAATGATGTTCATGATGATGGTGGTGATGATGATGATCATGATGATGATGATGATGATGATGATTGATTGATATGGATATAATCCATCCACCTCTTAAATCCAATAGTCTTTTGTTAAACATCAGCTAGAAGAGCCTGATTTCTACCAGCCAGGTCTGTGAACTCCCAAATTGTTGTTGGCCAGGACTCTTGAAATATTTTTAGGCCTTGGTAAGAATGTACCTATAAAGGTGAGGTCTGCAAATTAAGTATACAATTTGCTGTAGAAAGAGAGATTTTTTTTTTTAGGTTTTTGCAAGGCAAATGGGGTTAAGTGGCTTGCCCAAGGCCACACAGCTAGGTAATTATTAAGTGTCTGAGACCGGATTTGAACCCAGGTACTCCTGACTCCAGGGCCGGTGCTTTATCCACTACGCCACCTAGCCTCCCAAGAGAGATTTTCAATGAGATATCAGCACCTGGAGAAATATTGTATGTAATAGATAGAGATGGAGTCAGGAAGACTAGTTAAAGATGTATCTCTGTGTCCTAGTCAAATCTCTAATATTGTGACTGATGAGTTATAGATCTACATTGGTGAAAAGAGTTTCCATAAGAGGAATTCTCTCCACTTAAGAAATCACTGATCCAGACTACTTTATACTCTCCCCCAAAAGAATTAACACATAGACTTTAAGGAATTCTTAGCTCAGTAATGAACATACCAATCCAGCTGAAGCACAGCTGCCAAGGACTTGGAAAAAAAAGGGGGAGCTATTAACTCAGTAATGCATATACAAATCTAGTAAAAGTTGAACTACATAATGAAAATAAAATTTTTGACAACAATCCTAAAAATATGCAATATACATGCACCAGTCTGTTGTAGCTTTTTTTGGGGGGGGGGCAGAGCATTACTTAGAATCAGACTAGCCATTAATGCTAAAAAGCTATGGTCTTTTATTTCAATTTCATTTAGCCAAAAACAAGACAAAGTCATTAATTTCAGATACAAGGGGAAGGAGAGAGTCTGAGAACAGGAGTAAAGAAAGAGAAGATTTCTTGGAGGTCATGGTTAGCTGAAAAATAAAGCTACAACTGTGCAGAGGGGCAGGATACATCTGTAACTTTATCAATAGGAGAATGCAAATATTTGATTTTGAGACTGTATTTATAAGAGGAGGATTAAAGACCCATGAAAGGTACTGTCTGGATCTGATGTCTCCATATTTTGCCAGGCTTTCTTTACTCCTCCCCGAGTTAATGCAGGTAGTTCTGGGTCACTCCCACAGGACTGAGCTATTTGAGAAGAGAGCCTTTGGAGTATATACTGTATACTTTTGTATTACATATAAAAAGGTTTGAATTTTTGGACAGGAAGTTGAAAGTACCCAATAAGGAAAAGTTCACAAATGAGGAGTAGTCAGTGTATCTTTGTTTGTCTGCATTTTGGGATTAGGAAAGTGCAAATGAGAATCACTTATGGTAGATTTGAACATACTGCAACATCTAACAAATAAAGGGTCAGAAAGAAGAGTAATGAAGAATGTCATCAAAGAAATGTGTTATGGGGTGGCTAGGTGGCATAGTGGATAAAGCACCGGCCCTGGAGTCAGGAGTACCTGGGTTCAAATCTGGTCTCAGACACTTAATAATTAGCTAGCTGTGTGGCCTTGGGCAAGCCACTTAACCCCATTTGCCTTGCCAAAAAAAAAACCCTAAAAAAAAAGAAATGTGTTAATGAAAATGATGATTGACTAGTCATGTGAAAAAAAAGCAAAAAATAACCAATGGCTGGACAGCATGTTCCATAGGTATTTTTATGAAATAAAAAAAAATAGAGTGTATCCCTAGTATTCGAGGTACTCCCTCTGTGATTAACCTAACAAGATGGGCAGTTGTGAATGGATTAAAATCTGCTTCATCGGTAACATCCAAAGTGATAATATACAAATTAATAAGCTATTAAACTATTAGAAATGAGTATTCAGCCAAGATTGCCTCTTAACACTTTGCATAAAGCCACATTGTCTTACCAAAAAGCTCTTTAAATGGTCTGAACATCTCCTTGAATTTAATTACACCTAAATAGAAACAACTTTCACTATAGAATTAATCCAAGTCAGATTACTTAACAAAATGTAAAAAAATTCCATATATATTTATATATGGCATTGAAAGGAAACAAGCCTTGGACTGTTAGTCAATCTCACTGTTCCACAGTTTTCTCATTTACAAAATGAGATTTAATTTTCTTTTTTTGGTATAATAGAAAAGCATGTTGAACTTGGGAGTCAGGAAGACCCTGAGTTTGAATCCCATCTTAGACACTTATCTGTATGATCCATGAGAAATCACTTAACCTCCCAACCTCAGTACCCTCATCAGTAAAATAGGAATGATTGTAGCTCCTTCTTCACGGGGTTTTGCTGTTTGTTATTCAATTGTGTCAAAAATCTTTTGACCATATTTGAGGTTTTCTTAGCACAGATGTTGAATTGGTTTGCCGTTTCCTTCTCCAACTTATTTTACGAATGAGGAAACTGAGGAAAATAGGGCTAAGTGACTGGTCCAGAGTCCCACAACTAGTGAAGATTTGAGTTCAGATTTTAATTCATGAGGATGAATCTTCCTAATTCCCGACCCAGTGCTCTATCCACCTAGCTGCCCTTAATGAATTCTGGGAGGATCAGAAAACATATAAAACACTTTAATTATAATTAATATTATCATCATAATATTAACTGCAATAAACACAATAGTTATAAAATAAATTAATTATAACTATAATTATTTAGCATCATGAGATATTATAATTATTATATATTATCTATGATTTATGATCTATAGTGAATGCTTGACAACCACAGGTATCAAATTTGCTATTCCCTAGCCCTACTTTGTTATATCCAGAGCTATAGGGAAACTGGAAAGTTTCCATTATTCTGGAAGAGATGTGAGACAATCCCAAATCACAAAGGATCAAAGGCAAAAAAGTAGCTAAGAAAGAGAGAGTAAATTGCCTAGGAAGGGCCAGAGGCAAAAGACCATTCATGTTGCTGTGGTGAAATTATGTGATAACCTCTTAGATCTTTCTATAGGTAGGATCTGAGAAAAGGGAGAATCAGTCCAAAGTTAAAATAAGGGTCAGCAAAACTGGGGATAATGAACAGGTCAAAGGAAGGTCTGAGCCTAAACAGAGTTTTGATTTGTATAAGTCCATGAGGGGGCACGCCTGTGGCCTTTTAGATGTGGACTAGTGCCTCTAGATGAACTACAGCTTGAGTAGGCTCATGTAGAAATGACCCAAGCAGAAAATGGATTTGACCTTTTAAGGAAAGAACTCCAATGTTCTTTGTTTAAATGGTTATCAGAATGAGTGAAATCCATGCAGATTTCAACAAAACCCATTTAATATATGCCGCTGTTTAAATAATATTGAAACACTTATTTCTAATAGACTTATTATATTTTGTTTTAGTAGAAAATGAATTTTGATTGTGTCATCTATTTTTAGTTTACCTTGGAAACTGTAAAAGGTGTGAATGAGATGGGCCCTGATCATATATTTGTCTGGGGGCCAGGAACCACTTATAAACTTTTTTCTTGAAGATCAACAATGATCCAAATCCTATGGCCTCTTGTTTAACCCAATTTGCCTTAAACTCTCCAGAGTTTTAAACTTAACATGTCCTCTTTTCTGAACCCATTTCCCACTCTCATCCCACTTAAGGAGCCACTCAGTCTCCTTACCTCTCCTCCACCTTCTCCCTTCAGCATGACAACCATTCAAACATCTGGAGATGTTATTTTGTCTTCCTTTGGTTTTCTTTTCTTGAAACTAAACATCTCCAGGTCTCTTAGACAATCTGCTAAGGAGTTTAGCCTTTTGACCACCCTAGTCACCCTCTCTAGACCCATCCTGTTGTATCAAACATCTCTTATTGTCTTAAGTATTGTTTCTCTTCTCTGAACTCTTATAGCAGTGTCTCTGCCATCATCTGCCAAACATATATAACATCTCTATCTACATAATTCCATTTGGCCTTGTGTCTTTTTAGTTCTCTTCAACTGTGAATTTCATATGCCTATCTTTTCTCTCCAACTAATTGCCAATTCTGTGGTCACAGGGCCCTTTGTCTTATACTTCTTTGATTTTCTCAGTATCTAATATGGTGCCTTGATAGTAAGGTAGGTGGTGCAGTGAATGGTGCACTGTCCTTGGAGTAAGGAGGACAGGAGTTTGAATCCTGCCTCAGACACTTAATTCTTATTAGCTTTATGACCTTGGGCAAGTCACTTAACCCTGATTGCCTTGCATCCCAGGGCCATCCCCAGGTGTCCCGATTCATATCTGGCCACTGGATCCAGATGACTCTGGAGGAGAAAGTGAGACTGGTGACTTAGTACCCCCCCCAAAATCCAATTCATGTGCTTGTCATGACCACACCTCCTTGATGTTGTAGTCTTCTTCAAAAAAAAAAGGGCAAAACATTGGTAATATAGTGTGATCAGAAAGGTTTCACAGACAAGGCAGAATTTAAACAGTGGTCTTTAAGGATGAGTATTTATTTTGGTAGAGGAGGTCCACACTCAGTGAGCATAGTTTGAGGAGAGGAGGCAACAAGTAGCAGTGACTATGCAATAAATAAAGCATGCCCAATGGATTCCCACATCAAAGACCATCCCAAAGAGATGCCCTTTGGCTGATCACTGATGCTAGCCTAAGTATCAATAATACTTCATTTGAGACAGGACATAAATCAGATTAGAATTTATGGGAAAATTTGAACTTAAGTGGAAACTTAAATGCATAGAGGCTGAGTGACTTATCTAAGGTCATACAACTAGTAATGAATAGAGCCTGATCCTGAACCCAGATCCCCTAAACTTCAAACTCTTCCTACTGCCTTTTCCTCACCCTTTGTATTTCCATCTAAAATGATTAAACTAAAATGAATCCTGGTGCTCAAAGGCGTAAACTTTGCTTGTCTGGAAAATTCATTCATGTGGAATTTCCATCTCTAATAGAGATGGAAAAATAAAATGTTTCTATGTTTTGTTTGGGTCCAGTGTTTTTTCCCTGGGGAACATATGTTTGAAATTACAATGTAAAATGCTGGGTGGCAAAGTATAATGATGCCCTGTAAAAAAATTAATTTTATAAAAAACTCTGAGAAGCATATTTCTTCTGTTAAGTGAGGTATACCTATACCACCTCGTTTTTTTCCTTCTTTTCCTCAGAGATATGTTCTAATGGAAAATAATTTAACCTTACTCAAACTATAGTACTCATTGCTAGAATGCCCTTAGTTTGTTACATTTATTTTCTGGCACCATGCTCTCATGAGAAAATAATATTTTAAAAAGTTAAATATTTCAAAGATTTTTCACTTCCTTTGGATGCCCATAGGAAAAGATGGGAAGGGAGTGGAGGACCCAGAAGACTTACACATATTTACAGAAATTTTAAATTCTATTCCTTGTACTTTTTTGCCCTATTTGTAGACCTCAAGAATAACACGGTCAGATGAAGAAAAGGAAGGTGGCTGGGATGCCTGGGGTGCTTGGAGTGATTGCTCCCGGACTTGTGGTGGAGGAGCATCCTATTCTCTGAGGAGATGCTTGAATGGAAGGTCAGTAGCAGAAATGAAACTTCTTGAAAATGTAACAGCAGTATTCTAGGAATGAACTGTCCAAAGGTCTTTTTAATTATGATGCAATTCAACAGACAGTTATTAAATTTCCACTGTGTATAAGGTATTGCACTAGCTTCTATGAAATAGAAAAATGAATATTACATAAATCTTTCACTTAGAAATTTCCTAGTCTAATAGAGAGAAAGAGACATTACCTAAGTAACTGAAATGAAAACTCAAAAATGATAGCTGAGCTGAGCCACAGTGTTAGATTTGGATTCAGGAAGACCCTCCAAGCTCTGTTAGGACAGACAGTGTTTTAACTTTTCAATCTGAATTTTCTTATCTGTAAAAGAAGAAAATTAGTCTCCACAGTAGACAGTAAGGGCAGCTAATTGAGTCAGAAGGACCTGAGTTCAAATCCAGTCTCAGATATTACTATGTGTCCCTGGGCAAGTCATTTAACCACATTTGCCCTAGTTTCCCCATCTGAAAAGTGAACTGGAGGAGAAAATGGCAAACTATTCCAGTGTTTCTGCCAAGAAAATCCCAAATGGAGTCATGAAACAACTGAACAACAACATAGTTGACTAAGCATTCCAAAATAGTAGAGTTAGTGGTATTAAATTCTGCCTTAACCCATTTTATTGATGAAAAACAGGTGAAATAAAGCTGTAAATGCACATTTCAGGTGAACTTGAATGATAAATTAAGGAATTTGGACCTTAATCAATAGGCAGTGTGGAAGGGTTAGAACAGAGGAGTTATATGATTCAAGCAATATATTAAGATATTTACTTTGCCATTATTGCATAGGATACATTGGAATGGGGATGTTTAGACATGGGATTATGAACCAGAGGCAAAGATATGTACTTAAATGAGCTCTGAATCCAAGGTCTTGTTGCTATTTTTTTCTGTCTTTTTATAGCATCCCCAGAAAGCGAGCAATGCTATGATGAAGTAGATAATGGTGTTAGTTGAGAATTCAGGATTAGAACCCAAGTTTCCTGAGTCTTCTTCTTGGGTTTTTATCCACTGGAATTAATTTCTTATTAAAATATTATGAATGACCCATTTATTGAAATAGACTATACTCAAGGTTGGCCAGAGGGAAATTAACAAGATTGTTTTCCAAGTTTTTTTTAATATATTAAAAAATGTAAATCTTTAAAAAATAACTCTATATTGTATATATATATATATATATATATATATATGTAGGTTTATATTTTTAAATTTCTGAGTTAAAAATTAGATCATATTTGCAAAATATTAAGAATTTACTCTCAAGTTTTTATGAATTCTTAATTGTTTTTTCAAATTCCATAAAAAGATTAAAAAGGGATTTAGAAGAGATAAAATATAATGTAATACTCTATGGATTTATTTTCATTAAGTTAATGTTTCAAACATATAAATAAAGGGAGGAAGATTATCATTGTCAATTGTTGCAATGAGGAGGAGAAAGATTAGCAAACACTGCTGGATCTGTTTAGTTGGGGGAGCGGGTAGAGAAGGGAACTAAAATGAGAATCAGAATACAAATGGTTAAAAAGAGATTAGATGATAAGGAAGAGGAAGGCAACTGAAGGGATTCCAGCTATAGTGCCCTGATATTTGAAGTGGATAGGACCAGTATACTCTGTCAAAAGAAAGTCCACAAATCACTTGAACCTTTTTAGCAGAAAATTATATGTGCAATTTTTCCCTATATGTGTGTGTATCAATATTTGTATATATACACACATATTTGGTCATAGCCTGTAATTAATATATATATATATATGCATAGATATAGATGATAGAGATAGAGATAGAAATAGAGATAGAGATAGAGATAGAGATAGAGATAGAGATAGAGATAGAGAGGTAGAGGTAGAGGTAGAGGTAGAGGTAGAGATAGAGAGAGATAGAGATAGAGATAGAGATAGAGATAGAGATAGAGATAGAGATAGAGATAGAGATAGAGAGGTAGAGGTAGGTAGAGGTAGAGGTAGAGGTAGAGGTAGAGGTAGAGATAGAGATAGAGATAGAGATAGAGATAGAGATAGAGATAGAGATAGAGATAGAGATAGAGATAGAGATAGAGATAGAGATAGAGATAGAGAGGTAGAGGTAGAGGTAGAGGTAGAGATAGAGATAGAGATAGAGATAGAGATAGAGATAGAGATAGAGATAGAGATAGAGATAGAGATAGAGATATTTGAAAAAAAACCTTAAAGGGGAAGGGTGGGGGAGATGTCAGAAGATCTGGCTTCTACTTCTGGTTCTTCTTAAATTGACTGTGTGACCTGGTACATTTACCTCAAAGAGATTTAATTTCCAAAAGCATAAAGTAATGAGACTGATTAGTCAAGCTCTTAAAGTCTCTTTCAACTCTGATATTTGATGTGTCCATGACCCACATTCACTATCCCTACCCAACTTGATCATGCTTCTAGCCCATTTTCCCTCAGTCCCCTTTAGACTATCCACTTCAACTTAAGTGCTCAGTTCCAAGTTTACAATTACATAACTACACTTACCTTCTTCATCAGAAAGGGAGAAAGCAGTGTAGTCTAATGGACAGTCAGAAGACCTGGTTCAAATCCCTATTCTGGGGGCAGCTAGGTGGTCCAGTGGATAGAGCACTGGCCCTGGAGTCAGGAGTATCTGAGTTCAGACACTTAATAATTACCTAGCTGTGTGGCCTTGGGCAAGCCACTTAACCCCATTGTCTTGCAAAAAGCCTTAAAAAAAAAAACCAAATATGTGTAATCAAATCCCTCTTCTGCCATTGGTTCTCTCTGTGACCTGGGCTCAGATAATTGAGCCCCACCCCCACCCTTCACTACCTTTCTTCTTCATCTATAAAAGGAGAAGTTTGATCTAGAGGACCTTTGAGGTTCACCTGTCTCTAAATCTCTGAGTCTTTGTGATCCAATGCCTCTGGCAAGAAGTCTTTCCTGATGAGTGCCTTCCCTCCATTGAGTCTCTCATAGAAACTTTTTTTTTAATACATAGGTTTTATTATTTTGTACATAGCTGTTGGTACATTGTCTCTCCCATTAGACAGTGAACTCCTTGAGAACAGAGATTATTTTTTTGCCTTTTTTTGTATCTCCAGTGCTTGGCACATAGCAGCTGCCTAGTAAGTACATACTGACCGACCAACTGACTGACAGCCAAATGATGCTTGCCTTCCATAATACTTTACTTCTATGGTTTCCATTCTTCTTGGACTATTTAGGCTAGTATCTGCTGTGTTTTCCAGTTTAGTTGGACTCCACTGCTCTCTGCTGGTTTCCATAATGTTTGCAGGGTAAGTTGATTTCTTGTCATCGACTGAGTAAAAATAATTTATTTAAAAAGTTTAGCAAAGAAAGTGAGGTGGGAGGGTGGCAAGAGATAAAGAGAGACAGTAATCAAGCAAAGGTTGTTTTAAGAGAGAGGGGAAAAACTGAATATATTTATAAACAAGAAGCAATGAGCCAGTAAATAGGGAGAGATGGAAGATTCAAGAGGAAATAAGAAAAGGAGCAAGGTGCTAAATGAAGTAATAGGGAGATAGATGAGAACACAGGTGGAAGAATTATTCTTAGGCAGGAAAAAATATTTTCCCTTTCTCCTTATTTATATTTAATTTATATGATTTTATCCATTGATTTAGGTTCCAGAGACAGTGGACGCAGGTGGATTTCTACTGAAATAGTGGTTGTATATTTTTGATGAAAACTGCCATAAGAATAAATTAGTTACTGTAAATTTCTGCTTTCACCTTACAGTAAGTCAACCAAAATAGATACATTTATGGTTTTGATTTATTAGAAATTATAATGACTCTATCCAGAATGTACTTTTCCTAAGTGTCATATATATATTTCTGGGATTTGGTCCAAAACCCCTTCCAGATGATCCAAGTAGCTACCTAGCCTTTCAAGGCTAAAATATCCCCTGATTTCTGATATCAGTGACCTGTCTAGGGGAAAGGTAAGACTTTTGCATAAACCACTCCTCATACTCCATTCCTTCCAAATTGTCTAGAAGTGGTGAATTCTATAACTCATTTCTCCTTTCCAATGGGTCACTCATTATTACTTCATAGGCTTCTGAACTAGAGGCTCTATACTGCTAAGACTGGGATTGAAACTTGGACTCATCAGATTCATATATGACTGTCTTCAGAGTGAAACCAGTATTTTGGGGTTCCTGCCATGTGCTTAGTCATATACATTTGGCAAAGTTTATAGAATGAATTTTAGGATTCATGTGCAGAAGCCTAACATATTACAACTGAAAGAGAATTTTAGATAGAAATGATAAGTTTGGGTTGTTTACACATGATTAATTAGGTGTCCAGTGAGATGAAGTGAAAATTCCTGGGGTCATATAGCCAATTTATGGTGGAGCCTCAGTTAGAACCCTGGCTTTCTGACTTCTAGTCCTGTGTTCTCATCACACTGATTCCCACAATGACTGCTTCTGTATTCCTGTCTAGTGACATGTTACCTATGGAAAGCCCTGTAACTAGGCTAAATGTTTTAAGAGGGAAGCCAGGTGGCACAGTGGATAAAGTACTAGACCTGAAGTCAGTAAGAATCTTCTTGAGTTCAGATCCAGCCTCAGATATTTAGCTTTCTCTAATCTTGGCAAGTCACTTACCCCTGTTTGCCTTGGTTTTCTCATCTGTTAAATGACCTGAAGGAGGAAATGGCAAAGAAAATCCCAAATGTGATCATAACTCAATAACATGTTTTTAACTTTTTTTATATCATGGCCCACTTTGGCAATCTGGTGAAGCCTAAGGATCCCTGAACTTCATCTCAAAGGAAGAAAAGACTTTGATGAGGCAGAGGTTGGGGGAAGTTTTTATCAATAAGGGAAGAAAGCTATAAGATGGTAACTTGAGTGCTTGGTAGAGTTTAGTGAAGATTTAAAAAAAATTAAGGATAATAGAAACTTGGGTATGGTTGTAGGAACAGAGAAGGCACCAGTAGAGGTTTAATTTTAGAGAAAGAGAGGAGATGAAAGAAGATGAAAATATAAATTTCTGATGTGCCACTCAGCACATTAAATGTTTTCTCCAGCTTTACTCATCAATTTGTCAGTATAAGTGAAAGTGGTAAATGGAAGGGGGTCCAAGGAAGAAAGAGAGAAGAGAAGTAGAGCAATAGGACAAGAAGGCATAAGGGGTTCAAGAAGAGAGAAAAGCATTGAGTCAAAATGACTGATTATTGGTTTGAGGTGGGAGAAGAAAGTATAGTTAGAGCAGGGGTAGTGACCCAAGAAAGTAACAAGGGATAAAGAGAATAGTGGTCTCAATGACAGTAAAAAACAGATGCAGGAGGATTAAGTAAAGGAAGAGGTAGAATGACTCTATGTTCAGCAGGGACATCATGAACGCAAGAAGAAAGCCTGCTTCTCTAGAGTGACCATTTTAGGAGAGGGAGACCATAGTAGAGGGCACTGGTTGGGAGCCTGAAAATAAGGGGATGGCTTCCTGAATTTGAAATTAGAAGTCTGAGAACTGAATCCCAGCTCTTATACTATTAGCTGTGAGAACCTGGGAAAGTCATAGTACAATCTAATTCAATAAGCATTTATTTGAATATCTACAAGACAAAGTAAAAACAAAACTAGTTCCAGATATTGAGGAGCTTAGATTTCAGTGGAAATTGGAGGGTAGGGGTAGGAAAAAAATACTTAAAATGATAAGTACAAAACAATTTGATGAGGGAGAGAAGACTGCCAAATGAGGGGAATCAGGAAAGGTTTCCTGTAGGAGGTGCCATCTAAGCTGTCTTGAAGGAAACTAAGGATTCTGAGATTCAGAGGCATTTCATGGAAGGTTATTCAGCCCTTTTCAGTCATCTCCAACTATGACCCCATTTGGACTTTTCTTGGCAAGGATGCTAGAGTGGTTTGTCATTTCTTTCTCCTGCTCATTTTAGATGAGGAAACTAAGGTTAACAGAGTTAAGTGGCTTGCCAAGGTCACACATCTAGTAAGTGTCTGAGACCAGATTTGATCTTAGATCTTCCTGACTCCAGGTTCAGCATTCTATCTACTCTGCCACTTAACTGCCCTTTGGGCAAGGTGGAATGACCTAAGTGAAGGTAAGGTGACAGTGTATGGAATTTCAAGTTTGGAGAATACCAAATAGGTCAGTTTACCTGGAACTCAAAGAGTAATTGTAGAAAGAAGGTATTGTAGAAACAAATCTAGAATGTTTAGCTGAAGCAAGGATGTTAGAGACTTTAAAAGACCAAGCTAAGTAGTTTTTACTTTATCCTAGAGGCCATCAGAAGTCATGGAAGACTCTAAAGAAGGAAATGATAGAGTTTGAATTGTATCTTGGTGAGATTATTTGGCAGCTGTGTAGAATATGAATTGGAAAGGGGAAAGACTAGAAACAGGAAGAACAAGGAGGAGACCTTCAATTGGTATGTGTGGGGTGACTATGAGTGGAGAGGAGTGGGATAGATGAGACAGATATAATTACCAAGACCTGATAACTGATTGGATACAACCAGGGCAGGGATAAAGGAGAATAGAGAGACAGGATAATTCCAAATGAATTTGGGTGATGAGAAAGCTGTTGATACCTTTAATAATAACAGAAAAATGGAAATAAGGGAGAGTTGAGGGAGGGTCAGTTATGAGTTACATTCTGGACATGTTGAATTTGTGGTACCAGTTGGACATCCAAGTGGAAAGGTACAAAAAAGCTGTTGATGGTGTGAATTTTCAGTACAACACAAACTTGTGAAATTATTGCTTTATTGAGCCACCTCAAGGAGACTTGAAGAAACAAGAAAAAATTGGAACAGCTTCTTTACAGAGATCAAGAGAGAAATTAGGGATGCATCCACATAGAAATAATTGAAATCTATGAGAGCTTTTGATAGCAATGGGTGGAATATTAATTGGGAGAAAAAGACCCAGCTTAGAATCAGCCTTGAAGTTAGACAGATTAGGGAGGTAAGTGATAGATAGAGATGATCAAACAAAGGAGTTTGATGAATAATGGTTAGACAGGTGACTGATAGAAGAAAACTAGGTTGAGAGGAGAGAGTGGAGAGAAAAAGACCTTTTTATTTAACAATTAAGGAATCTTTAGTTATCTTGGAGAATGCAGCTTCAGTGGAGTGTTAGTGTCAGTAGATAACTACAAGAAGTTAGAGACAATGAAGGTAACCCATAGCTTTTTTTTCCCTGTAATTTGATTACAAAAGTTTATAGGTTAATAGATTTAGAATCTGGCAAGGTTAAATGAATTAAAAAGAAGTTTGTGAGAGACTTTTGCAAGGAAATGATATTAGTTGATTGATAGAAGATGAATTAGTGAATAAGAAGGAATTGAAAACAATAAAGGATGATCAAAGGAGCACATTTCCTTAGGTAATAAGAGGGGATGTGGTGAAATGATAAAGTAGGATTACAGATTTAGGGCTCAAAGTGACTTTAAAAGTAACTTAGTCCAACCTTGTCATTTTAGTGCAGGAAAGATTAAAGCCCTGAAAGATTAAGTTGCATGGCCAAATTCACAGTGGCATTAAATGGCAAAGGTGGGGTTATAGATTGCTGACTACACATTCAGTGTATTTTCCATTGCATCATGCCTTGGCAAGAAGAGTGATTCTTGATCATAGGCTGCAAATATTGAAGATATGAAGGTTATGATGGGGGAAGGGTGAGGACTGGAGGGAGAACAGGGAATGTAGAACAGAGGAGAAGAGGGAGTTCCAATGACTAGGCAATCAGAAGAAAATTCTTCTGGCTCCTCATCTTTGTTGAAAGAAGAAACAAAAGAGTTCCCCCATACCATGTCTATGTTAATCTATGTTACATAAACCAAACAACAAGACAGGTAATCTCTATTGTATTCTACCCACTACCCCTCTATTATCAAATCTCTTTAAAAGTCATAGAATATCAGACCTAGAATTTCACTTATCCATCTAATCCAAAACCCTAGTTTTTGTGGGTGGGACTCTTAACAGAATGGGACAATTAAGTGAAAAGAGGAACCATGTTACAAAATAATCACAAGTCTAGTAACCTAGATTTCAAACCTAGTTTTGCCACTTACTGCTTCTGAACATGCCATAGCCTCTCTGAGTTTGGTTTATGTAATATAGATGGTATGTGGGATGTTCATGAAGGACTAACATTTTTGGTGTGAAGGTTTGCTGAGCTCTTTTCAAGACTTCTCATCCATCTTTGGTGTCCATCTGTCACCCAACCTTTGGCTACAGCTTGCCCCTTAGCCATACTCCAGCACAACTGTATCTAAATTCGAGAAGGTGGGCTAAATCAAATTTACGGTAATTAACAGGCCTCAAACCTGTTGGTGAATTAGTGTAGTGTCTTCCCCAAGTATGTGAAGACTTCTCCCACTCAAATGGGCAGATAACAATTTGTTCCATAACAACAGCCATGAAGGTGTACCTGCGGGGTGTCTAGACTTTGCTCAATCATCAAAGATGCCAAAGTCATCCACTTTATCCCATGAAGTCTTGATTTTTGTTTTACCCCTGAACTTCAATGACTCTGGAAGAGAGAGACTGAAGACTTTGTGCAACTCTGCATTACTTACATCTAATTCATGTGCAAATGAATGTATTGTCATTGGTTAGTTGACCACCCTGACTTTGGATAAGAAGTTGGACTTGGAGTCAGGAAAACTTGAGTTCAAATTTGATCTCAGACATCTATTATCTGTGTGACCCTGGACAGTTCCCTTAATTTTTCTTAGCCTCCCTTTGTTCATATGTAAAACTGGAAGTAGTAATAGCAACTACTTCACAAGATTGTTGTGGGGATCAAAATAGATAACATGGGAGATCCTTTGCAAACCATAAAGCATGAGATAAATGATAGCTATATTTTGATTTCTTTCTTTGTTGTCAAATAGAAGGTGAACCATGGCTACCACTACCAGAAACCTAGTGGAAGAGGGGCAGGTAGAAACTAAGACTTTGGTGATTGGATTGATATTCTTTATCTTTCTTAGAGTTGGTTTTGTGTTAAAATTATATCTGTATCTTATGTAGGAGACAACTAGATGTCTCATTGGGCAGAGTGCTCGACCTAGATTAGGGAAGATCTGAATATAAATCCAACTTCAGGAACTTGCTAGCTCTGTTACTGGGCAAGTCATCTAACCTTTGTTTGCTTTAATCCACTGGAAAAGAAAATGCTAAACTACTCTAGTATCTTTGTAAAGATAAGAAAGATATGGTCCACAGGGTCACTAAGTCAGACATGACTAAACAACATTACATATCAAATATTACTATATTTACAGTAGTAGTCAGATATCTGGTTTCGGAAAGAAGATGGCATAATCCAAATCCCAGAAATATTGCATGACCCTGGATAAGTCATTTAACTTCTCAAGTACTCCAGGAAACTCTCTGAGACTGTAAACTGCAGAGAAGTTTATAAAACTAATGGGGGGAAGCCTCAGTTGATGCTGAATCAATGAAATCACAATTTTCATATTTTTACATGCTCTAATTTTTAAAAGTTATTTTTTGGAGAGGGGGAATCTTGCCTCATATTTGGAGAAGAGGGTTTAGGATTAATACACTGCCATGAATAAATTGAAGAATGTATTACTCAACATTGAAATGGGCTATACTTCACTGACACAAACAAAATCTGTTCTTTCAGCCTACATTGAGATCTACAAGACTGAAAGGAAAGCAGCTTTTTTCCCCATTCAGTATGAGACCAAAAATTTGGGTGAATTTCTTCATTTAACTCCTATGAAAGAGAATATATTTCAGATATGAAGAAGTAATAGTTCAATGTTTAGGTACTGCTTTTGGAAAGTGATCAATGAATTCCCTATCAATTGTTGGTTAAGACTACCAGGGTCCACCCCCTCTGTACCATATAAGGCAGAACAAGCCCTTGTAAGTGATTGATAGGGAGATTTATTTTTTAGGTGGTTGTTGTATGTTTAATCATTTTTTCTTTCATTTGTGTCTGACTCTGTGACCCCATTTGGTTTTCTTGGCAAAGATACTGGAGTAGTTTGCGATTTCCTTCTGCAGCTCATTTTACAGAAGAAACTGCAGCAAAGCAGGTTAAGCACTTTGCCCAGAGTCACATAACTATTAAATACCTGAGGCTTTATTTGAACCAAGGTCTTCCTGACATCAGACCCAGCACTTTCTTCAGGTAGCCATTGGATTAAACATCATCTAAGACCATTTCCAACTCTAAAATCCATGATTTCATGACCCCTTCTTCCAAGGTGACCCTCTCTAAGCTTCAGAATCAGTACACTTACCTATCCCTTCTGAAACTATACAAAAGTTCTTCAAAAAACATGAAATATTCTACAAATGGAAGGTATCATCATCATAATAAAGTAGAAGTGTGGTCTGGTGGTTAGAACAAAGACCAAGTATGAAGAGACTTGGGTCCAGTGCTTGGCTCACTCAGAAACATGCTGAAAGCACTTTGGCAAATCTCCTTGCCTCTCTGGGTCTCAGCTTTATAAAAGAAGGTCCCCCCTTCTTCCTAGGTAGGTTGTGGTATACATTTGCCTAGAATCAGAGACTACTAGAAATAATTGAGCAGGATGAACCCTTAATAAGTCACAATGCCTAGCTCTCCACCTTTAGATATGGCCATATTTAAATTATTCCAGACTCATTCCAGTGTTTAACAACCCTCCCTATAAGTCTGGGAAGTGCTTTGAGATGTTGAAAAGAAACCCAGAGTAGTATCACTTACTTCCTTTGGAAATCTTAAGACTGTTCTCTATGCCTGAACAGCCTCAGAGACTTATAAAGCCTTTATAAATCTTGAACCCTTGTGGTCAATCCCTTCTGGAGGAAGGGTACTGCTTGGGAAATTATATTCAAAACAAAGACGCCCTAGAACTTTAGAGAGTTGTGTGCCTCTCTTTAAATACAACATTCAGGGAATTTGGGTAGATATAATTTTCACTTGTTAATTTCTTTGTGAATTGTTATTTTAAAAATTCAATTACATTTAATACCTTTTGGCTAGTTTGTGCTTTGTACAGTAAGCCAGCCAAAAAATCCCTTTCTCTTGAAGAACTTGTAACATGATACTACAGGCAAGTACCAGCAATGAAAAATACAAGGCTTAAGTTAGCTATTATTTTAGAAGTTAATATCTTTTTCTTCTACAAAACATACACTAGGTCTTTAATACACTAATATTTGAGTTAAGGTATACTACCAGAATACTAGCAATTTTAAAGTGACCACTATAAATTGTTGCAATATAAACTCCAGAGCAATTTTATTAATATTTTTAATGTATTCCCATGTGGAGACAACATATGTTTTCTATGCACTGATAAATTTATGGTTTCGAAAGTATTCTATATCAGGTTATTATGATTGTTGTAATGAGTAGGAAGTACATAGTTGTGAAACAACATTTTCAGATTCTCATATGCTTTAAGAATCATTAGCTTTCACAGTCAGTGGAATAAAATTAAAAATCTGAAGGCAATACTTTTCTATTTTGGCTACCATGGTTCAAGAGTTATTTCTAGAGTAAGCTGGCAAATTCCTGTATAGGAAATTTAGGCTCTTGTGTCCTTAACTTTTAAATAACTTGCATTTCATTTTTTGCCTGGTTCATAAAGTGGTTATTTATGTATGTATTAAGAGACTATAGCACAAACCATATCAAATCAGGCCAGTCAAGGGATTGACTAAGTGTTGAATTTGAAAAAAAGGTTCTGCTTAACATAAGCAAAATGAAATAGTGAAGAAGAGGAAATCTTCCAGAAAACTTAGAGATAGAGAGACAAAACCCTTTGTATTGAACAAAATTTAAGGGGCTGATGGGTACCCTAATATATCTCTTGGTGATTTATATTGAATAAATATATCATGTAATTTGTTATATAATTTGTTGAAGTATAACTCTCTTTGTTACAGTTGTATTTATATTAGTGATGAAACATTGCTTTCAGTTTCAATTGACCAAATTCAGAACTCAACCTGTTTTATTTTTCCTTTCTCTACTATTTTGCTTATAATTGGGACAAGTTGTCACTAAATCATGATGATAACTGAGTTGTGGTAATATGGTCCAATTAATAAGCTTTTATCAAAAATATAAATTTATCTGAGAGAGATAAATTTGTACTACCTTCCTTTAAAAAGTAATACATGGTTATTCTTTATTAGAGTAACTGAACTCAAAGTTATATAATAACTTTCTGAAGAAAATACTGACACAATTTAGCACCTTTCTCAATTTCAACTAGACTATTCATTTCTTATTTTCATTCATAAAACTTAAGCAGATTGCTTTCTTGCAAATTGCCATAATTCTATTAATTTAGAATTGGAGGACAAGGAGGGAACCTGTAGGATTTCAGTTCAATAGGGAGTCAAAAGTCCTTGCTTTACAAAAGCAGCATGTGCTATCACCTTTCCTGTTTTAGAGAAAGTAATCTTTTCTAACTGTTTGGAACTAATGAGAGGACTTTGATTTACCTTTTCTCCTCTCTTCTTTGCCTTCTCTAAACACAAGAGACTGTTTGATACCATTACACAAGAATATCTACTTTCTTTTCCATTGGAAGGTAGAATTTTCATAGAGATAGAGAAAAGGGAGGAGGAGGAGGAAAAGAAGGAGGAAGAGAAAAGGAGAAGGAGAAGAGGAGAAGGAGGAGAGGATGAAGAGAGGAAGAAGGAAGAAAGAAGAAATTTAGTTGTTAAAAGTCTTAGCTATATTCCTTGATCTGATTACTGCTAATACAACTTCAAATGGAGTCATAATTATTGACCATATTACACTCTGGATCAAATAAAAATTGCAGAGATTTCTAGATTTCTAAAAACCTTATATATCCATCAGGACCAAATATATTAAAACAATTTAAACATTTAATAATGTTTTAAAATCATTCAGCCAAATTGATTTCATCACAGTTATACAAAAACATAACTAGATTTATGTACCCTTACAAGAGACTTACAAGCAATTTTTTTTTGATTGGATGAATAAAGAGGCTGGTTGCTTCTAAACAATGAATGAAATCCATTTGACACAGCTAGACTATACAGATCTTCTCTGAAGGGGACTAAGTGCTTTGCTTTCTGAATTTAGAGTCAGAAAATAGGGTTTAATTCTAAATCTGCTGCTTACCTGGACAATTCTTTTAAACTTTTCTAGATGTTCTAGTTTCTTTATCCAAAAAAAAATGGATTTGGAATTCTTATGTTCTTTCCAGGTTCTGTATCCTGTAACTTATGCCTAGACTGAAGCAAAATAATCTTACTTTACTAGGTTCAAAATAGCATGCAATTAGTTATCTCTTCTACATCATAGGGAATGCCAACATGATCTGGGAATATTCATGTAACATTTTTTAGACCTTCCCTTAATTTAAGAGAAGTCTGAATTTTTTCTTTTTCTTTATGGAAGTGTTTACAGTATTAAAAGGTAAAATGTGTTGATATTATACAATATTTTACATATATTTATGCAATTTTAAGTTTTCAAAATTTTTCTTATTTACTAATCTTCATGTGTCATCTATGGCTTCTACAAAACTCAAAAAAATCACATTTAATTTATTATATTGATATAGTGAATGATATATTGAAACCACAATGGGGAAAGTTGTAATGTGGAAGAGATAATTGTATATAGCACTTCAAGGCTTGCAAAGTGCCTTTCATAAGTTATCTTACTTGATACTCATAACTACTATCTCATAACTATGAGATAGAGGTGCTGTTGTTAATATCTGCTTTAGAGATGAGGAAACTGTCCATTGTCACAAAGTTAATATATACCTCTGAAGGGATTTGAAATTAGGCATTTCAGATTTCCAAATTCAGCACTCTATCCACTATACCACCTACAAGATCATTTCCTTTTTAAGAAAAAAATTCTTTTTTTATTATTCTTTTTATTTTATTTTTAAATTTTACCCCAGCTAAATGCAAAAGCAGGGTTAAATATTTAATTTGAAAACCTTGAGCTTCATATTCTCTCCCTTCCTCCCACCCCACTCCTCCCATTGAAAAAGCAAGTTTCTTGATGTAGATTAAAAATGTGTAACCACAAAACACATTACTACAATAGTCAGGTTGTAAAAATGACTATATTTTACAATATGACATAATACTCCCACAAACAAAGAGAAACCACAACAAAAATAAAGTGGGGGGAGAAAGTGTGCTTCAGTCTGTATTCAGACACTGTCAGCTCTTTCTTCATCATAAGTCCATCAGAGCAATTGCTTCAATATTTTTCCCATGGTTGATATTGCTAATTATATTTTCCTCTCTCCTATCCCCCACCCCTTTTATTTCATTCTCTCTCTCCTTTCACCCTGTCCCTTATCAAAAGTGTATTGTATCTAACTACCCTTTCCCTCAATCTTCCCTCTTATCTATCACTTACAGCCCCCCATCCCCTTTCTCCTATGCCTTTCCTCTTCTACTTTCCTCTAGGGTAAGATAGATTTCTATACCCTATTGAGTGTGTATGTTATTTCCTTTCTGAGCCACTGCCTATGGGATTAAAGGATTGCTCACTCCTCCTCACCTTCCCTTTCTTCCACTTCATTGTAAAAACTTTTCCTTGCCTCTTTTATATTAAATAACTTACCCTATTCTACCTCTCCTTTCCCTTTCTCCCAACTATTTGGTTTTTACTTACTCACTTTATTTACTTTCTTGCCCATTAATTCCATCTTTTTAAAAAACCTTCAAATTAAATTCCCTCCTGTGCTTTGTCTATATATACTTTTTTCTAACTGCCCTAATAAAATGAGAACATTCATATGAGTTATCAGTATCATCTTCCCATTCAGGAATACAAACAATTCAACATCTTTAAGTCCCTCATAATTTGCCCTTCCTGTCTGTTCTCTCTATGCTTCACTGGAGCCCTGTACTTGGATACCAAATATTCTGTTTGACTCTGGTCATTTCATCAGGGAAATTTGAAAGTCCCTTATTTCATTGAATATCCATCTTTTCCCTTGAAAGAGTATGTTTAGTTTTGCTGAGTAGTTGATTCTTGATTGTAATCCAAGTTCTTTTTCCTTCCAGAACATCACATTCCAAGCCCTATGAGCCCTTAATCTAGAAACTACTAAATTTTGTGTTATTCTGACTGTAGCCCCACCATATTTGAATTGTTTCTTGCTTGCTGCTTTTGTAATATTTTCTCTTTGACTTTGGAGTTTAGAAATTTGGCTATAACAGTCCTGACAGTTTTCATTTTGGGATCTCTTTCAAGAGTTGATAGGTGGATTCCATCAATTCCTGTTTTACCTTCTGCTTCAATCAGGGCAATTTTCCTGGAGAATTTCTTAAAAAATGAAGTCTAGAGTCTTTTTTTGGTCATGACTTTCAGGTAGTTCAATAATTTTTAAAATTATCTCCTTGAGGGGCAGCTAGGTGGTACAATGAGAGCCCTAGTGTTGGATGCAGGAGGACCTGATTTCAAATCCAGCCTCAAACATTTTATAATTATCCAGCTATGTGACCTTGGGCAGGTCACTTAACCCCATTGCCTTGGGAAAAAAAAATACTGCTCCTGAATTTGTTTTCCAGGTCATTTGTTTTTCCAGTGATGTATTTCACATTTTCTTCTAGTTTTTCACTTTTTCATTTTGTTTTATTCTTTCTTGATTTCTCACAAAGTCATCAGCTTCCCTTAACTCCATTCTATATTTTAAGGAATTATTTTCTTCTGAGAGCTTTTGTATCTCCTTTACCATCTGGGAAATTCTGCTTTTTTAAGGCATTCTCCTTATTGTCCTTTTGGATTGCTTTTACCATTTGACCTAAACTGGTTTTTAACATGTTATTTTCTTCAGTATTTATTTGTATCTCTTTCACCAAGCTGTTGACTTTCATGATTTTCCCTGCATCACTCTCATTTCTCTTCCCAATTTTTCCTCTACTTCCCTTACTTATGTAATGTTTCAATATGTTTTTTGAGCTCTTCCATAATCTGGGACCAAATCATATTTTTCTTGGAGGTTTTGGATACAGAAGTTTTGACCTTTTTATCTTCTGAGTGTATTTTGATCCTATAACCAAAGTAATTGTCTATGGTCAGATTTTTTTCTTCTGTTGTTTGCTCGTTTCTCCTGCCTATGACTTGATTTTAACAATTTGTTAAGGTGGAGCTCTGCTTCTGGGGTGGTGCTTCTGAGGGGTTTTGCAGGTTTTTCAGGGCCCCCCCCCTTCAGGGACCTCAGTTTCTCCAAGATCTTATGAACAGCGTTGACTGCTTTCCTGACCTGTGCTCTGATCAGTGAATGATCATAAGCACTCCCCCTGCCCTGGAGCCTTGAAGAGAGTCCCTGCTCTATTATGGCAGGAAAACTATGTTATCTGAGACTAGAGCTCCAGACTGCAATCTAGATCTAAGTATAGACAAAGCCAGAGTCCTGCCTCAGGGAGAGCAAAGAGATCTCTGCAATCTCCTCCAAACCCCTTACCATCAATGGACTGAGCAATCTGAAAGTTGCCTGGTCCCTGCCAGGTGATTTCCCAGGTCTGCTCCTGGTCCCAAGGGGCTGGGTCTTTGCTGAAGCCTGTGCTGAATTGGGCTTCATTTTCACTCTGGTGGAGCAGAGTTTTCTCACTGAGCTTCCTATTTGACTTTGGCAATCCCTGGACTGGGAGGTCTGGAAACCGCCACCGTTTCCATGGACACCCCCTACCCCCAAACCCAGGCACCCCTTGGACTGTTCCTGGATGATTGGCACTATTTTATTCTGGCATGACCAGGGCTACACTACTGTTACCCCAGTGTAACAGACCTTTCCAGGAGATCTTCCAATTTGTCTTGGAGTGGAAAATTGTTTCACTCAGTCTTTTTGAGGGTTTTGCCACTCTAAAATTTGGCTAGAGTTATTATTTAATGGTATTTTGAGTGGTCTGAGGGAGAGATTGTGGGAATTCCTGCCTTTACTCCATCCCCTACAAGATCATTTCTGATGAAAATTATTGAGGCTCTATGTTTGGCAATTGGAGTTGAAGATGTGATATAATATAAGGGACAATGTATATGCAAAAGCTGAAGACACAATATGAGGGACAATACATATGTAATGTATGTTGGGATACCTGTTCTAGGAAGGTAATATAAATAAGATGCAGATTTTCAGGTTTACAATGAAAAAAATAATTCTCTTGTTATTTCTATACTATAAATATAGGTTCTGATAATAAGTTATGACTCTTAGTTTTGTTTGCTTAACTCTTATAGAGAAACAATAGAAGGAAAGTAAACACTAAAGTCCAAGAAAGAATTAAGGAAAGAGAAGAATAAAGGAGAAATTTATGAGAATCTATGTTCCAAAATAACCTAAGAGATGATCGAGAAATAGTGAAAACTTTAGGCTATATATTTTGTTGTTTTTCAACCATTTCAATCATGTCTGACTCTTTGTTGACCCCATTTGGTCTTTTCTTGGCAAAGCTATAGAATGGTTGATGAGAAAACTGAGGCACAAAGGGAGTTAAGTGACTTGCACAGGGTCATACAGTTAGTAAGTGTTTGAGACCCAATTCAAACTCGAGTCTTTCTGCCTCCAGACCAGGTGCTCTGGTTTATATATTTAAAATCTATTAAATTCCCAAATATATATGTGGAATCATCCCTAGACATGTAATTAACTGAGTATACTTCAAATACACTAGACTTGATCCTAATATAGACTGGATTTGTTTTCAAAAATTCCTCAGAACTATAGGTATTATAATAAAATCAACTTGTTAATTTCAGAGAGAACTTGCAAGAAAACATATAAAGTCCAAAAAACACCCAGGAGCTTCATTATAACATGTCCCACTCTAGCAAAATACTCAACTTAATGCAGAATCATCTGGGGCCTATTCAGGGAGTTTTGTTGCCAGATGGTTCTTTCAATGCTGGTCTCACCTTTTATTCAGATTGACAACATATAGATTGGGGAAAGGGGGAATATATAGAAATTTATGGGTTAAAAATGCAGACACATATCTTCGAATTTCTATTGTTTTCAATTAATGAATGAATTTGTGAACCCTACTTTGTTTCCTTGTTTAAAGTAAAATTTTGGCATAAACTTGATGTAATAACAGAAAATGAAGAGTTTTTGCCAATTGTACCAAACTATCAAAATCCTACCCTGAATATAAGCCCCTTGAAACCTTCTTCATTATCTCTGTCCTTTCCCTTAGTCATCTGACCAGCTCTGACCTTTCTTTCCTCTAAACTCCAATAGCACTTCCTTTCTATCCCTCAGACACAGAGTAGGGTTATGAATTGAGGGAACTTTGGAATCAGGATATTGTGGTTTTAAATGCCACTTTAGACACATCCTAGCTGTGTGAGATTGGTCAAGTCTGTAACTCTCTCAGTACCCCCAAATCACTTCTCTAAATCTTAGTGAGACAGCTTCTTGGGAATCTCCCTTTATGGCTGAAATCACAGACCATGACTACCCCCTCTATTCCCCCAAACAGATTGTATTGTATTTACATATCTTATATCACCTAGAAAACTGTAAGCTGTCTGAGGTTAAGGATCATTCCTTAGACATTTTTGTGCCACTTTAAGTCTATGCCAGACAGACAGAAAGGGGCTTATTAATTTTTTTTGAATCAATTAATAACATCCTTTCCACTTGTCCACCCCCAAAAGTTCTCCCTTTTAGGTGACTGGAACATCTTTCCGTATATGCCAGACTAACAAATATTTAAAATTATTTGAAATTGTGAAGAATTTTAAATGAGTAAAGAAGGATTTAAGACATAAAACTGTTCCAGCCCCTCCCAAATAAGCAGACTCGTGGTTTCCCTTGACCTTGGGTTTTCCCTGGTGAAAGTGCTCTCTGAGAAGTGTTTGGCTAGGCGTCAAAGGAAAAGAAGAAGCCAAAGAGGACAACCACGCATTGCTCATTCCCACTAAAGAGGAAGGAAAGAAATAAAAGCTTGACCACATCATCCACTTCTAGACAAAGTTTACATCATAATGAGTGACATATTTTAGATCATGCACAGAGGCAAAGAGAGACCTTGGATCCTTTGAGTTCTCTTCAAACAGGATTTTTTAACCTATGTATGTTATGGATCCCTTTGGTAATTTGATGATGCTAAGAATTCCTTTTCTAAAATATGTTTTTAAATGAACTTAATAAAATTCATAAGATTACAAAAAGACACCAATTATACTGAAATAGAGTTATCAAAATACTAGGTCCAAAGTTAAGAATCTTTGCCAAAAGAATTATAGAATCATCCATGGTAAGATATTAGAGACAAAGGAAACTCTGGGGGGAAAAGTCTTAGGAAACATGGGGAATGAAATATATTCTATTTTTGAAAAGACTTCGGGGAGGTAAGATGCTATGGAAAGAGATGGGTAAGATTTGTCTTACACCTTGATTCTTATCATTAAGGAAACTTCATATTTATTTTGTTCTGAATAGTATATCTCCTGCCTCCATTAAATCTTACCCATCATTTTTAAGTTTGTGACAATGTGTTCCTGAAGGTTTTATCAAGCCAAAGGAGAATGAGTTCTGATAGACTTTACAAAGATTGGACCCAATTATAGGTAGTTATCCTAAGATCAGAAAGACTTACTGACAAAAGATTACCACTAGGTCATGAATTTTTTGTGCCTAAAGTAATTCATGAAAAAAGACTGGGAATTCCCTGAGGTCAAGTTTTGGTCTTTGTGTTTCCAAAATGTTCCAAAGGAACTTGCAGACATTTATTGCATGATACCTTGTATGTAGTGGTAGTAGACACTTAATAAATGCTTGTTGAAGTGAATTGAAATGAAAACATCTACTAAATTAAGGAAAGGTATATACTTTGTCTTAATGGAAGCATACCCATTTCAGAACAGACATATGTTCTCTGGGATTGGGTCAACCGTGTGGGGAAGAAAATAAAGTTGGAGACTGAAGAGTCAGGCAGATTAAGATTTATGGCACACCTCAAAAAGAAGGAAATCACAGTCTCTTTTATTATTCATTTATCTGTTCACCTGAACCTAATAGTAGCAGGAATGTTAGGAGAATTAGAGGAGATAATGCATGTCAAGAGACCTGTAAATCTTAAAGTACTATATAAATGTGAACCATTATTTTTAATAATATTTTATTATTAATAAATACTTATAATAATGAACCTAATTTTATGTAACAAATGTGCTAAATGAGCATACTTTTTTTATAAGTAAAGGAATATTTACAAAGAAATAATGTACATGTGCAATCAAAGGATTTATTATTTTTGTAACATTAAATTGGAGAGCAGTTTATTTTGAACATAAGTAAAGTAGTTTACAAATAGAGCATTAAGGTTCATACAGTACTGAATTTGAATTTGGTTTTGACTTCCCCAGCTGTTAATGCCTTCTCTTCAAAAGATACCTTCCCTGAACTCTAAATTTATTTTGAATCTAATGATGAATTTATCCATTATTTTCTCCAATAGAATATAAACTCCTTGAGGAAAGAGAGTTTTTGCTTTTACTTTGTATCCCCAGTCCATAAGATAATGCCTAGAACTTTTTCAATGTTTAATAAATTCTTGTTGATTGAATGACAGTGTTTAAAGCTAAAGGCTTTGAAGGGTGAAGTGAAATGCTAACATTCCATTCCATTAGAGAAAGGAATTAAGGTGGGGGAAAAATCATTTATTAAGCATCTGCTATATGTTCCAGGCACTATACTAATCACTTTACAAATATTCTCATTTTTGATCCTCCAATCAGTCCCTGCATTTGCTATTATTATCCCCATTTTATACTTGAGGAAACTGAGGCAGATATAACTTAAGTGACTTGCCCAGCATCACACAAGAGTCTGAGGACTGACTTGAATTCAGGTCTTCCTTGGTTCCAAGCTCAACACTCTATCTATTATGCTATCAGTTTGTAGATTGAAGAGAATGTTCATAGATGTGGAATTGAAGAGACCCTGGAGATCATCTAGTTCTTCAGTTTCATTTTAGAGCTAAAGATAGAGAGATGAAGTGATCTGACCAAGCTCATGTCAGTATAGTTTTTACAGAAAATCTTTGCTTGTGGACAATCATGATTTTTATTCAAACTCTTTTTACTTTTTTTCTTTACCTAGGAGCTGTGAAGGGCAGAATATTCGATACAAAACCTGCAGCAATAATGTAAGTCTTGTAATGTAAAAAAAATTCTAATGAAACTTTTAAAAGACATATTATTGTGATATGCATTTAAACTAATGGCACATAATACTCTTTCCTCACTCTCTTGTTACCCATTTAAAGAGATTTGACTGTTAGCCTAATTGACCACAGATTTAGAATTTGCCCTTTGTGGATGTATGCCTTACTGCCAAATTGGATACAAAATATTTCATGTGAATTACAAGGAAGTTACACATTTAGAGAGAATTCATAGAAACCTATCCTGAATTGTTTAACATTAAGATATTTTAAAAAGATGTTTAAGACTTCCTTTTACAATTTTTTAAAGTAGTAAAACTCAGAAAGAATAAAAGAATATCTTTTCTTCACACAATGTGCTCATCAGTTTAAGAGGATCATTTAACTTCCAGTACTTAAATTAAGCACTTAAATTAAGATGCTAATTATGAAAATTCTTTAGTTACTTTCTGTTTAGTCTAGAGTTATGGGGATACTCTTGATAATGTATGTAATAGGCAATGCCCTTAAAATTTTTCTTGATAAGTGCTGTTGTTTTTTCCATGAATCCTTCAGAAGTTCTAAAATATATCCATATTTAGAAATACCTCCACATCTGTCTAGGATAAAACTTTGACTAAAGCCACACCTATATAACTGTGGTTAAATTTAGTCAGACCAAAAAATTCATCCTGGATTGAGCTACCTTCTTACAATAGGCTGGGGCAGTTTTCCTCTGCTGGCCACAGAATAGACTGTTAATGAAATGATTTCCATAAAATGAAATGATTTTTTTATGTTTAAAGAGAACTGAAAAAAAGGCAAAGAAAATAACTTATCAGGAATAGTTTGGCAACTGTTGTTTTCTTTAGTATCTCCTTAATCAGAAAGAGCCACTTTTCTTAGGCCCTGGAAAAGGCATAAAAGAAGACATAGAAAATTCATCCAGTCATTCAGAGAGCATTTATTATATAGCTTACTATGTGATAACCACTGTTCTGGGGGCTGGGGAATACAAAAACAAAAGTTAAAAATCTTTGCCCTCAAAGAACTTACCTTCAAATAAGGGAGATAATATGTACATGGATTAGTATTATTTTATATATAATACATTAATATAAGGCAAGTAAGGATGAAGGGAAGAACATTATACCTGAGGTGGCACATAAACTGACTTGAAATTAAATAGAAATTTGACCTTTTAGGAGTCTGTTGCAAGAGTCCAGACTTTGCCCTCTAATCAGGCAACACAAGGTAAATTCTGCTCTTTCATGCTAATACTATTGAAAAAATAAACAGTCTTAGCAATATATTGTCTTAATTTCCAGAATTAAGTGCTTTCTCTGCACTTTGTTGCCTCCCAATTGGAGCCTAGGGGGCACCTTGACTAATTGTGCTAGATCTTTGTGCCGACGTGGCTTGTTTTCAGTCACAACTGTTGCCTAACCAACTCAATCTTTTTGCTGCTTTATATGCCAGCATAATAGAATAGGAAATTTCCTGTGTTTGAAACCCAGAAAACTGGAAGGTCATCAGAAATCCTACTCATTTCCTTTTGAGTAGTTTCCAATCAATCAACAAGCATTTATTAAGCTTTTATATGTGTTGGACAGAATGATGGACCTGATTCAAGAAGTCCTGAGTTCAAATGGTGACCTTAGAAACTTACTAGCTCTCTGATTCTGTACAAGTCACTTAATGCTTTTTGCCTCAATTTCCTCATCTGTAAAATGAACTTGAGAAGGAAATGCCAAATTACTATAATATCTTCGCCAAGGAAACCCCAAATAGGGTCACAAAGAATAGGGCACAACCAAAAATGCATTATGCCGAGCAGAGGAGAAACAAACCAAACCACAATAGAATAGTTCGTGCCTTCAGAGCACTTACAGTCTATCCCCAATAGTTACATGCACAAAGCAATAAAATTCATTGAATATTTTTTGGATAGCTATAAAGACTAGAACAATGAAGAACTAGAGAGAGTATATGAAACATCATTCCTGTTCTCAAATACCCTCCTTCTTGCTGAAGAGAGAACTAAGCAAATGTGATCAATACATAATAAAAAGACAATAGACATTTTGAAGCAACTGCTTGTTTTTGAACTGGAGAATGGCATGTTGAAAACTATTTTAGGAAGGTCAGTTGGATGACAATATGTACTGACTCTAGAGTCTAGACTTCTAGAGTTCTTAATCTTTCTGTGTCCGTTGATCCTTTTGGCAGACTGGTGAAAACTGTAAAACCCTTCACAGAATAATATTAGTAAATTCATGAAATAAAATATTTGGTATTATAAAGGAATCCAGTTTAAGTGAAATATAACTAACAATATGTATTTTTAAAAAACTACAAGTTTAAGGACACCAGATTAAGACTCTCTAGGAGCCACCAGATAGGAGATCATTTGCATATCAAGAGAATGGAATATGAATTCCTCTGATTAGCTTTTAAAGCTAGATTAGAAATATGGTGGTATTCTTTTTTATAGATAGACATGTATAAAATTATGTTAAACGTATTTTTGTATTCATTATATTGTGAAAGACAAATGAAAGACAAAAATGAGAAAATTAAAACATAAAACAAATCAAATTTTTTAAATGGAAAATACTATGCTTTGGTCTGCTTGGTGACTCTAATTTTTCTCTATATGTGGATGATACTTTCCATCACAAGTCCTTTAGAATTGTCTTTGATTATTGTACTGCTGAGGAAAGCAAAGTTGATCATATTTGATCATGTAAATCTTTCAGGCTTTTCTGAATTGGTTCATGATTTCTTTCAGAACAATAGTTGTCTACATTACATTAATTTACCATAATTTGTCCAGCCATTCCCCAGTTGATGGGTATCTCCTCAATTTCCAATTCTTTGTCATTACAAAGAGAACAGCTATAAATATTTTTGTTCATATGGGTCTTTTCCCATCCCCACTTTTTTTTTTATCTCTTTAGAATACAGACTAAGTAGTGGTATTATTGGATTAAAGGGCAAGTGCAATTGTATTGCCCTTTGAGTGTAGTTCTAAATCACTTACCAGAATGCTTAGATCAGTTCACAACTCCACCACAGTGCATTAGTGTCCCAGTTTTCCAACATCCTCTCCTACATTGATCAGTTTCTCTTTTTGTCATATTGACCAATCCGATTGGCATGAGGGGGGGTACCTCATGGGGTGGATAGAGGATTGGCCTTGGAGTCAAGAGATGGGAGTTCAAATCCAGTTTCAGACACTTGCCACTTACTAGCTGTGTGACCTTGGGCAGGTCACTTAACACTGATTGCCTTACATCCAGAGCCATCTCCGGTTGTCCTGATTCATATCTGGTCACTGGACCCAGATGGCTCTAGAGGAAAAAGTGAGGCTGGTAACTTAGCACAGTAGTTCCTCATTCAAATCCAATCAATGTGCTTGTCATTGCATTACCTCCTTGATATTGTAGTCTTCTTCAAAAATGAAGGACAAATATTATTTAATTTACATATCTCTAATCAGTAATGATTTAGAACATTTTATTCATATGACTATAAATAGTTATAATTGCTTTATTTGAAAAGTGCTTGTTTATATCATTTGACCATTTATCAATTGGAGAATACTTGTATTCTTATACATTTGATTCATTTCTCTATTTTAAAAATGAGTCCTTTATCAGAAACACTACCTGTAAAAACTGTTTCCCAACTTTATATATTCCTTCTAATCTTGCTTGCATTGGTTTTGTGTAAAACCTTTTTTAATTTAATTTTTTAATTTTTCATTTTAATAATGTAAATAAGGGGATATTTTGACAGAAATAGGAAATTGTGAAGAAGAGAAGAGAGAAAAGAGGGCTATCAAAATGCTCTGGTTTTGATGTGTTGATTTTTACGAGGCCTACAGAACTTCCAGTTTGAAGTACCTAAATGTTAAGTTGATAATGCACAACTGAAGATCAGAAAGGAGACTTGATGTAAAACTTTGAGAGGAAACAGCATTTACTTTTGTCATATGTGATTACAACTCATTGCTGTGAATGTCAGCGGGGTTCTTGTGCATGCAAATAATCTGCAAAAAAAGAGAGGGAAGAGAACTATGATTAGAATTAGGAGCCATCAAATTTGTTCATGAATTGGTCTATAGCAAATGATATGGATTTTTGGTGACTATATTTTAAAATATAATATTTTTCTTAAAATATGCAAAGCCAAGAGATTCTTCATTATTATGTATGTGTATTGCATATACCAACATGACCTAGTAAAAAGCTCACACTTAACTTGGACTCAGGACGTCTGAATTATACATGTTTAATTAATCCTTTGCTTCTCAGTTTACTCATCTATAAAGTGAAGATGGTAAAGAAGTTGATTTCAAAGTCTCTTTTTAAATCCAAATCTTACGAACCTTTGAGATTCCATTAATTTTGCATGACCTTGAAAAAGTTATTTTCCTGGTCAGGCCATCAATTTCATCATCTCTAGATTGATGATTTTTGGTTTAGGGCCATGCTTCCTAGACTGTTCCATGGAGCCCTAGAATAGGGTAAGTAGGGATTCTGAAAAAATTTGGAGGTTAGTGATATGTTCCCATGAACCATTAAATGTAAAATTATATATTTATACAAAATACTTATAATGTGCAACAATTTCTTGGTATGAAAATAAGCTTAATTTTCTTTCTGTTGCTCCAGAGCTTCTCCAACCCCATTTATCCTGGCATTGTTCCAGACCCCAAGATTCCTCAGACCTATATTTATGGGTTTCATCAATATATTTCAAGTTCCAAAGCTTTATGTGGCCAAATTAGTTTGAGAAACATTGGATTCTAAGGTCTCTTCAGGCTTTAACATACTGTGATCCTCTATGATTCCATTAACTTACTTAGAGGAATGGTCAATCAAACTGCAATATGTAAATCCTCTTTTTCCCCTCTCCCTCTACAGGAAATATTTTGTGGTCCGTTTGTGCAACCACAAGTTAAAGCTGTAGGTACTATTTGCGATTTAAAAGTGTATGAAGTAAAAGTCTTCAATAAGAGTTGACAGTTTGTGTTATACAATTTTTAAAAGGAATTTTCAGAGGTCAAAAAATTGGTCATTAAAATGCATAAGTTTTACCCAAATATATTTAAAGACCAGCAGTACTTGTCAAGCTATTTAAGTCTCTTTAGCTTAAAAATTGGGTCTATTTCATCTTACATCCTGTGTATGTAAGGCTTATTTGAACCCCTTGAAAGATACTGGCTGTTTTTGTATAACCTTGTACAAGAGGTGACAGAAATGGACTGTCTGTAAATGTCATTTTGCCATATGATCCATGCTACTTCTGAAGCTTGTATCAAGTACAGATGAAGCACAACTTTATATGTCACTTCTATGAAAAGAACAAGAGTCATTTGACCATGAAATTGGTTTCATCTGGATTTGTAATTGAATAGCAGGAGGTTCAACAAGTTTTAGCAAAGTAGTTCTCAGCTCAATAAGCTCAGGCAGAAACGTGTAACTCAAAGTTTCCATAAATGAAAAGCATGTGAATTTTTAATCTGCAATTGACCTTTGTAATTTTTGTTTTTTTTTTAAAAATACAATTGTTTTGGAGATGATTTTATTTAAAAGGCAGACATTTCATAGGTTTTCATAAATACTTTGAAAAATAAGTTAAAATAAAACATTTGATTCTTCATATCTTTCCATTTTATTTTTTTTTTCAGTTTTCAAAGAGTCTATCTCACATTTGCCTCTTTCTTCAAATCCTTCATTCTATTAGTCAAGCAATAAACATTTTTAAGTGCCTACTCTGAACCAGACAAGCACCATGCTCCTCAATGCCTGGGAATATGTAGCTTTTCTTTTTTTTCTTTTTTACTATTCCTCATGATCTTCAAACACCCTGTACCTGAACATTCATCAGTATCATTTGGGAGGCTATTAATGACATTGAGAGGCCATACTGCTGCCCCTCTAAAGAAATAAGAATAAACCATTGTGCAACAGCTAAGTTTTCTCTTGTCCTATTCCATTTAAAACATTCAGACAATAAAGAAAACAAGGGAAAAAAGGAGTTTCCTTTTAAGCTAAAGAAGTAAAGTAGTTGTAGAGATAAATTTTTAAATCACTAAAAGTTTGCTACAGTGATTAGTTTGCATAAAATGATATGTCATAAAACATATAACTTTTTCAAAGCATAGGGAATTAGGTGGGAGATGTGAATTGCAAAGTGAGAAAGTCTTTTGATTAGAAAAAGACTGTCCTAGGATTAGGATCATTAGTGTAAGTTACTATGAACATTTCTCTGACACTCCCCCCTAAGATTCCCCCAACCTCCACCCCAAATAGAGGAGCTGTTTAAAGTTGAGAAAAATCATATGGAGCTAAAACCATGTGCCCTTTATAACCAATAAACATTTGTTAAGCATGTACTAGATGTCTGCTACTAGATCAGATGCAAGTGACACAAAGACAAAATTAAAATCATCTTTGGCATCTTAGAGTATATCTTTTGTCAAGAAAGATGGCATATACATGTCTAAATACAAGACAATTTATTGGGGTGGGTGGGCACTAATAACTGGGATTAACTATAAAGGTCTCATGCAGAGATGAACTTGGTAAGAAAGTAGCCATTCTGAAGCAGCTAAGTGCCTATGAGTCAGGAGAACCCGAATTCAAATCTAGACTAGGCACTTACTAGCTGTGTGATCCTGGGCAAGTCACTTAACTCTGTTTGCCTAAATCCAGCATCTTTGCTAAGAAAATTCCATGGACTATATGGTCCATGTCTATGGGTCACAAAGAGTTAAGACATGACTGAATGCCAGCAAGAACAAGAGGGATAACAAGAATCAGGAAGTTTATGCTCCTCAAGGGAACAACCTGGACAGAGACCCAGAGATAAGAGACAGAAAATAATGTGTGCAGAGCACCAAGAAAGGCCATTTGATTGTGCCAAAAAATGTCAGGGGACATGCCAAGGGAATAACTTGTGATAATGTAGGAGGAAGTCAAGCTGTGAAGGGTATCAAATGCCAGAGAACAGAGTTTTTTGGTGAGCTTCACAGTTATTGGAGCTTATTGAGCAGAGAAGTCACATGGTTGTGTCAGGATTCAAACCCTGGACTTCTGACTGCAACTCTTAGATTCACCATGCTGCCTAATTAAACTAGTTTTATTTTAAAATTTAATATTATTCCCTTAAAACTTTATTGAAGAGGTACAACTATTTAAAAGATTATTGAATATTAGGTAGTTCAATTCTAGTTATCCTTCCTCTATATAATGATCATCTTAGTGGGTTTTTGAATCATTTAGTATTTTTATTGCCTATAGGTCCTTAACTTGTGTAAACATTTTCTTAATTGGCTTCATGGAAGAATCTTTATCAAATTTTTATTGTTGAGTTCTTTTATCCTATTTGATTCTTCATGATGTCATCTGGGTTTTTCTTGGCAAAGATACTGGAGAGGTTGGGCATTTCCTTCTCCACCTCATTTTACACATGAGAAAACTGAGACAAACAGATTTAAATGACTTGCCCAGAGTCACACAGCTAGTATCTAATAAACAAATTTGAACTCAGGAAGATGAATCTTGCTGATTCCAGATCCAATATTCTGTCCACTGCTAACTTTTAGAAGCTAATTATCTTTTAGAACAAACCTTTACTTTTAAAAGTTTTTAATGAAACAATAGACATGTTTTGATTTGCCATTTTAGTGAGAATTCTAGGGTAGTTCAACTTAACATTTAGTAAACCACAGCGGGCCCCACATAAAATCGTATTGTGGGTCAGTTCTCAGGCTGCTTTGAACAGCCCTATTTTAAAAGACAAAGCAACAGTAATTGAAAATTTGATTTGCAAAAATCAAAAATTGATATGCAATAACAAAGCAACAGAAATCATATGATCATCTCAATAGATGTTGAAAAAGCCTTTGACAAAATACAGCACCCATTCCTACTAAAAACACTATAGAGCATAGCAATAAATGAATTATTCTCTATCTGAAACTCTCAGCAAGCATTATATGCAACAGGGATAGACTAGAGGCATTCCCAATAAGATCTGAGGTAAAAAAAGGATGCCCATTATCACCACTACTATTTAATATCATATTAGAAATGTTAACTTCAGCAATAAAGAAAAGAAAAAGAAATTGAAAGAATTAGAATTGGGAAGAAAGAAACAAAACTCTTACTCTTTGCAGATGACATGATGGTATACCTAGAGAATCCCAAGAAATCATCTAAAAAACTATTAGAAACAATTAGCAACTTTAGCAAAGTCATAGGACATAAAATAAACCCTCATAAATCCTCAGCATTTCTATATATGACTAGCAAGATGCAACAGAAAAAGCTAGAAAGAGAAATTCCATTTAAAGTAACCTCAGACAATATAAAATACTTGGGAGTCCACCTGCCATGGCAGACTCAGAAACTCTATGAAAACAACTATAAAACACTTTTCACACAAATAAAATCAGATTTAATTAATTGGGCAAATGTCAACTGCTCATGGATAGGCCAACCTAATATAATAAAAATGTCATGTCATGGAACACTATTGTTCTATTAGAAACCAGGAGGGATGGGATTTCAGGGAAACCTGGAGGGATTTGCATGAACTGATGCTGAGTGAGATGAGCAGAACCAGAAAAACACTGTACACCCTAACAGCAACATGGGAGTGATGTTCAACCTTGAAGGACTTGCTCATTCCATCAGCGCAACAATTGGGAACAATTTTTGGCTGTCTGCAAAGGAGAGTGCCATCTGTATCCAGATAAGGAGCTGTGGAGTTTGAACAAAGTACAAGGACTATTCTTTTTAATTCAGGAAAAAAAACCCAGATGTTTTATTGTTTGATCTGGTTACCTCTGAGAATTCTGTTCTCTTTAAGGATATGATTTCTCTCTCATCACACCCAATTTGGATCAAGGTACAACATGGAAATAAAGTAAAGACTGACGGAGTGCTATCAGTGGGGTGGGGGTGGGGGGAGGGAAGCAAGATTGGGGGAAAATTGTAAAACTCAAATAATATCTTTAATAAAAATTTTTTAAAAAATGTCAATATTACCTAAATTAAACTACTTGTTTAGTGCCTTAGTAAACTTCAAAATAAACTACTTTTAATGAGCTAAAAAAAAGTGTAAGTAAATTCATATGGAGAAATAAAAGTCAAGAATATCCAGGGATTTAATGAAAAAAAGTGCAAAAGGAGGTGGCTTAGCCTTACCAGATCTAAAATTATATTATAAAGCATCAGTCATCAAAATTGTCTGGAATTGGCTAAGAAACAGAGTGGTGGATTAGTGGAATAGATTAGATGCAAAAGAGACAGCAGGAAAAATGATTATAGTAATCTGCCATTTGATAAACGCAAAGAGTCCAGTTTCTGGGATACTCTCTCTTTGATTAAAAAAAAACTGTTAGGAAAAGGAATTCAGGAGCCAAGATGGCGACACATGGAGGCAAGAATTCCTGGAAACTCATTCCCCAATAAACTCCAAAAGCCATCAAATTATGACTCTAGACAAAATTTAGAGGGACAGAACCCAGAGAAAGACTGGGTGATAGAATTTTCCAGTCCAAGACAACTTAGAAGTTCCATGGGAAAGGTCTGTTTCACCAGGACTGGGGGATGGAAAAAAACACTGTGATCATAACCAGGCCAAGTACATAGATCCTGGAATCACCTGAGTCTGTGGCAGAGGGGGCAGTTTCCAGAACTCCTGACCCCAGGATCACTGGGAATAGTTTAAAGAGGTGGCGAGAGAACTCTGCTGCACCAGAGTGAGTGTGGAGCAAGCATCAGCCTCAGAGCAGCCCAGCAGTGAGAACTTACAGTGGGAAGCGAGGCTGTACCTCCAGAGAGCAGCCCACAGACAGTAAGGGGGTTGAGGGAGACTGCAGAGGTCCCTCTGCTCTCCCTAAGACAGGACTCAGCTGTTTGCCCACACCTGAATCCAGGTTGCAATTTGGGCTCCCATACCACCAAACCTGAGCAGGGAACTCTCCTCACAGCTCCAGGGTAGAGGGGAGTATCTTTGGTCATCTACATATCAAAGCACAGGCAAGAAAACAGTCAAAGCCTCTCATAAGACCTTGAAGGAATTAAGGTCCCAGTGGGGTGTCCCCAAAACCCCCCAAAGCCTTGGAAGTATGGTAAATCAGTCATAGGCTGAGGAAATGAGTAGACAAAAGAAAAAGAAGAATCTGACCATAGAAAATTATTTTAGTCCCATGGAAGATTCAGAAGATGAAACTTGAAGCTTCTGTACCCAAAACCTCCAAGATAAACAGAAAATAGGCTCCAGCTATGGATGAGCTAAAAAAAAAAGACTTTGAAAAGCAATTATGGGAGGTAGAGGAAAAATTGGGAGGAGAAATAAGAGTGATGCAGAAAAATCATGAAAACTAAATCAGCAGCTTGGTCAAAGAAATACAAAATATACTGAAGAAAATAATATTTTAAAAGCCAGTTTAGGCCATATGAAAAAACAACAGAAAAGGCAAATGAGAAGAAGAATGGTTTAAAAAGCAGAATTGGCCAGCTGGAAAAGGAGATAAAAATGCTCTCTGAAGAAAATAACTCCTTTAAATACAGAATGGCACTAAAGGAAGCTGATGACTTTGCAAGAAATCAGGAAGAAATAAAACTATTCTGCAAAAACCAAAAATTAGAAGAAAATGCCAAATATCTCATTGGGAAAAAAACCAACCTCAAAAACAAATCCAGGAGAGATAATTTAAAAATCATTGGGTGACCTGAAAGTCAAGACCAGGAAATGAGCCTAGACTTTACTTTTCAAGAAATAATACAGCAAAATTGCCCTGAGATCATAGAAGCAGAGGATAAAATAGAAATTGAGGGAATTCACTGATCACCTCCTCAAAGAGATCCCAAAAGAAAAACTTCTAGGAATATTATGGCCAAATTCAAAAACTCCCAAGTCAAATAGAAAATACTAAAGGTTGCCAGAAACAAACAATTCAACTACCATAGCTCTATAGTCAGGATTACACAGGATCTGGGAGCATCTACATTAAAGACTCATAGGGTTTGGAATATGATATTCCAGAAGGCAAAAAAAATCTTGGTTTCCAACCAAGAATCACCTACCCAGAAAAACTGAGCATTCTCTTTCAGGGGGGAATAAGATGGACTTTCAATGAAACAGGGGACTTTCAAACTTTCCTATTCAAACAACCAAAGCCTAACAGAAAGTTTGATCTCTAAGTACAGGACTCAGGTGAACCATAGAGGGGGTGGACAAGAAGGACTAATTATGAGGAACTTAATGATGTTGAACTGTTTGTATTCTTGCATGGGAAGAAGATACTGATATTTCATATGAACTTCCTCATTTATAAGAGCAGTTAGAAGGAACATATATAGACAAGGTACAGGAAGGAGCTGAATATGATGGTATAATATAGTAAAAAAGATGAAGTCAATGGGTGATAAAGGAAAGTACTGGGAGGAAGAGAAAGGAGAGGAAGAAGGGACTAAGATATTCCATATAAGAGTCAAGAAAAAAAGCTTTTTCAATGGAGTGGAACAGGAGAAGGTGAGGGGAATGAGTGAACCTTCATTCTCATCAGAAATGGCTCAGAGAGGAAACAACAGATAGACTTAATTGGGTATAGAAATCTATCTTACCCTTGAGGAAAATGAGAAGAAAGGGATGGGATAAGGGGGAATGGAGGTGGGGGGAGGCAGTAGGTGATAGAAGAGAGGGAAGATTGTGGGAAAGGGTCCTTAGACACAACATACTTTTGAAAAGGGACAGGGTGAAAGGAGAGAAAGAGAGAATAGAATACATGAGAGTGGGAAGGAATGGAGTGGAGAGAAATACAGCTAGTAATAGTCACTGTGGAGAAAAATATTGAAGCAATTTCCTTGGTGGACTTACAATAAAGAAGGCAACTCATCCCACAAACACAGCCATTAGAATCTGAACACAGACTGAAGTACATTTTTTTTCTCTCACTATTCTTGTGGTTTCTCATCTTCTTAGGGAGGATATGTTTACTTTCATAATAAGGTTATTAAATAATATAAAATAAGTAAACCAAAAAAGTCATAACCTAAAATAAAATAAAAGTGCATTCTGGCTAAAAAAAGTTGGGAAAATTGTAAGTCAGAGTGGCAGAAACTTGGATTAGACCAACATCTCACATCCTATACCAAGATAAGAGCAAACTGGGTACAGGATTTAGACATAAAAGACAGTATTATATGCAAACTAGGAGAGCAAGGAATAGTTTACCTGTCAGATCTATGTAAAGGGAAGCAGTTCATGACCAAGGAAGAGATGGAGAATATCATTAAAAACAAATTAGATAATTTTGATTCCATTAAATTAAAAAGCTTTTGCACAAACAAAACCATTGTAACCAAGATCAAAAGAAATGTAGTACATTGGGGAAACAATTTTTATAACTAGTATTTCTGACAAAGGACTAATTTCTAAAATATATAGAGAACTCAGTCAAATTTATAAAAAAAAAAAAAGCCATTCCCCAATTGACAGATAATCAAAGGATATGCAAAGGCAATTTACAGATGAGGAAATCAAAACAATCCATAGTCAGTTGAAAAATGCTTCCAAATCATTACTGATTAGAGAAATGCAAATTAAGGCATCTCTGAGATACCACCTCACACCTCTCAGATTGGTCAATATGATCAGAAAGGTCAATGTTCAATTTTGGAAAGGTTGTGGAAATATGGGACACTAATACATTGTTGGTGGATCTATGAACTCATCCAACCTTTTTTGGAGAGCAATTTGTAATTGTGCCCAAAGAGCAATAAAAATGTGCATACCTTTTGATCCAGTAATACCACTTCTATATCCTGAAGAGATCATGAAAAAGGGTAAAAACATCACTTGCACAAAAATATTCATAGCAGCCCTGTTTTTGGTAGCAAAGAATTGGAAATTGAGTGAATGTCCATCAGTTGGGGAATGATTGAAAAAATTGTGGTATATGTATGTTATGGAACACTATCGTTCTATTAGAAATCAAGAGAGATGGGATTTCAGAGAAGCCTGGAAAGACTTGCATGAACTGATGTTGAGCAAGATGAGCAGAACCAGAAGAATATTGTACACCCTAACAGCAACATGGGGGTGATGATCAACCTTAATGAACTTGTTCATGCCATCAATGCAATAATCAGGGACAATTTTAGAGTACCTGTGACAGAGAATACCATCTGTATCCAGAGAAAGAACTGTGGAATTTAAACAAAGACCAAAGTTCATTACCTTCAAGTTTTTTTTAAAGTGTCTTATGTTCTACATAATTTTGCTATCTCTAATATTTTATTTTCTACTCAAGTATATTATTTCTCTCTCAGCATATTCAGTTTTGACCAACATATAGCATAGAAACAATGTAAAGATTATCAGACTTCCTTCTGTGGGGGGGATGGGGGGAGGGAAAGGAGGGTGGGGGGAAAATTGTAAAATTGAAAACTTTACCAAAATCCCTACAAAAAACTACTATTGCATATAATTGGAAAACAAATAAAATATTATTAACAAAGTAAATAAATTGATATGAACTAAAACAATAGAGAAAAAGCTCAATGAAACTGACTAAACAAGGTAGTATCAGAAATATTGGAATTTAATAGCTCCATGCTCATTAAACTCAAAAACATAATTTACTTAGGAAATAATTCCTTGTTTGATTAAAAACTATTGAGAAAACTAAAAAGCAGTCTGGCACAAATAAGACTTATCAAACATCTTATCAAATTCCACATAAAATTCTAAATGGATACATTACTGTAAAATTAATCATTATACAGTTAATAAGTGCCTGAGGTTGACTTTGAACTCAGATGTACCTCACTCCAGTTGTCCACCAAACAGTACTGTTTTGAGAACAGGCTTCCCTTCACTGAAAGTCTTGAATCAAAGGTTAAGTGGTCACTTATTAGTTATGTTGTAGAGGAAATATTTGCTCAGATTTTACTTAGGCCAAATGGTCCATGCAGTCTTTTAAAATCTGCAGTTCTGTGCTCCCCAGAGTAGTATAGTGACTTGTTCAGGGCTATACTTGAAATGTCAGTTCATGACTACAAACCTTGCCTTCTGACTTTAAATCCTCTTCTTTGTACACTGTATCATTCTGCTTCTCAATAATGATTGTAAGCTACTACAGAATGTGGTAATTCTGCAGGTACAGAGATACAGAGTGCTGGGCTGGTTGAGAGAAGGGGAAAATACATATGGTTTCAAAAAAAGAAATCCAGATGTGTTACTCACCTCATTGGAAATAGTTTTTTTTCCACCCAATTTGAAAAAGTGCCATAAAATGTGCTGCCCTTTTGACATCTGGAATCTGTACATTCCATGGAACAGTCAGCAGGCAATGACAGTCCCCATTTATGAGCTTTCTATATCAAAGTGAGAGATGCTTTGTCTGGGTTTCAGTTCCACATCATGATGGAATGAAATCTAAAATCATTGCATAAGAAGAGACCTAACAGATGATGCAGTTCAACATCTCTTCATTTTACAGATGAGCCCTAGAGAGGGCTCAATTGATATACTCAAGGTTGCAGAGCATATGCAGCCCCAGGGCTTGAGTCCAAGTCTCTTAGCTCTCAAATGAATACGACTTAAATACAGCTAATGAAACTTCAATCCACACTCAAACTTTTGGACACCACACTCCAGCTGCTTCTGCTGCTGCTGTTGCTGCTGCTGCTGCAAGTGTCTGAGTCTTTCATCACGATAATTTGGACACCAAGAGGTGTAAGCCTAAAAGGGGAGCCTTACAAGGTCTAGTTGGATTCCAAGTTCTATGTTTACAAGTGATTGATGAGTTATATAGAAATATAAGTCATATATGTTTAAAAATTGTCCAAATTAAAACATGCTATGTGGACTTGAAATTGAGGAATCTGAGTTTGAATCCTATCTTTTTTTATAATTTTGTAGCTTTCTGACTTTGGATGTCATGTCACTATACACTGTTTCAGCTTCCTCCTATGGAAATATGAGGGTATGAACTTCATACTTTAAAAGACACTACAAAGTGCCTTTTAGCTCCAACTCTATGACCTAATGATCTAAGATCCTAAGTCTGATTCTTTGACTCTCATTTAAAGTATCACTAAGTATGAAATGTACAGGTAAGTGGCCCAGTGGGTAGAGCTCAGGACCTGGCGTCAGAAAAACTCATTTTTCTGAATTCAGATCTGACCTTAGACACTTATTAACTGTGTGATCCTGGACAAGTCACTTAACCCTACTTGCCTCAGTTTCTTCATCTGTAAAATGAAGTGGAGAAGGAAATGGCAAACTACTTCATTATTTTTACAAAATCCCCAAAATGGGGTCATATAGAGTTCAATTAAACAACTAGTCTGAAACAGTTTCCTGGAGCAGTATTTATAAGAACAATTTGTAAATCTCTTGTCTGTTTGTACAAGTCTATGAGGAAATGCTATTTTAGTCACATCTAATAAATAGACTATCCTACATTGAGATTTGAGCTCCCTATTTTTCCTGTCTCATTTTCCCACTCTCTACATTGAAATCAATGCCCTTGAGCATCAAGGCTAAACATTTGATATTGAATAAGTGTTTAATGTTTAAAATTATCATAGGGTATATTTGATCCTAAAAGGTACTTAGAAGCTTACCTAAAAACCTCCACACTTAGAATGTACTCCCTCCTCCCTTATACCTCTCCAAGTGCTTAACTCTATTTATTGTTCAACTCAAGAGAAAAAAGATCTTTCTTGATGCCCCCATTTGTGCAAAAGGGTCTTTCTTGATACCCCCATTTATATTGTTTTTGTTGCCCAAATGCTTTCCCCTCTAAATACTTAGTATTTATTGTATATAAGTTTTTAATTACTTCTCTGTATATCTAAAGTCACCCTGGGAAAAAGTGAACTTTTTAGGGTGAGGGAAGATTTTTGTTTTCAATTCCTAGCACTGTACACTTAGCAGTTGCTTAATTGATGCTCATTAGATGGGAATGATTTGGTTTGGTTTGAATTTCATTATAACTAAAGCCCCAGAAAAGGGAGTGACATTCCCCAAATCACCCAACAAGTTAGTGGCAAACACTGAGTTTAGAACTAAAATCTCTTGGTTCTTACCCAGTCAATGTTCTTTTCTTCTGTTATAAATTTATCCATGAGGGCACTCACATTTTCCAGTCCAGGGAGAAATCCTGAAACATGAAAGGACTGATGGATCGCTCAGGTGCAGCCTTATGGCCTGACATTTGGTATCCCAAGAGTTTAGATGACATGTTAGGGTCTTTTGCTTTTCTATCCAATGAAAATACAACCAATGTTTGTTATAACCCAGATGTGAGAGCCCATGTGTGGACAGAATTCTGGGAAGACTGTGCATTCCATCTTACACCAAGGCTATTTGACATAGGACATGCTTTCCTTTGCAGTCTTTAATATGTGAAGGATCAATGCAGTATATCTTTTGTTGGGGACTCATAAAAGTAACTTTTCTATAGGGAAAAAACATCTAAGAAACACAGGAATGTTTTTAGAGGGATGCATCATCGCATTCCCTATGCTTAAATCAGTGTTTTGAGTTAGGCTTAATGTTTGATGGAAATTTTAACTTGGAAAACTGTCTAAGATTTTAAGAAGCGTCTTGTTTCAGTCACTTTTACTGGGGAAATGCTGTCCTTTTACAAGAAAGAAAAAAAGAGCTTTCATTTTGAGGGGAAAAAAACATGCTAGGTTTATCTGTATTCTGGAACAAAACCAGAAATAGAAACAAGAATATATCTGAGATTAAGAAAATGATTATTTGTTCTTAGTTTACTTCCCAATACCAGTTACCAATATTTGAAAGTCTTCTTGGGCTTCAGGTAGAATTAATTTAAATAAAATAGTTTAGATTAAATTGTAGCAGAGAGAATTGCTTGGGGGAGGGGCTTGCAAGGATTGATGGGGGGGTTTATTAGTAAAGCAATTACAAATCTCTCTAACTCAGGAGCGTAAGCAAAGTTCATAAATTTTAATTCACAAGTTACTGAAAAATTATAGTTAAATCACAAAGCTCTTGAAGGAGGCAACAAGGTAAAGAAAGTGAGTTTTAATGGAGATAATGAAGTTAAATTTAAAGAAGAGTAGTAGCTATAGCAGCAACTGTAAATAGTAGAAGGTAGGTGAGGGGTGAGGCAAGAAGAAGAGAAGTACAGTTGCAAATTAGCTGCTTTTCTGATCAGCTGGTCCAGCAGTTTGGAGAGGGGTAGAGGGACTTTTCAAGAAACTCTTGAAGAGTTAGGGGAGGGGCAGGGGCAGTACTGAGGAGGGAGGAAGGGGTGGCTTAACAGAGGACCTAAGGTAGTATCCCTGCTCTTGTCTGGAGGGCATTAGGGTTTTAATTTAACCTTAGGAACCTTAGGATGGGGCTGGTTTGACTGGGAATTAGAGTCTTTGTTAATACAAACCTTGAAGAATTCAAGATTTATAACCAGGAGGGTTTGCTGAGATAACTTGAAGATACTAATTTAGATAGGGTTTTATACCAGACTAATACAGCATCAATATAAAGAACAGAGATAATTTAACAGTTTTAAAAGACTAACTATTTTAATAGACTGTCTGTTTGATATGTACATTTGTTGCTTATAGGGGTTTGCATCTTAGGAAAATATTCTAACAATATACAAAAAGAATTGTCTGAATTAGAATTGTCTCTAATCCAGAAAGGAAAAAAAGATTACAATTTTCCTCTCTCTCTCTCTCTCTCTGTCCAGAGTTCCCCTGCTTCAAAATGACTCAGTTATCCTCAATTTTATCAATCTCATCAGCCTTATTTATCCACAACATTGAAGAAACCAGTAAAACACGCCTTTGAGTTGTCAAAAAGTTTATGTACTTTATTCACAAAGGAGTCTCTTAACCTCTACTCAAACCCTTTTTAAATTTTACTTTACACACAATTATGACAAGTTTACTATTGCATTTCTTAGACCACCATAGTGCAGAAGCAACAGATCAGAAAGGCAACACCAGTTAGAGGCAGGCAAACTGACAAAAAGAAGAGACATTTAAAAGAAGCACAATGCCAGAATGGAAAGATTATTTTTAAACCATAACATCATTGTGCCCTTTTATTATAGAGTCAAACAATCCCAAGCCTTAGTTTCTCTAAAGAGAATCACTGTGGTATGGTTTAATACAATCATCAGGAAAATACTTAAATCTGTTCAATAAAATCTGCAGTTCAGTAGTACAAGAGAGAGTGTTGGATAGTCCTGAATGTGAAATCAGAAAGATCTGAGTTCAAATGTTGCTTCGGACACTATCTATGTGATAGTAGAAAAGTCATTTAGCATCTCTCAGACTCAGTTTCCTCATCTACAAAATGAGGATAATGATAATAGCTACTTCACAGATTTAGTGAGAATCATGTGGGAGGTAGTATTTGTAAAGCATTTTGTAAATCTTGAAATACTATAGAAATGCCAACTTTGATATTATTATTTATATTGATGTTATAATTTTCTTTATAGGAAGTCAGGCAAATCTATAAAGAATTTGGAAAGAGCTTTCCATTCAGAATAATAAAAAAGAGCAAGTTCTGAGAGACCATCTAACTCAGTCCCCTCATTTTTATTGGGAAATGAACCTGAAGTTCATTGTGATCAAAATCGTAACAATAATTAGTGCTTAGTAAGTCAGACTCTCCAAAATCAGTACTACAGTATGCCACATTTCTTCAAATGAACTGTTCATCCTTAAGTGTACCTGTTTCTTGAGGAAATGACATGTTTCTTTCACTGATTATAGGACTGCCCTTCTGATGCTGGTGATTTCAGAGCTCAACAATGTTCAGCCTATAATGATGTCCAGTACCAAGGCCACTACTATGAATGGCTTCCTATCTATGATGATTCAGCAGCACCCTGTGCCCTCAAGTGCCAAGCCCGAGGGCAAAACTTGGTTGTGGAATTGGCACCTAAAGTTCTTGATGGGACTCGCTGCAACATAGATTCTTTGGATATGTGTATTAGTGGCATTTGTCAGGTAAGCCAAAATTCTTTTCTTTGAAATCCCTCTTTATTTCACTTTATACCCTATTTTTTATTCTATGACCTGATGTCAGAGACAAATTTCATTAATTCAGATGTCTGTGCTAAAAAATAAAGCATTTTCCCTTTATCTATCCCTGTGTTTTTCTAACTAAAAACAATGTCTATATAGACATGTAAAGTTTAAATTTTCTGTTGCAAGAAGGGATAGGGAAAGTGTAAAATCTTACTACTGGTCCCCTCATAATCTAAATATTTTATTCTTTCTATTGTTTCTGATAATCCTACAGATGGTTGACTTTGGCAAGTTTTCTGAAAAAAGCATCCCCTTTTGTATTATGCATAAGGGTCTTGTTCTTGAAGCTAAGCTACCGACCTGTTTTCTTTTGGTTATTTTTTTAAGAGGGGAAAGGCTCTGACCTATTTGCTGAAAAATCTTTTACTAGTGTTCCAGCAACTTCCTTACTGTAGCCACAGTCACTAGTGAATTCTGTCACACTGAAGCTTTAGTAAAGAGGTGGGACTGACAAATGGACCTCAGCTGTACATTTTGAAAGAGCTGGCTATAGATGCTAAGGGTTTGTGAGTATTTAGGAGGCACTTGAGGGATAGGGAACAAGAGTTGCGGTTCATATTTACTGACTTCTGAGTAGGTGGCACAGTTATGTTTATAAGTTAGAATCACAGAATTTCTGAACTGAAAGGAACTTTGGTTCAGATTTCTCATTTTCATAAGACCTAGAAAGGAGAACTAACCAGAGGTCATATATGACCATGTAGGAGGGGATTTACTCTTACTGCTTTGAACACAAATACTTGTTACTTGCTACCTAGGAACACCATGAAAAAAAAAATGGGATCTCTTCATATTGGGTATGGGGCTGGGGGCAAGGGAAGGGGAAAACTACTTTTGCCTCTTTGGCAATATTTTGCAATGCTGGAGATGATAATTGAATAATCCAAAATGACTCCATATCCTGTGAAATTCTCATGAATCTTTCATAGATTTCATAGTAGTAATTCCAGTTGCTTGCCACTATGTAAACTAAATAACGAACATCATCTTAAGAAAATGACAATATTTCAAGTTAATTTGGAAAAAGTCTACCTTTCTATGGGAAATGGTATTCCTAGTATAAAATTCCTAAATGTGGTCTGTTGCTTAAAGAAAAGCCAGTAGACTTAAGAATTCATTTGTTATTCAAGGATTAGTTGAGATAACTGGGGATATTTAATCTGAAGAAAAGAAGATTGGGGGGGGGGTGAGGGTGGAATGATAGTTATTTCTAAGTACCTAAAGGGGTAACAAAAGGATGAGGGATAACATTTGTTCTGCTTAGATGCAGAAGATTAACTAGGGCAAATTTCTAAAAGGCAAAGCTTTCTAATAATTAGAGCTCTTCAAAAGTGGAATTCACCAACCATTTTTTAAAATAATGAAGATGAAATCAAGGACAAATAACAAGATAAAAATAAAGAAATATAGCAGTCTTGTTTGGCTAATATTAACTGAAAATGACTGAGGTTGCCCAAGAGAGATAAGGACAGTTAAAATGTGTGTGTGTGTGTGTGTGTGTGTGTGTGTGTGTGTGTGTGTGTGTGTTATGTGTTATCTATATTGAGGGAAAAGATTCAAGAAGAGTAAAATTATTACTAGGTGGGTGGGTGATTATTAATTGAGAAAAGGGAGAACTGCTCAATTCATTCATGGCTTCTATTTTCTCTGCCAAGGAAAATGATCTTGGAAAAAGAAAGGATAGAACAAAAAAAATGGGTAAATGATAACCAAGAAGAGTTGAGATAAAATAAGAAAAGTACCTAGATGCCCTGCATGCCACCTAGTTCAAAAAGCTACATCTTGGTTTACTAACAGAATTATTGAATTAGAAGTTGAGCATCTGTCAGTGATCTCATAAAAATCTAAGAGAGATGGAGTCTGTAAATTATAAAGCAATGAGACTGATTTCAATACTGTCATGATTCTGGAACACATGATATTGAGGGAATTTTATCATGCACCTAAAAAAAGAAATAGAGATGACAAAGAATCAAACAGTTCCATGGCTTAGTGGATAGAGTGCTGGGCCTGGAATCAGGAATTTAATATGGTCCAGTCATTTAGTTGTGTCTGGCTTTTTATGACCCCGTGGACCATAGCACATCAGCACTGTCCGGGGGTTTTCTTGGCAAAGAATGTGGAGTGATCAGTCTTTATCTTTTCTAGAAGATGTCAGATACTTACTAGCTGTGTGATCCTGAGGAAATTACTTAATTTCTATTTGCCTTAATTTTCTCATCTATAAAATGGGGATAATAATAATACCTACCTACTTTCCAGGGATTTTGAGAGGATCAGATATAATAATAAAAAAGGATTTAGCATGGTGACTGACATGTAGTAAGTAATTCTTATTATCTTGGATTATTATTTTTATTTGTGATCATAGTTTCTTCAGGAATAGGTCCATGCCAAGCTAACAATATCTTTTTTTGTATATAGTTATCAGAATGATTAAGTTCCATAGAAGAAATCTGTGAATATAAACCTAGTTTACCTAGTTTTTTAGCAAAATATTTGAAAAAGTCTCACTTTCTGATCTTTTGGGAAAATGGAAATAGCAAAATTAGATCAATTTGAAAAAGATTTGATGACTAGACTCAACGTTAAATGTAAACTAAAGGTTAAATGTAATTTTAGAAGGAGGGTTCTATTGCAGCCATGAAAAGAGCTGGTTCGGCCCAGAACTCTTTGACATTTCTATTAGAGACTTGGCTAAAGGTATAGATGAAATGCTTATTAAATTTTCAGAAGACACAGAGCTAGAAGAGATAATTAGTATGCTGGATGACAAAAATCAGAATTCAAAAAATCTCAAGATTTGGAGCTGAATCAAAGAAAATAACATTTAATAGGGATAAAAGTAATTATTATCCCTATTATGAGATAATTACTTTGCAAAAAGTTTTATAAGTACAAACTTTGAAAGAAGGGGTGGTATAACTTTTCTCAAAAAATAATCTGGAGGTTTTAGTGGACTGCAATCTGATGAATCAACAAGATGATATGGCAGAGTCAAAGACTGATAAGGTGTGTGTTTGGAGGTATAAGTAGGCTTAGGGAACAGCTTATGAAAGGATTTGACTGCCAAGCAGAACTATTAGATTTTATTTGCTTTAAAAATATCAATTTGACTTTTGAGATTGTGTAGTTAGAAGGTAAAAGGCTACCAAATCAGGGACAGGTTTTGGAATCCTACCCTATAATGGAATTTAGCTTGGTAAAGAAAGACTTCCATGAACATGATGCCTGTTTTCAAATACATGAAGGGTTATCCATCATGTGGAAGAGGGTTTACACTTTCTCTCTTTTGTCCTAAAAAGTAGGACCAGAAAAAGAGACAGATTTGGGGCTTAATGGAAGGGAAGGAAAATTTCTAAGGAATTAGAGGTATCTCAAAGTAGACAGAACAGCTTTAGCTGGCATTTCAGTGAATTCTCACTTAATAGAGATTACAATGCTGTTAAACAATACTAAACCATTACCTGTACTAAGACTTATTTTCCACATAACATTTTTCCTGGTATTATTGCTTCTACAGCTATTAATCTTCAATCTCTAAAGGACAAGAGAGAGAGAGAGAGAGAGAGAGAGAGAGAGAGAGAGAGAGAGAGAGAGAGAGGATGTGGCATATTTTGAATGATCACTTAGACTCAAGATGAGATGTAACAGACTAATATCTTGATTAGGCATTTGAAAAATGAAAAAAGGCAGGACTAGTCACATGTTAGATGTAAGTAAAAGATGAATAACTTGATATTCTATTAGTTCTTTCAAAATATAAAAATCCCTACAACAGAAAAAGTTACTTGAAGTCCACAGATGGAGTCTATGTATAGATTTCAAAGGTTCCATGAATTTGACTGAGAAAAAAAATACTTTTGCTAACCTCTGACTGAAATGTAATAATCACATATACTCCCACAGACTGTTAGAGGGGTCTAACAGACAAAAAAATTCCAGTTTAGAACCCCTCTCTTGTAGGGTGTTTTTGATTACCTTCAATTCTTTTTGATTCCCTTCAACATTCAATGATTAAAAAAAAATACCTGCCATGTCTTTTCATAGCACTTTCCTCAAGGAGTTTATCATTTCCTTGGAAGACATAAAAAGCAAATCAACAATACAAGAGTTTCTTGGATTCCATCATAGGAACTCATCTTTTATTTAAAGGACTCTTCAAGACCAATACCTGTTCTTGCAAATTAGAAGATCAAACAAGGTCCTAGTGTGCAGGGCTTTAAACTTAATGACTTCTGCTTGGAAGACTATTCACTTTCTTGAATTTGGCCCTGGAACTAGAACCTTCTTTAAGCTGGCACAGATAAAGCACAATTTCAATGTACCTCAATTATATTATTGGGGTGAAATTTAATGGGCAATGGTGAATTGCGGCCATCATCTTGTGCTTATTTTGGATAGGCCACTCTTGTAAAAAAAATTAAAAAGAGTAGAAGCTTCCTCAGAAGCTGAAACAAATGCTTATCTGGGGGCAGTTCAGAATCTTGCACTATGGAGGAAACAGTTCCCATAAATTCCCTTTCTTGTGAAATGTGGCTACACAGTCAGCAGCTGTTAGGATGAGAGAGAGTAAACTTTGTGATTAGTTACAATCCTTGTTGCAAAAACATCAGTCTTTTGAGCTCTGACATTTACTTGGCACGGGTTAACAACAGAATTTGGCAAGTATTTTCCTGGTTAACTCATCTAAATAAACATGCAACATTGTTCATGTGGCTGCCTTTCCATTTGCCAGAGAGCAGTGGAGAACTCAAGAGGAGAGGTCCTATCTGATTGACTCTTGCTCTGGGTGCTGCTACTTAAGCTGGGGTTTTTGGGGGTTTTGTTTTTTTAATTTTATCTAAAGGAGGCCATGTTTGGTAACCAGCGCTCAGCTTTTAAAAGCAAACTTGATTTGGTCTTCATATGTATTGTATTCCCTAGGGACTGTGGCTGTGGAAAATTCACCTTGTCTTGCGTTTAAAAAGTTAATTTCTGATTGAGCTGAGGTTGGCAATTGAAAAAGTGAAATGGTCCCTTTAAAAGAAAGTCTTTATTCATAAGGGGACCAGATGTATACAGAGCAAATTGAAGTTAAATCACAGAGGTAAGGCAGGTTTAAACTGATGATGAGGAAACCATGGTCCATTAATTAGTATTGCAAAAATCATAGATGTCTTGAATGGTCCTAGCAAGTCAAAAAAGACCATTGACTTTCTAGAGGGCAAGAAAGTCACTTGGGAAGAAATGGCTTTAATCTTAAATTCAATGATATGTTTTTTGTTTTTTGTTTGTTTTTTTAGCCTACCCAGTAGCTTATGTAGTTCTGCATCCTGCACTTCACATTCATGAGAACAATATAAATAATCAGAGACTAACTAGCACCAAAACTCCTGAAAGTGAGTTCCAGTGCATCTTGGAGGATCAAGAACATATCTGCAACATGTCTGGAGATAGAACAATTCCCCTCTCTTTAAAAAATTAAAATCTGGCCCTATGAGGAGAGAGGTTGGTTTGACTGGAATAAAAAACATTGCTGATGATGAAGTCTCTGAAAAGGGTGGTGAGAAGATCTTGCTAACGGGAAGGGAATACTAGTAGGCTAAGAAACGGGTCAAGAAGGGAGTGGACTCTAACAAAACCTCTTCATTTGATCCCATGTATCTAGTTCCTGTCCTTTGTTTGTCTATGCATATACCTACATTCATATCTAAAGACAATGAAAGCTATAATATTAATCTTTAAATATTAATAAAGGATTAAATTCTCTTTGCTGTACTAATGAGAAAGCTTTTAAACCATTTTACAAATTTTTCAGAAAGAGGTCAAGTGAATTCAATTAGTAAACTTTTGTTAAGTGCCTAACAAGTAATTTTCATTTCTTTATTTTCTCCCTTAATCATCTCATTCCCTCCTACATATTTAATGATAATAATAATAATAAATAGCATTTATATAGAGCCCATTATATACTGTACTAAAAACTTTTCAAATATTATTTCAATTGATTATCACAACAGTTCTGGAATATGAGTGTTCTAATTCTCATTTTACAATTGAGGAAACTAAGGCAAAGGGTTGAGATTTGCCCAAGATGACATAGATTGTATCAGAGGTTGGATTTGAACTCAGGTCTTCCTGACTCAGGGCCAGATATACTATCTACTGCCCTGACTAGCTACTTCAGAACTAATGACTTCTATATCTGTCTCATCTAGTTCTGATCTCTCTTTTGAGTTCCAGATCCATGTATCTGATTGTCTACCACGCTCTAGCCAGGGGTTCATTAGCACTTCAAATTCAGCATATGAGAAAATGTTTATTGCTTAGAGCTACAATTGACTTCTAGTTTCTACCCATTGCTCCTAGTTCTGCCTCCTAGGACCAGGCAGAACAAGTTTAATCCATGTTCCCATACAAGAACACTTCCAAAACTTCCAATACTTGAAGCCATCTATTGTTCCTCCTTCCAAGTCTTTTTTCCGCAGGCTCAAAGTTTTCTAATCAGTCACCTTATGGCATGAACTTGAGACCCTTATTGCCATGATTGCCATTCTCTGGACACTTTTTAATTGATCAATTTCCTTTTGAAAATATGTAGTCCAGAATTCAACATAATGCCCACATGCTTCTGTCCAGGGTATGGTCTCTGGGCATTTTCTCTGGCTGTCCCTGAATACCAGGAACAGTCTTCCTCCTCATCTCCACCTCCTTGCTTCCAGGGCTTCTTTTAAGCCCCAAATAAAATCCCATTTCTAGGGGAAACTCTCGACTTCTGTCTTAATTACTTCCTTTCCCCTCTCCCACGAATGTTTGTTCATCTACTCCATTAGGCCATGACAAGACAAAAACTATCTTTTGACTTTTTTTCTCATATTCCCTGACACAAACTAGGTAATAAATATTTATTAACTGACTGACAGTTAATCTACTACAGGATAGTAGGCCTGGGCACTCACAGTGCAACCTAATAGGAATGCTCTAGTCTAAGTCCTAGTGGATTGATTAATTAATATTTCAAATCCTGATAATCAAAGATTTTTGTCTTCAAAAAGAGGACTTGAAATGGTTGAGACAATCCAAGTGAGTTATTGTTAATGGTACTAGGATTTAGCTGATTGAATTCAGTCCTCAGTTTCAGGGTCAGAGTCTGATTTAAACCACTCAAGCACAAGCCTACTGGGAGTTCACAGCTATTACTTATTTCTGACCTTTTTCATGTATTGCATTTTGGCTGTGAACTTAGTAGAGTGAGCTGTATTTTTTAAAATGTGAATTAAATATGAATTCATGGGATTGAAAACTTTCCAAGGTCTTTTAAGCCTATAAAAACTCTTCAGAACAAGCCCAGCCTAAATTCTAAGCTCACACCCTTCCTGGCAAAAAAAGAAAACAGGAATGTTCACTTTCATGAAATGTTAATTGGTAGGGGACGGTGAATTTATAAGAACACAACTTGGCCAAGACAGTACATTTTGCTAAGTAATGGCAGAATTAACTCAGCTGGACAAAATTGCTTTAAGGACAGGTGACAACCAAACTTAATTCTCAGGATTTTTTTAATTAATAGACATTTAATTCCTCTTATCTCCCTCCCATTGATGATAAGCATGTCTTATAAAATACACTTAGTCAAGCAAAACAAAATTCCTCATTTATCATGTTAAAAACAAAACTTGTTTTATACCTTGAATTAATGTATCTCACTGTCAGGAAGTAGATGTCATGCTTCAACATTGGTCTTATGGAAACATGGATGGTAATAGAAAAGGTTATCTATCAGATCTATAGATAGAAGAAAGGTTAATTACCCAACAAGAGCTAGAGAGTATAACAGAAGAAAGAGGGCAATTTTATGACATAAAATTAAAAAGATTTTGCATAAACAAATTCAATAATGGTAAGATTAAAAGAGAAAATAAATTACTGGGGAAAATATGGGCAATAGATTTCTCTGATAAAGGTCCCATTTCCAAATCAGATAAGGACTTGATTCCAATTTATAAGAATAAGCATCACTTCCCAATTGATAATTTGTCTAAGGATATGAACATTCAATTGTCAAGAGAAGAGATCCTGGCTCAGTATTTTGTATGGGTCTTTTAAAATACTACCTCTCCACTTTAGCAAGAAAGACAGCATTAAATTGACATCCTTCTTTGTTCAGGGTGCTATACTTGGACTAGATACAAATAGCAATATGATTAAACAGTTTCTTGGGTCAAGAAATTTAGAGTCGTTGGTCAGGGAGGGAGAAATCCATGTTTACAAACAAAGGTAAAACAGTAATCTGTACTGGATATTTACAAGTGCAGAGGACTGTATAAGCAAATGCTTAAGAGATTATTTTTGGTTCTAGGGATTGGGAAAGATTTCATGAAGAAGATATCATTTGACTGAAATTTGGAGACAGTATGATGGAGGGGATGGTATTTGGGGAATAAAATATCATGAAAAAATACAATCATTCAATCAATAAGCATTTTTAAGGGCATACTTAGTAGATATGTGACCTTGGACAAATCACTTAACCTGATTGCCTCACATCCTGGGCCATCCCCAGTTGTCCTGATTCATTTCTGGACCCAGATGACTCAGATGAGCTGGTCACTTGGCACCCCCTCACTCAAATCCAATTCATGTGCTTGATATAGCATCATCTCTCTGATATCCTAGTTTTCTTCAAAAATGATGGACAAATATCATCACCACTGTGTACCAAGCCATTGCACTAGATGCTGAGCCTACACAAAAAGTGAGAACAATTACTTCCATTAAGGAAATTGCAGTCTGAGTGGACAGATAAACAACCATATTTATAGACATTTATAAATACCTGTTAAATAGAAATAAAGTTTTATTCAGGCAGTGATGAATAGTGACACTTGGTTTGAGCATAGATTTTGGGGGAGGGAACAATGTGAGCCAGAGCTGGAAAAGTAGGGGGAGCCAGGTTGTGGAGAAACTGAATTTTATTTTGAGGAGTATAGACTTTATTCAGTAGAAAATGGGAGATTATTGGTGTGTTTTGAGCAGTAAAATGAATGGTATAATCAGGGGTTGTATATACTGAAGAAAAATTTGGTGTTTTCCCCATGATTCAGAATCATTATTATGAACATCATTCATTATATTATTGTAGAACATAGTATGTACTTACTCTTTCTTCTCCACCACTTTGTCTCTCTAACATATTGCTATCTAATGATTCATATCTTCTACAAGATCCCAATTTTAGCCATTTTTTATATTTTGAGTTTATTCAGCAGTACATTTGGTCATTCTTCTCCTTTGAGGAGAGAGGTTTATTTCTTATATACTTCACATCACTTTGCAATGTTACAAATAATTTTTAGATGAGCTGATTGTATATAAGATTCCCCTGGAAAGCCAATAATATGCCTTTAATTGTTTTCCTACTGTTATTTCACAGAAAGTCTTAGGGATCTTTGTGCTATCAGGGAACAGGTAGAACGGTTTCTCAGTGATTGACTTCTTATGAGCAGTAAAAATAACTGATAACTCTATCTTCCATCCCACATTAAGATTAGGAAATATAATATTCAATTTAGAGGTGACTAGAACACACAGATCATTTATATAAAAATATATCTATATCTGTGTCTGTCTGTCTATCTATCTATATGTTGCCCCTATCAGTTCGGCCTTCTAATTTCATGTAATTTTTATGTTGAAAAAGATAAGAATACTCCAAATACACAATGGGAGAAATGCATCAAATCAGTAAGTACAAATAGAATGAGCACATTCCTAAATCATGGAAGGCATCATTGCAACTCTCCTTAGGCTGAGCTACAGGAAAGGGAAAGGAATATAAATATATTTACTTCCCTGGGGCCTCAGGAATCATTTCCATCTCTCCCTGGCACTGTCTCTGTGTTTTGGGACCATGAGACAGTTCTTCCAGCTGTCTGGACAGGACTTGAATTTTAGGGCTGCAGCCGTGGATTATCTAACACTTTTCTTCCTCTCTTATACTATGCACAAATGAGTTGGAAAACTCATGAGAAAAAGCAAGTTTTGCATATTTTCTCTCTGTCCTGGAGGAGGAGGTCAGGGACACCATGAGAACAACCTTTGGCACGTTCAGTTCAGGGCCCAGCTGGAAACTGGCCGTGGGAGGAAACTTCAGAACATTCATGATTGTCCATTGGGTTCTGAAAATAGGCAAGGGTTCAGAACACTGTCTTGATTAAGTCAATATATTCTTTTTGTAAAAGAAGAAATAAATTTTAATATAGGAAGATTAATGTATATGGATAGCTTTATGATGGGGAATAACATAGGTAATTCAGGATGGTGGCCAAACTGACTGAATCTTTTCTTTCTATCACAGTGTATTTAGAACTCTGGATGCCAAGAGAATGAACTGGCAGATGTATGAGGAGCTAATCTTGGGGAAAAGATTGTGGTGAATGGATGAGGAATTAGGCATTATGATATCTATGCTCTGATGCCCCTGTGAGTCCTTAGTCCTAGAAAAAGTGGTGGAAGGCAACAAAATCAATAGAACAAACAAAATTATTTTTGTACAAAAAAGGGAATCAGGTTTCCTTGAGCTTTTAAAAATGTAATTAACTTTTTTCTATTTCTCCTTTAGACCTTCATGCTTACTACTAGCTGACAATTAAAATTAGGTTAGAACCAAGAAAATGATTCCTAGAACAATTCTCTTCATTGTTCTGCTTTCATTGATTTCCTATATTATCCTCCACAGTGAACATCTAAAACTTACAGCATGGTATAGTAGGCAGAACTCTAGATTATGAATAAGCAGCAGACCTCTTCTGTCTCACAGAACATGAATTACTTATATTATTTTTTTCTGTATATGTCTATCCTCTTTTTAGTTTATAGGTCCCATGGGAATAGGGACAGTATCTTATCTGGGACTTAAATTCATGGCAAGATTCTAGATAGTATGATAAAAGGGATTCATGAACATCTTAAAAAAAGAATGATCTCGGAGCAACAGCATGGATTCTTAAGAATAAGTCATGCTAAATTAACATTATTTCTCTTTTTGACTAGCTTACTAAATTATTAGATCAGGCAATGATATAAATATTGTTATCCCTAGTGTTTAGGAAATCATTTAATGAAGTTCCTGATAGAATTCTTAGAAACAGGATGGAGAGAGGAGAGTTAGATGACAATCCATTTGGTTGCTTTTACAGTGCTTCAAAGTTAGGGGAATTCAGAACTATCTAACTAAATGACTTATTATACTGGTATCTGTGTTTCAGGAAGTTTAGTTTAACATTTTTATCAATGATTTGAATAGAATTTATCAAATTTACAGATGACATTAAACTTATGAAGATGATGATTAATACACTGAGAAATTATTCAGAGAGATCTTAAAAGCTGGTGTGCTAAATAAATGAAGTGAAATTAAATAGAGATGTGTAAAATCCTCAACTGGGTTTAAAAGAAAATCAGTTCCACAAATGAAAAATAGAGTAAATTGACTAGAGGGCAATTAATTTGCAAAAACTGGAGAGATATTTTAGATTACAAGCTGAATATAAATCAGGAGGACAGAGTGGCTTCCAAGAAAGCCAGTGTCACTGGAGGCAATATATGTTGAGAGGAATCAACTGTGTTTTACAATGAACAGACTGCATCTCTAGTATTGTGTTCAGTACTAGATTACACCCTTTAGGAAGGGCATGCATAAACTGAAGAGTGTCCAGAGGGAGGACAACCAGAGTGGTCAAGGACCTTGAATTTGTACCATATGGGAACTGTCTGAAGAACTTAGAGGGATATTTATCCTGGAGAAGAGACTATACGTGTTCAAGTATCTAACAGACTGTCACATATAGTAGGGATTAGAATTCTTTTGTTTCATCCCAGTAGGTAGAACTAGGGATAACAGGTTGAAGCTATAAAGAAAAAAAATTAGGTGTGATAAATAAGAAAACTTTCTAACAATTTGGGATTCCAAAATAGACTAAGTTTTCTCAGTAAAAAAGTGGGTTTTTACTCATTTGAAGCTGTCATCTAGATGGTGGATGGCCACTTGTCAAATGTTTTATACAGGGGCTAACATCTGTTTCAGCTTGAAAATTCTGTAATTATGGTCATTAGAGGAAGATTCCTAGGCTGGTATTATCCACAGCAGGGAGACACATTTGTGGAGGTAAATGAAGAGGTCCAGAGAGGGAATAAAAGTGTCAGCTCAAAACAAAGAACAACTGTGCCTTTTGGGATGCCAAGCATGCCAGGCAGGAAGAATGGAGAAAAATATGGTCAAGTACAGGGCTAGGTCATTCTGGGTAGCTTGAGATAGGGGGGATGGACAGGTAAAATAGGATCCCATCCAGAAACCTGTTAGAAATATTGAGTACAGAGGAAAGGTGACAGATGAGACCTGCTGGTTAGGCTAGTCTGGTTTCTGATGCTTAACCAAAAGAGAACAACATTAAAGCAGAGGTCATTGTTATTAAAGTGAGATCTGTTAATAATCTGCTAATGACATTACTGTGGGGGAAAACGGAACCCCCACTTGGAGATTTGGTTTCCAACCCCAATTGACACTAACTTTGTAACTCTCTGTAAGTCACTTGACCATTTCAAATCATTTCCTCATATATAAGATATGGATAATGTTACTTACAGTCTCTAACTTATGAATTATTATGAGGAAAGTATTGTGTAAACCTTAAAGTCCTATATGAATATTATTAGTAATAAGCAATATTGATTGAAACTATTATATTGGGTATGAATATATATTATAGTTATATATATATATATTATATGTATATAATATATATATATATATATATATATAACTATAAGAGCTGGCTTGTGAATATAAATCTGAGATGTAAATACTTCATTGCTTAGATGTTCATATGGTTTCTGCCTGAATTTAATAGGATCTATTTTTGATTCTATGGTCTTGTTTCCTAAAATTAATCATTGAGATAAAAATTGCAGTGAATGCAATAAACTTAATGTTAGAAACATAGACCAAGAATTCTCTGATTTTTGAACGAGGAGTGTAATTAGTATCTATGAAAAGATAGAATTATCTTAATATACAAAATTCTAACACTTTGGAGTTGAAAGAATCTTAGAAATCATTCAGTCTACCCTTTTACCCAATGCAATATTTTTTTGCCTTCAAGATATTTTGAAAACCAACCCATATTTAAGTCTAATGATAAGAAAGTCATTAATATTAAATTTCTTTTTTGAACATTAATCTTATTAATGTAGCCTATCATCTTTTTTTGTCAGTCATCTTGGCTTATACTAAGTTTTATGGTAAGCTGCAACACATCAAGTTTTCTTTATGTGAACTACTTCCAAGGCCAGGTCTTGCCCATTCTGACATTGTGCAGGTTATTTTAAAAAACAGAGCAGAACTTTATTTTCTACCTTATTAATTTTCATCATATAATTTTGAATTCTTTTTTCTGTGCTCTTAGAAATTTTTTGAATGCTGAATGTTGGTAAGCACATTACCAATATCCAACAGATTTGTGTCATGTATGAATTTAATAAGCATACCAACTACATCTTCATTTTTTAAAAATTAATTTTTTTATTTATTTAATGAAATGGGGTTAAGTGACTTGCCCAAGGTCACACAGCTAGATAATTATTAAGTGTCTGAGGTCGGATTTGAACTCAGGTACTCCTGACTCCAGGGCCGATGCCCTGTGCACTGTGCCACCTAGCTATACCTACATCTTCATTTTTAATGAAAATATCAATTAGGTCAACATTGACCAAGTAAAACAAACCAAAAAACCTAACTCCATGGCATGCTGCTAAAGCCAGGAGTCTTACCCTGATATCTGTAAACTTTTTGGTTTATTTTAAAAACATTATGAAAGCTGTATTTCTCTGTAATTAGTTTCTGGTGTAATCCTCTGTATCTTATTCTATGAATTTAAAACCTTAATCTAAGAAGGGATCCCATATGTTTCACCAGTCTACCAAAAGTCTTTAGGATACACACAAAAATAATGATATCTCCTGCACCAGAGACTTTCCTATAGGCCATTCAACTTCTGGGTGACATTGCTTCACTTCTCCTGTAGTGTATTCGTTTTTATATTTTATACCTATAGCCACACAAATCCACAAAAATCCCTATTCCCTCGCATAGAATGGAATTGGTTCTGACTTCTTATGTTCTTTGCCAATATAGCACAAACATCTAGGTTCTCCCAAACTGGAAAGACTCAGTGAGTAATTCTTTCACTGTGGTGGTAAATAATAAAACAGATAATAATATAAAATATCTGCCAGTTCTCTGTGACCTCTGAGACTTTCTTTTGCTTCTGCAGTGGAGTGGTAAATTGGTAGGAAAGGAGGGAAAAAGAATTGGACATCATATAAGTTTTCTAGCATCTTTAAACATTAACTACTGTCACTCTTCATATGTGACTTTTGTCCACTATTCATTGAATTATACACTACTGGAGAAAATGAATATTAATTACAAAATCCATCAAAAAGAAATAAAGTTCATTTTAAATGACAGCATATATAACGTATCTGGGAGTACACCTATCAAGATATACTTAAAACTTGCATACATATAGTTACAAATAGTCATTACAGAAATAAAGACAAATAATTGGAGAAATATTAATTACTCATGTAGACAGTATCAATGCAATAGCAGTGAAAGTGCTCATTTAATTTTGTAGATTTATTGTCATACTGATTAGCTTACCAAGGAATTAATAGACATAGACAAAATAATCACAAATACATCTAGAGGAATAAAAATATCAAGTGAAATGATAAATAAAAATGGGAATAAGTGCACCTAATAGAAGCAAATTTCAAAATATAAAAAATAATCAAAAACAATTTTATACTAGTTAAAAACTAAAAAAAGTTCAATTAATCAAACCATTATTAGGGACCTACCAGCATATGAATAGTAGCCAAGTCAAAGCAAAGTCATTAAGATGAAAGATGGTGTGCTGATTTGGTAATATCATAGTGTATGAGAAGGAGGATAATGTGTACTGAGATGCACACTGAGGTGATAAAGATAGATTGAAACCAGAATAAAAAGGTTTTAAAGAGGCAATAGAAAATTTTTTGTTTAATCTTAGGGAATAGAAAACCATTGAAGTTTACTGGCGGCCATGTCACTAGGAGTAATGCCATGATCAGGTCTTTTAAAATAATTTTGTATTGGTCTAGAAGGTAAACTGAAGTGGGGAGAGCAGGGAGACTAATTGGAGAGAGGCTATTTCAAAAATCTACATTAGAGATAATGAAAGCATGAGCTAAATAGCTGGTATGAGTAAAAAGAGCATAGATGTTACAGAGGTAAAAAAATGGCAATATATGCCAAATGATTGGATTTGAGGAATAAAAGGAAAATAAAGAGTTGAAGAAAGGGGGAAACTTATTGGTGCAGTAGATAGAACACCATCTCTGGAGTCAGGAAGACCTGAGTTCAAATCTGACCTCAGACACTTAATAATTACCTAGGTGTGTGACCTTAGGCAAGTCACTTAACCCCATTGACTTGCAACCCCCCCCCCCCCACACACACACACATACACATACACCAAAAAAAAAAAAGAGTTGAAGATCAGAATTAGTTACTGAATCTGGAAGATGGAAGTATGGTGATACTTTTAATCATCAGAGGAATTAGGAACTTTGTAGGGAATGAGGGCTTGGGAAGAAAGATAAGAGTTCTATTTTGGACATGATGAGTTTGAAATGTCTCTGGTATGTCATTTGATATGTCCAATAGGCCATTAAAATTGTGAGACTGAAATTCACACACACACACTTAGCTTTATATATATATATATATATATATATATATATATATATATATATATGTATGTATATGTATATGTATATGTTATTTATGAAGTCCTTACTCCAGTAATTGGTTCACTTGGGTTTTACAGACTTTGTTCTGAGTCTTTGGTACTAAATTTGCCCCCCCCCAATCAACTTCTGCACTGTGCACTGCTTTCTGTGTCTTCTTGGACGTTCTCTCCTCTCTAGGTTTTTGTAATACGATTCTCTCTGGTTCCCAACCAGTCTAACTACTCCTCTGCCTCCTTTTCTGGTTTATCATCCATAACAGGCTCCCAAGCTGTAGGTATTTTCCAAGGTTTTGTCCTAAGCCTTCGATGACCTCATCCTTTGACATTTTATAAAAGTTGCCTGGAATACTGGAAAGCAGTCTGGCAGAAATTAGGCTAGGCAGACATTTTATGTCATATACCATAATAAATATCAAATGAGGAAATGATGTAATTATATCATATCATATCATATCATATATCATATGATATCATATCATATGTCATATAAAAATTGGAGAATAAAGGAAGGAGCTACCTTTAACAGCTCTGGCTTGGGACAAGAATGGGGAGAGGGAATTTTTACTTAATAAGCAATAGAGATAATCATGGAAAAATAAAATGGAGAATTTTGATTGCATAAAATTTTTTAAAGCTTCCACACAAGCAAAATACAGTGAGAACCACGAGGAAACAGATAACTCAGGATGGGGAGGGGAATCTTAATAGAAATCTCTCTGATTACAATATAATATTCAAATTATATTGAGAATCAATAAAAAACTAAAAATAAGAATGATTCCCCAGTAGATAAGTGGTCATAGAATATGAGTAAGCATTTCTAAATGAAGAAATATTAACAATCAAAAATATGAAAAATGTTCCAGATTACTAATATTGATTGATCAGTAATATATAACTTCAGAAGATTAATAATGAAGCTTAGTCACAAACCCCCCTTTCTCTCCCCAAGAGGAAATAAAAGGATAGTCTACAGATACAAAATGAGACATATTTTCAGATACAACTGTGTTAATTTTTGTCCGACTAAATTTATTTATTACAAGGGACAGTTTCAATTTAATGTGTGGGAAGTGTATGGGCCAGGAGTTAGTAGTTAGTGGTAGTGATGGAAAAGAAAGAAAAGAGTAAATAAAATATTATAAAATGCATCAAGAGAGTATCTGGATACTCAGAATAGGAATAAGAAAAGCAAGATTGTTTTGTCATTAGTTTTTGAAAGTTATCATATACTTAAAAACCAAACTTATTTAACAAATATTTTGTAGCTTGGTATGCAATCCTATTTTTTGCTATTTTTATGATGAAGTATTAAAATCTGTCACACTTAAGTTCATACATATATACAGTGGATATTTTAATACCCTTGTTATCTCATTATTTCCTTGCAAATAAGGAATTTTTTCATACTTTGTAGTTTGTACCTAACATCTAACAAAGTGCTTGTCATATAAGAAGTATCTAATTAATCCTTGATAATTAAATTGCAATTTTAAAAGAAATTTTCTTAACTCTTAGTATTTAAAGACTTGATTTTGAGTTTTCTTTTGAGCACTTATTTTCTATGTCTGTGAGTAGGTAATTTAACCTCATAGAGACAATTTCCTCTTGTATAAAAGTGGAATATTGCTTCTTTTATTTCCCAAAGCCTTATAAGGAAAGTACTTAATAAACTATACAATGCATTTAAATGAGAACTGCTTTGTAGTCAGACTCTGCCCCAATAGGGGCCTGTTGCAATTCTATAACAAATGGATGTCAATTGAATTTTTAAGTGAAAGGATGGCATACATTGAAATTGCTCAACCATCCATTTTGCAGATTTGAGTTAAGAAGATAGACTGAGTGGGGTTACACCAATAGCATGCGATTAAATATACATTTATGGTTTGTATGGTCTTTATTTTTTCAAAGGACTCCCAAAGCTATATTTTCAAATGAGGACCTCATGTGCAGTTGCCAAGATCCATTCTACGTGCATGCATGCATTCATCTGTGAATTTTGAGTTCATGTAGGGTACAGTATGAGAGAGGAGAGATCCAATTCTCAGATGCAAAACAAGATCCAGATGACTGGAGCATGAATGGATAGTAAATAAAATTTAATTCAATTTCTTTACTCTTGTCTTGCCATTTTTGAGATGTTTGAGATAACCTGAGCTAAGGAAATATATTTGTCATATTCTGCTTTTATTGGCAATAATAAAATTCTAGTTCTTTTTCTCACCTGACCTATTTCTGCCATGGCTAGAGGTTTAAAAAAATTAAAATTCCGTGTTGAAATATAAATCAAAAAAAGGTAATCTTGGAATTTTAAATTGACTTTTCAAAATAGCCAGTAATTAGTAGCAAAATGTGAATTATGAGAAAAATAAATATGATTTAAAAAATTAAAACCTCCAATTATCAGTAGAAAAATTGACTCTGAATTATTTTTTATTTTCATAATGAGCATTACTCTCACATTGAAGAATGTTTAAGGGAACAAAACCACATTTAATGCTAATTTGAGTATTTTTGATGCTTCACACTATGTTTTAAAAAATGGCCAAAAGATGGGGTCTCACTCATGATACAAGTGATTTTGGTTTGTTTAACTTGGATCAACTCCTCTTGCTTTCAAGTCTCTATTCAAAGGTAGGAGGAATCTTTTTTGTGTTGTCTACTGGTAAAACAGATGATTCTCTATAGTGTGTCACTTCATAGCTACAATGTTTGCTTTCAGTATGATTCATTGACACTTTCACTTTGATTTTACTCTGCAATTGAACATAGGTTGCTGGTAGAGTGAAAAGAGAACTGCATTTGGAGTCAAAAGCCCTGATTCCAAAACTATTTGTGCCATTTGTTACCTTTAAGATAATATGAAATTCTTCCTGCCCTCAAGGAGCTTATGTTTTACTGAGCATCAGAATCAAAGATTTAAGACTGGTAGGGATTAACCTCTTTGAGGCTCATATTATTCTTGTAAAGAATGAAGAGATCAAGCTAGATGCCCTGGAAGGTTCTTTCTATTAAACAAAAAATCCCAGGATTCAAGACTGTTTAAAGACAGACTTAATTTATCAGAAATTATTGGCTTAGTACAATGCTGGGTTATATATAATAGGCACTTATAAAAAAAAGGAGCACATGGAACTAGATCTGGCCTTAGACACAACTTGTGTGAATTTGGGCAAGTCATTGAACCTTCTTTGCCTCAGATTTCTCTTCTTTAAAATGAACTGGAGAAAGAAATGGTAAACGACTCCAGATTTTTTTCAGGGGGATATATGACTGAAACAACTGAACAACAGCCAACAGCAAAGTGAACCTGAAGAAAAAAAAAGTTCATTTCACATTGCTCTTCTGCATACATTCAGTCTACAAGGTGTTTCTCAAATTCAGTATTCCATTTCCTATCTCCTGCTCAATCTATCCCTATCACTGGAACTCATCCTTCACTTCTATTTCTTCCAGTTCCCAGCTTCTTTAAAGGTTCAGATCAGGTTTTTCAGTACTCTTTAAATACATTCCTGATCACCACTATTTCCAATGCCTTCTTCTACATGAAATTACCTTGTTTATTTTTATCTTGGTCTGTAGTCATTTTTTCTCCTAGAATGCAAAGTACTGGAGGGCAGGGAATATTTTTCTTTATTTTCTTTGAATCCCAACCTTTGAAAAAGTAGCTTGAAGCACATAGTAGGCACTTAATTGCTTTTAATTTGAATTGAATCAATAAAAAATTAAAAGTACAAATGAATTATATAAATGCATTTTACTAACATTATGAATCAGGAGCACAAATGCAAAAATCACTTAGCAGGGGGTGGAGCCAAGATGGCAACAAGAAGGGATCAAGTCTTAGGAGCTCTCTGATAAAATTCATCAGCTAAGGACTCTAACTAAACTTTCGAGAGACAGAACCCACAAAGGGACCCAGTGAGGCAGTTCTCCTACTCAAGGTAACCTGGAAAAGAGCAGAAAGTCTCTGCTCCCCAGGGTCGGAGAGGCAGCCCACCAGAGGGGTGGCCCACCAGAGCCAAAGAACCTCAGCATCCTGGAGGCAACTGCAGGGTGCTGGGGGTCTCAGCTCACAGCAGCGGGGGAGTCTTCTGAGCTGCACCCCGAGAAGCACCAGGCACAAAGTGGGGGAACAGCGGGGGACCTCTGCCAGAGCAAGCATGTGGAGCCCAGCCCTCAGGGCACACAGCTAGCAGCATTGTCTTTCCCCAGCCCTGATCCAGGAAACAGAAGCAGGCAGAGCCTGTAAGCAGGAGCCTCCAGGGCATGAGCCCATTGAGCTGAGGGAGGGGAGTGAAGAGAGATTGCCTAGCTCTGTCCTCTGCCCCTGAAACAGGACTCTGGGGCTCTGACCACATTCAGATCCTGACCACAGTCTAGGCCCCCCCATAGAACAGCAGCCCCCCCCACATCAGCCCCTTGGCAGAGGGGGCTGCTTATGGTCATTCACAGACCAGGAGGGAGGACAGAACCTCACACACTGAGACCCTTGTGGGAGTGTCCCAAAAGCTCAAGAAACACCCCAAACCAGGCCCAGGCTGGGAAAATGAGCAAGCAGAGAAACAAAAAGATTATTGAGAAATATTTTGCAAATGAGCCCAAGAAGGACCAAAATACTCAGTCTGAAGATAAGGAAGCACAAGCTCCTGCATCTAAAGACTCCAAGAAAAACAGAAGTTGGGCTCAGACTATGATAGAGCTCAAAAAAGACTTTGAAAATCAAATGAGGGAGTTGGAAGAAAAACTGGGAAAAGAAAGGAGAGAGATGCAGGAAAAACATGAAAATGAAGTCAGCAGCTTAGTCAAGGAAATCCAAAAAAATGCTGAAGAAAATAGCATGCTAAAAACCAGCTTAGGTCAAATGGATAAAACAGTTCCAAAAGTTATTGAGGAGAAGAATGCTTTAAAAAGCAAAATTGGCCAGATGGAAAAAGAGATAAGAAAACTCTCTGAGGAGAACAAATCCTTCAGACAAAGAATAGAATTCAGGGAGATTGATGAATTTAACAGAAATCAGGAATCAATACTTCAAAACCAAAAAAGTGAAAAATTAGAAGAAAATGTGAAATATCTCATTGAAAAAACAACTGATATGGAAAACAGACTTAGGAAAGATAATTTAAAAATTATTGGAATACCTGAAAGTCATGATCAGGAAAAGAGCCTTGACATCATTTTTCAAAGAATTACTACAGGAAAATTGCCCTGATATTCTAGAAGCAGAGGGCAAAATAGAAATGGAGAGAATCCACCGATCCCCCAGAGAAAGAGATCCCAAAAAACCAACCCCTAGGAATATTATAGCCAAGTTCCAGAACTCCCAAGTCAAAGAGAAAATATTACAAGCAGCCAGAAGGACACAATTCAAATATCATGGAGCTGCAGTGAGGATCACACAGGACTTAGCAGCAGCTACACTGGAAGCTCATAGGGCTTGGAATACAATATACTGGAAGGCAAGAGAGCTTAGAATGCAGCCAAGAATGAACTACCCAGCAAGGCTGAATGTCCTCTTCCAGGGAAAAAGATGGACTTTCAATGAACCAGTGGAATTTCAAAGGTTCCTTTTGGAATGGCCAGAGCTGAACAGAAGGTTTGATCTTCAGATACAGGACTCAGGTGAAGCATGGAGATTGGAGGAGAGGGGGGAAATATGAGGGACTTAATGAGGATGAACTGCATGTATTCCTGCATAGAAAAATGACACTGATAATACTCATATGAACCTTCTCAGTTAATAGAGCAGGTAGAGAGAGCTTTTATAGTTGAAGCACAGGAGAAAGCTGAATTCGAAGATAAAATATGGTGTAAAAATGGAGTCAATAGAAAAAAAAAGGGAAATAGAATGGGAGAAAGAAAAAGGAGAAGGGGAATAGTCCAAGATATTTCATATAAGATTTTTTTTATTACAATGAGCTATTGCAATGATATGGAAGGGGGGGAGGCAAGGGGGGAATGAGGGAACCTTTGCTCTCATCAGAGATGGCTAGGAGAGGAAACAGCAAATATACTCAATGGGGTATAGACATCTGGAGTAAGAAGGAGGGGGGAGCGGGGGAAGGGGTGGGGATGTGAATAAAGGAGGAGAGGATGGACCATGGGGGGACAGTGGTCAAATATAACACATTTTCTTTCTTACTTCTTGCAAGGGGCTGGGAATGGAAGGCCTGCCCAGGACCACAGGGCCAGGTGGATTCTGGGCCTAAGGGGTGGTATGGGGGCTCAGGGCTTCTTGGCCCCGGGACCAGGGATCTGTCAGCTGCGCCACTCAGCTACCCTACAGCAGAGTCATAGTGAAAGGAGAGAGAAAATAGAGTACATGGTAGTGGAGAAATAAGAAAGGAGGAAGTTGCAATCAGTAATGGCAATGGTGGAAAAATATGGAAATAACTTTTGTGATGGACTTATCATAAAGAATGAGATCCACCCATGACAGAGTTGTTGGTGTTGGAACAAAGACTCAAGCACATTTTTTGTTATGATTATTTGGGGGAGGGTGCAGGGCAAGTAGGGCTGGATGGCCTGCCTGGGGCCACATAGCGGGGTGATCTTTGGGTGTCTGGGGCCGGATTTGGACCCAGGTGCTCCTGGCTCAAGGGCCAATGCTCTGTCTGCCACCCAGCCACCCCTACTATTATTACTATTTTATTTTATTTTGGGTCTTTTTTTTCTTTCTTTTTTTTTTTTTTTTGGTTTTTGCAGGACAGTGGGGATCAGGTGGCTTGCATGTCACATGGCTGGGTGATTGTTGGGTTTATGAGGCTGGATGTGGACTTGGGTGCTCGTGGCTCCAGGGCTGTTGCTTCGTCCATTGCGCCACCTGGCCATACCTACAATTATTACTATTATTATTTTTTTATTTTAATTTTTTTCCTCTCCCTTTTACTTTTTTCACCCAAACAAGTCTATCTATATTCATGGGGGAGGAGGAGGCGTATTTTGTTTACTTGTAAACAAGAATATTTTATTAATGTAAAAAAAAATTGTACAAAATGAGAATAAAAAATAAATTTAAAAGAAAAAAATCACTTAGCAGCAAGTGAAAAAATGTTTTTGATGAATTTTTAATCAAATTTAATTGAATGCTTTACAAACTACAGTAGTATCACAGACTTATAAATGAAACTAAACACTTTATCAAATGTTTGTTTTCTTAGCATTTTGCTTCTAACAAATGCTATTTTCAAAGGGATGTTAGAAATAGCTTGGACATGTTTCCCTTTGTTTTTAAATAACTGGAGTTACAATTGGAACAATATTAATTGCTCATGGGTAGGCTGAGCAACGTAGTAATAATGATAATCCTACCAAAATATTTTTCAATATCATACCATTCAAACAATCAAAAATTATTTTATAGAGCTAGAAAAATAAAATTCATTTATAAGAAGAAAAGGTAAAGTATATCAAGGGATTAATGAAGAAAATGTGAAGGAAAATGACCTACCTATACCAGATTTCAAGCTATTTTATAAAGTGGTAACTATCAAAAGAATCTAATACTGGTTAAGCAATAGAGTGGTGGATCAGTGGAATTAGTAGTACTCAATGTATTATAATAAATGACCAAAGTAATTTAATATTTGATAAACCCAAAGATCCAAGCTTTTGGAACAAAAACTCATTACTACAAACACTTCTGGGGAAAGCTGGAAAACAGTTTAGCAGAAACAAATACAGAAATAACATATCACACCATATACCAAGATAAGGTCAAAAGACTTCTGGCCAAGATGGCAGAGAGAAGCCAGGCACTGTACTAAGGTCTCCTGGCTTTCCCTTAGAACTAATATGAAACAAGCCTCTTAAAAGGATTCAAATCTACAAAATCCAGAAAAAGCAAAGGAGAAGAACATCTACCAACTAGGTCTGTCTCAGGGGAATATGGGTGAGCCAGGAGCAGAGAGCAGAGAGCAGAGAGCCAGTCTTGGGGTGGTGGAGCGAAAACCGGACTAATCTCAAAACAGGCATGGAAGTTTTTGGCTATGTAATCAGTCAGGAGAGTTCCAGTGCAGCCGGAGGGAGAGCCCTAGCATGTCTAGACACCAATTGGGTCAGTTCCACTGCCCTGGAAGACCAGGGCCACAGGCCCTGTATTTTCAGCTGAGTCCCCAGTTACCAGCTGAGCCCCTCTACCATCCTTGTAAGAAAAAATGACTCTTCCCAGAACAAACACAGCAACAGCCTCCACACACACATTACCCTCCCCCAGGTATGGGATGCAGATCAGCAGATCTCTCTCAGTAATGAGTAAATAACAAGAATAACTACATAGCCTGAGGGTCCAGTCCACATTGTTCAAGTATAATTCAGATCCTGCTGCTCCCCTTACTACCCACCCCTGGGCCTAAGGAGTAGGCAACAAATCAAGGACTCAGACACTGCAGAGAAAGCCTCTAGCATCCCCCACTGGCCAGCCTACTTGGAGTTACTAAACCCATTCAGCAAAGACTCTAGGGTTTTATTACCAAAGGTCTGTGAACCAGCCCCTCCCCCAACACAAGATCCTAGGGAAATGAAGAAAGGCTATCTGAAGGGAGGTTCATTAAAACTTAGCTTGAAGACAAAACCCTGACTCAGAGAGAACTAGCACTTCTGAGGAGAATATGAATTGGTCTCCAGCCCAGAAAGACTTCTTAGAAGAGATCAGGAAAGAGTTTAAAAATCAATTGGAAAAATTTGGAAAAGAAACCCAAGAAAAAATTAACACCTTGCAAGAGAAAACTAACAGCTTGCAACAAGAAAGAAAATCCTTGGAAAACACAATTGGACAAGTGCAAAAAGAAAATAATTCTCTCAAAGCCACAATTGGGCAAATGGAAAACTTCAAAAAGGAGTTGGAAAAGGTCAATGAAGAATATTCTTCTCTTTAAAAAAAGAATAGAATCTGTGGAAACTAATGACTTTGTGAATCAACAAGAATCTGTTAAACAAAACCAAAAAATTGAAAAAATAGAAGAAAACATGAAATACCTCATTGGCAAAATTACTGACCTAGAGAATAGATCCAGGATCACTGGGCTTCCTGAGCACATTGAGGATAAAAAAAAAACCTGGACTTTTGAAGGAAAATTTCCTGATATCATGGAACCAGAGGGCAAAAGTTATTGAATGTTATTGAAATAACATATTGCTCCCCTCCTCAAAGGGATCCCAAAATGAAAACACCAATGAATATTGTAGCCAAATTTCAGAACTATCAGATAAAAGAGAAAATCCTAAAAGCAGGCAGAAAGAAACAATTTAGGTAGCAAGAAGCCACAGTAAGGATTTTATAGGACCTGGTTGCATTAACATTAAGGGATTGAAGGGCCTGGAATAAGATATTCCAAAAAGCAAGGGAGCTTGGACTACAGCCAAAAATTCACTATCCTGCAAAATTGAGCCTTATCCTCCAGGGGAAAAGATGGAAATTTAATGAAATAGGATACTTCCAACTTTTCCTGATAAAAAGACAAGAGCTAAATAGAAAATTTGAAGTTCAAACAGGAGACTCAAGAGACACATGAAAAGGTAAAAAAGGAAAAAATCAAGTAAAATGCTGTCCAAGAAGATGAAACTGGCTATGTCCCCACCTGGGAGAAAGATTCTCATAACTCTTGAGAATTGTAACTCTATTAGAGACAATATACTTAGGCAGAGGTAATGGGCAGTCATGACTTGTCTGTGATTCAGAATGATTTAAAAACAATGTCTCCTTAAAAAGGGAGGGGAGGTAGATGGGAAGATAAAGGAGACTGAATGGGTGAAATCAAATTACATTAAGAGGTACAACAGGGGAGGCTAGGTGGTGTAGTGGATAAAGCACCGGCCCTGGAGTCAGGAGTACCTGGGTTCAAATCCAATCTCAGACACTTAATAATTACCTAGAGGTGTGACCTTGGGCAAGCCACTTAACCCTGTTTGCCTTACAAAAAACCTAAAAAAAAAAAAGAGGTACAACGGACCTATTGCAATAGAGGAGAAGAAGGAAGGAGGTAAAAGCCACCTGAATCTTTCTCTCATCAGATTTGACTTAAAGAAGGATTAACATATACACACTCAGTTAAGTTAAGAAACTTATTGACCTTTCAAATATTAAAAGGGGAAAGGGGAGGGGGAGGAAAAGGGGAACTAACAGAAGGAAGAAGGGGCAAAGGAAAAGTGAAAAGATAGGGGAGGGTTGGATATAAGGGGGCAAAGACGCTGAAGGAGGTGGTATTCAGAAATAAAATACTAGGGAATATGGATCAAGTCAAAAAAGGGGAAAAATACAAACAGAGGGAAGACAGAGGGCAATAAAAAGTTAATAATTGTAACTTTGAATGTGAATGGGGTGAACTCTCCCATAAAAAAGTAAGTGAATAGCAGAGTGGATTAAACACCAGAATCTTACAATATGTTGCTTACAAGAAACTCATTTGAAGCAGAGAAATACATATGGACTAAAGGTGAAAGGTTGGAGCAGAATATATTTTGCTTTAGCTGAAGTGAAAAAGGCAGGGGTAGCAATCCTTATCTCAGACAAAGCAACTGCTAAAATAGATTTCATTAAAAGAGATAAGGAAGGAAACTATATCCTCTTAGATAATGAAGCAATTTCAATACTAAATATTTTCTACCAAATATGAAAAAATATTCAATACTAAATGGTATATCATCCAAATTCTTAGAGGAGAAGCTAAATTAGTTACAGGAAGACATAGACAGCAAAACTGTACTGGTGGGAGATCTCATCCTCCCTCTCTCAGATTTAGATAAATCTAACCATAAAATAAACAGGAAGGGAAGTTAAGGAGGTAAATAGAATGTTAGAAAACCTAGACATGATAGACCTTTGGAGAAGATTGAATGGGGATAGAATATACTTTTTTCCTGCAGTGCATGACACTTACACAAAAATTGACCATGTACTAGGGCATTAAAAAGCCTTATAATCAAATGCAGGAGTAATGAATACCTCTTAATAATAAAATAAAAAATCACATGCCATAAAGGGCCATGGAGAGACAGACCTAAAACTAACTGGAAACTAAATAACCTCATTTTAGAGAATGAGTGAATCAAACCTTGATGGACTTGCTCATTCCATCAGTACAACAATCAGGGACAATTTGGGGCTATCTGCAATGGAGAATATCATCTGTATTCAGTGAAAGAATTATGGAGTTTGAGCAAAGACCAAAGACCTTTAATTTAGAAAAAAAAACCCAAACCTGTTATCTTATTATGTAATTTTGCTATCTCTTATACATCATTTTTCTTCCTTAAGGATATAATTTCTCTCTCATCACATTCAACTTAGATCAGTGTATACCATGGAAACAATGTAAAGCCTTTGGTGGTGGGGGGAAGCAAGATTGGGGGAAAATTGTAAAACTCAAAATAAAATCTTTCTAAAATTAAAAAAAAAGAATGAGTGGATCAAACAACAAATTATAGAGAGAATTAATGATCATCCTTGATAATGACAATAATGAGACAACATATCAAAACTAATGGGATACAGCCAAGGCAATGATTAGGGTATATATTATATCTTAACTGCTTACATGAATAAAATAGAGAAAGAGGAAATCAATGAACTAAGCATGCAACTAAAATAATTAGAGATAGAACAAAACAAAAACCCCCAATTAAATATCAAATTAGAAATTCTAAAAATTAAAGAAGAAATTAATAAAACTGAAAGTAAGAAAACTTGAACTAATTAATAAAGCTAAGAGATGGTTTTATGAAAAAAACAATAAAATTGATAAACTTTTGGTTAATTCGATTTAAAAAAGAAAGAAGAAAACCAAATTACTAGTATCATAAATGAAAAGGGTAAACTCACCACCAATGAGGTGGAAATTAAATTAATATTTTGAAATTATTTTTGCCCAATTGTATGCCACTAAATTTGATAATCTAAGTGAAATGAATGAATATTTACAAAAATATAAGTTGCCCAGGTTAAATGAAGTGGAAATTAAATATCTAAATAACCCTATCTCAGAAAAAGAAATTCAAGCTATCATTGAACTCCCTAAGAAAAAAATCTCCAGGGCCAGATGGATTCACAAGTGAATTCTATCAAGCATTTAAGGAACAATTGGATCCAACTCTACATAAATTCTTTGGAAAAATAGGTGAATATGGAACTTTGCATAATTCCTATGACAGCATTATGGAGCTGATACTTAAACAAGGAGGAGTCAAAACAGAGAAAGAAAATTATAGACTAATTTCCCTTATAAATATGGATGCAAAAATCTTAAAGTCTTAGCAAAGCAATTTCAGAAAGTTATTATTAGGATAATATACTATGTCCAAGCAAGATTTATCCCAGTTTCAACATTATGAAAACTGTTAGTATAATTGATTATACAATAACAAACCTAACAGAAATAATATGATTATCTCAATAGATGCTGAAAAAGCCTTTGACAAAATACAATACCCATTCCTACTAAACACTAGAGAGCATAGGAATAAATGGATTGTTCCTTAGAATGATTAGTAGTATCTACCTGAAACTATCAACAAGCATTATTTGCAACAGGGATAAGCTAGAGGCATTCCCAATAAGATCAGGGGTGAAACAAGGATGCCTATTATCACTACTACTATTCAATATTGTATTAGAAATTTTAGCTTCAGCAATAAGAGAAGAAAAAGAAATTAAAGGAATTAGAATTGGGAAGGAAGAAACAAAACTTTCAATCTTTGCAAATGACATTATGGTATACCCAGAGAATCATAAAAAATCATCTAAAAAACTACTAGAAATAATTAGCAACTTTAGCAATGTTGCAGGATATAAAAAACCCTCATAAATCCTCAGCATTTCTATATATTAATAGCAAGATACAGCAGCAAGAGCTAGAAAGAGAAATTGCAATTTAAGTAACTTCAGACAATATAAAATACCTGGGTAGTCTACCTTCCAAGGCAGACTAATAAACTCTATGAAAACAACTATAAAACACTTCTCACACAAATGATATCAAATTTAAATAATTGGGCAAACATCAACTGCCCATAGATAGGCCAAGTTAATGTAATATAAATGACAATTCTACCTAAATTAATCTACTTATTTAGTTCCTTACCAATCAAACTTCCAAAACATTACTTTAATGAACTAGAAAAAATTGTAACTAAATTCATATGGAGAAACAAAAAATCCAGAATATCCAGGGTTAATGAAAAACAAGTGTAAAAGAAGGTGGTTTAGCCTTACCAGATATAAAATTATAAAGCATTAGTCATCAAAATTGTCTGGTACTGGCTAAGAAATAGAGTGGTGGATCAGTGGAATACTAGTACAGCAGCAGGAAACAATTTTAGTAATCTGCTATTTGATAAACCCAAAGAGTCCAGCTTCTGGGATAAGAACTCTCTCTAATAAAAACTGGAAAATTCTAAGTTAGTATGGCAGAAACTTGGATTAGACCAACATCTCACACTCTATACCAAGATAAGATCAAAATGGGTACAGGATTTAGACATAAACAAAACTTAAAACAAACTAGGAGATCAAGGAAAAGTTTACTTGTCAGATCTATGGAAAAGGAAGCAGTTTATGACCAAGGAAGAGATGGAGAACATCATTAAAAAAAATTAGACAATTTTGATTACAATAAATTAAAAAGCTTTTGCACAAGCAAAACCACTTATAGCCAAGATCAAAAGAAATGTAGTAAATTGGTAAACAATTTTTATAACTAGTATTTCTGACAAATTTCTAAAATTTATAGATTTCTAAAATATATAGATAACTGAGTCAAATTTATAAAAAACGAAACCATTCCCAATTGACAAATGGTCAAAGGAAATGCAAAGGCAATTTACAGATGAGGAAATCAAAGCTACCCATAGTCATATGAAAGACTGATCTAAATCACTACTGATTTGATAAATGCAAATTAAAGTAGCTCTGAGGTACCATCTTATATATCTCAGACTGGCCAATATGACCAAAAAGGACAATGTTCAATGTTGTAAGGGTTGTGGGAAATCTGGGACACTAATGCATTGTTGGGGGAGCTGTGAACTCATCCAGCCTTTCTGGAAAGCAATCTGGAATTATGCCCAAAAGGCAATTAAAATGTGCATGCCCTTTGATCCAGCAATAACTCTACTGGGTCTGTACCCTAAAGAGATCATGCAAAAGGGTAAAAACATCACTTGTACAAAAATATTCATAGCAGCTCTATTTGTGGTAGCAAAGAACTGGAAGTCAAGTAAACATCCATCTATTGGAGAATGGCTGAACAAATTGTGATGTGTGTGTGTTTGTGTGTGTGTGTGTGTGTGTGTGTGTGTGTGTGTGTGTGTTATGGAACAATATTGTTTGATTAGAAACCAGAAGGGATGCGATTTCAGAGAAGCTTGGAAAGACCTGCATGAACTGATTTTGAGCGAAATGAGCAGAACCAGAAGAACATGGTACACCCTAACAGCAACATGGGGGTGATGACCAACCTTAATGAACTTGCTCATTCCATCACTGTAATAATCAGGGACAATTTTAGAGCACCTGTGACAGAGAATACCTGTATCCAGAGAAAGAACTGTGGAGTTTAAACAAAGACCAGTCTGTTACCTTCGATTTGTTTTTTTTTAAGTGTCTTATATACTACATAATTTTGATATCCCTAGTATTTTATTTTCTCCTCAAGGAGATGATTTCTTTCCCAAAGCATTCAATGTCAATCAATGTATAGTATGGAAATAATGTAGAGATTATCAGACTGCCTTCTGTGGAAGGATGTGGGGAGGGAAGGGAGGGTGGGGGAAAAATTATAAAATTCAAAACCTTACAGAAAATGATAGGTAGAAACTACTATTGTATATATTTGGAAAACAAATAAAATATTAATTAAAAAAAGATAAGATGAAAAGAGTACATGACTGGGGGGGGGTGGAGCCAAAATGGTAGCCTGGAGGCAGGAATTCCCAGAAGCTCTTCCCCAGAAAACTCCAAATGCCATAAAATTATGACTCCAACCAAATTTTAGAGGGGGCAGAATCCACAGAAAGACTGAATGAAACAATTTTCCAGCCTAATACAACTTGGCAGATTCACAGGAAAGTTTTATTCCACTGGGACCTGGGGGGCAAAGAGGTACAGCACAGCCTCACCTTGGGAACTTTTGGAGTCACCCAGAAGCTGCTTTCAGAGCACTAGCCTAGAGACAGTAAAGGGTGGAAAGAGACTGCAGAGGTCTTTCTACTATCCCTGGGTCAGGACTCTTTTGCTTTGCCCATACTCAGTTCCAGGGCTCATTTGGGCCCCCCACATTGCCATAGAGGAGCAAGGATCCTTCTCACAACTCAAGGCAGAGGAGAGTGCCTGTGATCATCTATAGACTAGAGCACAGGCCAGTCAAGCAACCAGTGCCCACATAAGACTTTGGAGGAATTAAGGTCTATGGGGAGTTGTCCCAAGACCCATCCAAAGCTTTGGAAATATGTTAAAATCAAATCATAGGCTAGGGAAATGAGCAAACAATAGGGAAAAAAAACAAATCTGACCACAGAAAATTACTTTGGTCCCACAGAGGATCAAAATATACAGTCAGAAGATGACAAAGTCAAAGCTTCCAAGAAAAATAGAAATTAGTCTCAGCTATTGAAGATCTCAAAAAAGACTTTGAAAAGTAAGTAAAGGAGGTAGAAGAAAAATGGGAAGAGAAATGAGAGCCATGCAGGAAAATCATGAAGACTAAGTCAGCAGCTTGGTGAAGGAGATACCAAAAATACTGAAGAAAATAACATGTCAAAAAACCAATTCAGGTCAAATAGAAAAAAATAATACAAAAGGCCAATGAGGAGAAGAATACCTTAAAAAGCAGAATTGGCCAGTTGGAAAAGGAGATAAGAAAACTCTAAAGAAAATAACTCCTTCAAATGTAGAAAGGAGCTAAGGGAAGCTGATCACTGTGAGGAATCAAAAAGCAATAAAAATAATCAAAAGAATGAAAAACTAGAAGATAATTTGAAATATATCATTAGATAATCAACTGCCATGAAGGAAAAAAGATCCAGGAGAAATAATTTTAAAATTATTGGGCAACTTAAAAATCATGATCAGGAAACTAGACTTCATTTTTCAAGAAATGATCCAAGGGGCAACTGGGTGGCACAGTGCATAGAGCACCAGCCCTGGAGTCAGGGCCTGAGTTCAAATCTGGTCTCACACACTTAATAATTACCTAGCTGTGTGACCTTGGCAAGTCCCTTAACCCTATTGCCCTAATTTAATAAAAAAAATTTTAAAAAAGAAATAATCCAGCAAAATTGCCCTGATATCCTAGAAGCAGGGGATAAAATAGAAATTGAAGGAATCCACCAATCACCTCATGATAGAGACCTCCCCCCCAAAAAAAAACCTCCCAAGGATCTACAGCCAAATTCCAGAACTCCCAAGTCAAAGAGAAAATACTCTAAGTAATTATTATTTGCTACAGTCAGGATTACACAGGATTTGGCAGCATCTACATTAAGGCTCCTAGGGCTTGGAGCATGATATTCTGGAAGGCAAAAGAGCTTGGATTACAGCTGAGAGTTAATTTCCCAACACAACTGAATTTCTTTCAGGGGAAAAGATGGTCATTCAATGAAATAGAGAACTTTCAACTTTCAAACTTTCCTGTTGAAACAACCAAAGCAGAACAGAAAGTTTGATCTTCAAGTGAAGCATAAAGATGGTGGACAGGAGGAGCTAATTATGAGGGATTTAATGATGTTGAACTGCATGTATTCTTGCATGGGAAGAGGATACTGATAACTCATATGAAGCTTCTCATTTATAAGAACAGTTGAAGGGAGCATTTACAGACAGAGCACAGGAGGAAGCTGAATATAATTGTATGATATATTGTAAAGATGAGTCGGTGGGTGAAGAAGGAATGTACTGGGAGAAAAGGAAGGTAGAAATGGAATGGGCTAAGATATTTCATGTTAAAGAATCAAGAAAAAGCTTCTGCAATAGAGTGGAAGGGGGGAGAAGATGAAGGGGAATGAGTGAGCCTTCATTCTCATCAGATATGGCTCAGAGAGGAATTAACATACATACTCAATAGAATATGGAAATCTATCTTACCCTAGAAGAAAAAGAAGAGGAAAGGGATGGAAGAAAGGGGAGGGGGTGGGGTGGGGTGGTGTAGGTGACAGAAGAGAGGGAAGATCATGGGAAAGGGTAGTCAGATAAAATATACTTTTGAGGAGGGAGAAGGTGAAAGGACAGAGAGAATAGAATAAATGGAGTGGGGAGGAATAGAATGGAGGGAAATACAGTAACAATAGCAACTGTGGGGGGGGGAATTATTCAAGCAAATTCTCTCATGGACTTATGATAAAAAAAAAACCCATCCCAGAGACTGAGCTGATAGTATCTGAATACAGGCTTTTTTTTCTCACTTTATTTCTCTTGAGATTTCTCTTTTTGGGGGGGAGGGGGATTTATGCTTAGTTTCACAATAAGATTATTGTAGGAATCTGAAAATAAATAATCATTAAAAAAGAACACATGATTCAGATATAAAGGGTGATACCATAAGCCAATTAAAAGAGCATGGAATAGTTTACCTGAGGGATCTATGAATAAGGGAAGACTTTGGGACCAATCACAATACAGAGAGAATTATGAAAGTTTAAATGGATAATTTTGATTATATGAAATTTATAAAGGTTTTGCATTAAAAATAACCCAGTAAGGGGTCAGCTAGGTGGTGCAGTGAATAGAGTACTAGCCTTGGAATCAGGAGGACCTGAGTTCAAATCCAGTCTCAGACACATAATAATTACCTAGTTGTGTGACTTTGGACAAGTCACTTAACCCCACTACCTTGCAAAAGCTAAAAACAAAAAAACAAAAAACAAAAAATCTAGTGAGGGGAAGCTAGGTGATGCAGTGGATAGAGCATCAGTCCTGCAGTCAAGAGGACCTGAGTTCAAATCTGGACTCAAGACACTTAATATTTACCTAACTGTGACATTGGGCAAATCTCTTAACCCCATTACCTTGAAAAAATAAAACATATGCAAAAAAAAAATCCCAATGCAACCAAAATTAGAAGGAAGGCAGAAAACTGGGGAAAAACTTATACATATATCTGTGATAAAGATCTCATTTCTCAAATATATAGAGAACTGAGTATATTTATGAGAACATAAAGCATTTTCAAATTGATAATGGGACAAAGGAAAAGAACAGTCAATTTCCAGGCAAAGAAATCAAAGTTATCTATAGTCACCTGAAAAAATGCTCCAAAGCACTGTTGATTAAAGAAATGCAAATTTAAACAACTCTAAAGTATACCTCACAAATATCAGATTAGCTAAAAAGATAAAAAAGGAAAATGATAAATGTTGGAGAGGATGGAGGAAAACTGGGACTCTAGTGCACTGTTGTTGGAGTTGTGAACTAATCTAACCATCCTGGAGAGCCATAACCCAAGAGAATATAAAAATATTCATATCCTTTGATCTAGCAGTACCATCTAATAGGTCTGTATTTCAAAAAGATTAAAAAAGAGGGAAAAATCACTTTGTATCATAATATTTATACAGTCTTTAGTGGTATCTAAGAATTGGAAATCGAAAGGATACCCATCAATTGGGAAATGGCTGGACAACTTGTAGTATATGATTATAATGGAATATTATTGCACTATAAGAAATGACAAGGCAAATGACTTCACAAAAACCTAGGAAGACTTACCTGAATTGATACAAAGTAAAGTGAGAACCAGGAGAATTTTGTCAGTGACAGCATGGTGAAGAATTGCAAATAACTTAGATATTCTCAGTAATATAATGATCTAAGACAATCACAAAGGACTCATGGTGAAAAATGTTATTTGACTCCAGAGTTATAACAATGAGACTTTTTAAAATCAATATGACCTAACCTTGGACAAATCACTTCTTGTCTCTGGGCCTTGGTTTTCTTGACTCTGAAATAGAGAACAAATAAGATAATCTGTACTTAAAAATTTAATTCTCAATGATATTTTATGATTCTGTGATTTTAAAAGAACCACAGAAGTTGAATTCAAGTTTGTACTACCATTCTGTTTACAAAAATTTAATCAAAGAGTGAGTTTGGGCTCTGAGAATTAAAGGAATGCTCCATATCATAGCCATTGCACAAAGGCATTATCTAAGTGGACCTTCAGTCCTTATTCCCTCTACATTTGGAAAATGTTTTGTATGAATTTTGTATAGTTTATGTTTAGATTTTGTACCCTCTTCATCCCTTCGATTTACTTACAGTTAATAATTAGATGTAGCTTAATTTAGAAATAGTTCAAAATTTTTCATATGAGCTCCCCAAGGTTAATCTTCTCTCTATAATACCTTGTTTTTCTTAGACTGAATTTCTTATTTTTAAGGTGACTGACAATGACAGATCCTTCAGACAACTTGCCAATGACTAACCACCCTAGAATAGCATCAGGTTCCTAGGGTTCATTAAGGAACTTATTCACACATTCTCTATACAAGTCCACCAAAGTCTAAAAGGGGTGAAATTTTACAAGCTCCAAATTATAGATCATTTACATTCACTCAGGGTGTGAACTACTCAACTTTCATACCTAATATACTCTATAAATGAAGACAGAACCTTAATACCTAAATCCCTATGCTGCATTCCCCTGTATCCTGTAATTTTCTCAGGATGATTGAGGGGACTTAATTTATCAGAGCTGCTTTGAATGGCATCCCTCCTTACAATAATAATCCAATTTATGTTTTAAAATGCTATTCTGATAATAGTCCCAAGGCATTGTAGCATTGATATTATTGTGTTCATTTAACAAATGAATAAACAAGTTCAGAGAAACTAAGTGACTTGACCATGGTCACACAGCTAATGGCATGCTAATCTCCACCCCTTGATTACAAATCAAACACTATTTCTGCTTGACCATACTGAATTTGTTCTCTTTGTTGAAGCCTTTCCCCTGTCACCCCTCGGTGTATATACCAGGTGTTCTAAGATCACAGATGTTTCCAATATTTGAAAAGCCTGGGAAACACCGATCTAGGGAATCATTCACTCAGAGGATGTGATAGAGTTCTGAGGTTCATCAAGGAAGTGCAGTAACAGTTACTCATAAGTGGTTCTGGAAGGAAGCACAAGCTTCCAAATGGATTTGGAATGCTTGTAGTGTAGTAAAGAACCCAGCTGTAGTGTCCAACACTTACAGAAAGTTATGGTCACCAAAAGCCAACATCAGCTTCTGAATAGCAAGAATTGTTCTACTGCCAACAAGAAAGAACTTTCTAACAATTCTAATCGTCCATAAATGGAATGAACAGACTCAAGAAATCATGAACTGCCTGTCCCTGAAATGTTTATGCAGAGGTTGAATGACTGCTGTCAGGGATGCTGTTGAGGAGGTCCTGAACTAAGGGAGAAGAATGGACCAGAAGCTTTTGAGGATTCTTTCCCACTTTGGTCTCTGATTCCACAGTTCTAAAAGTCAGATTCATTATCATTTTTTCCCGACCATCTCCCTGGATTCACCTCAATATTAGTTAGGGAAAATAGTTAACAGACACAATAGGGCACTCTAGAAAGCTAGGATATTAGTGCTTGGAATGATATAGGAGAAATGAAAGAAAATCCCTCTTTACAGTCTAGTTGGGAATAGAAGACATACATGCATAAAGCAAGAGGGGAGAATACAGGTTATATATATAGCAAAGTATCCTGGAGATCAATTAGAGATACTAGTGGTAATTTAAATACAGCCTATGTGGTGCAATAGAAAGAGAACTGGATTTGGGATTAGGAGATATGAGTTCAAAATCTTACTTTATCATTTACTATCTGTGTCACCTTGGGCAAATAAAGGACCTTGGATTCTACATATGGTTAATGAAGGGGATCAAAATAGATGATCTTTAAGGTCCCTGACACCTCTAAATCTATAACTATCTGACGCCTTAGGAATCTGTATAAACTAAAAATATAAATAGAAGAATTTAGGGAAATTTGAAAATGATGGAGCCATAGTAGGTGATTAAGGACACATTCATGATATTTAAGCAACATCCCTACCTTTGGGGTTTAACATTTTAGAAAATAAGTACTAATGCCTCCTACCAAAAAAAATCTCAGATGTCACTGTCAGACATACAGTAGACTAGATCAAAATTCTCCATAACAAATTTTGTTTTTAAAACTTAGACTTTTATTTTCTCTCAGAGAAATCTGTGTGTGTGTGTGTGTGTGTGTGTGTGTATTTCCATGTGAATGAAGCATTTATGTAAAGCACTGTATTTAGTGTTGGTATCATGAAGAGAAAAATAAGACACTTTCTGCTCTTAAAGAATTCTTATTCTAATGGAAGGAAAATTGTGCATAATTTTGTTGTTCAGTCTTTTCAAACTCTTCTTGACCCCATTTGGGATTTTCTTCACAAAGATTTGTTATTTCTTTCTCCATTTCATTTGACAGATGATAAAACTGAGGTAAATATGGTTAAGTGACTTTCTGAGGATCACATAGCTAGTTAGTGTCTGAGGTTGAATTTGTATTATGAAGATGAGTCTCCCTGATTCCAAATCCAGTGTCCTATCCACTGTGTTACCTACCAGGCCTCTTCCTTACACTATATTCTCCTCAATTTCTACTGACTCTGGCCTTCCTGTTCTTCAGATACTATACTGCTCTACCCTCCCAACTCCTCTTTTTACTAATTGTCCTTCCTGCCTGGAAGTTTCTCCATTCTCACCTCTGTGAGACTGCCTTCAAGATTCAACTTAAATCCTATCTTATGTAGGATGATTTTTCCTCCTTCCCCTCATCACCTTCCACTACTAATGCCTTCCTTTTGAGATTATATTCTACTTATACTGATATATTCTATATCTTCATAGCTATTTTCTACAAATACTTAGTGATATCACTTAAATTTATGACAACAGGAGTTCTGGAGGCTAGGGATCATCTTTTTGCCTTTCTTTAAGTGCTTAGTAAATATTTGTTGACTGACTAGTAAACCCAGACATGTGATTTCTTGAGTACTAGAAATTCTCAGTGAAGAAATGATATGTACCCATGGAGACTTGGAATGAATCTGTAGCTTTTGATCTTTAAGGTTTTCAGGGACAATTGAGAGTGTAAGTATCTTGCAAGTTTAGAGAGCCTGGTTTCAAATCTTGGTTCTATTACTAATGTTGGTATCATTGGACAGTCATTTCTTCTTGCAGGGGTTGTTCTGTCCTATGAAAATGAAGACATTTTATTAGATTCCCAAGGTATTTTCTAGCTCTAAATCCTATGATCCTATCTTGTTGACATTTAAAAAAAATTTGGCTCACTTTAATCTGATGAGAGCTACAATTCAAAACCAAACTCCTTGAGTTAGGGAAATCATGAACCAGCAACAAGTTTGTACAAAGCCCAGTTCTGGCTCAGACTAGTCCTTTGAATTAATCCACAATCTATTGGGAGAGAAAAAAGTGTAGTTAAGATCAGAAAGTTGACGAGTAAGACTTTAACAGAATAATTTCAATATCTTAGAGTATTGTGAATCTTATAACATCAGAAACATTCATATTTAAATATAAATGTTAAGAATTTTTAAAATCTAATACAAGATTTAGATGTTAGCTATACCAGAGTTACTCACCTTTAACTGTTATTATCAGAATTTCAATGTAGGACAAATTGAGTACAAATTAAAGAGATCAGAGATTGAAAGACAAATCTGAATAAAATGGGATTATTCTGGAAAGATTTCCTGGAAGAGATAAAATTTGAGCCCTATATTGGAAGAGGTATAGCCACTGAAATTGTTACAAGATAAGTGAACATATGCTTATAGTGTGAATGTAATGAGCACTTGAAGCATCATTAATTATAGGTTACTTCAAAGAAGGTAACAATCTTAATAATAAGTATAACATACATTACTTTATGATTACAAAATATTTTGATATCATACTGCCAGGGTAGTAAATTATTACCTCCATTTCACAAATAACAAAACCTAGTCACAAAGCTTGGAAGTGACTTTTGCATAGGATCCAATTTTAGACAGGATAGGGACTTGAGAGGGCACATTGCCCACATCCTTCATTTTAAAGGGGAGTAAGTTGATGATCTGAGAAATGTTGACTTGCCCTTGATTATACAGCTAGCAAATAATAAAATAAATTAGTAGCAAAGCCGAGACATATGCAGATGAGTCCTGACTGTCCATGGCTAGTAATCTTTCCACCATATCACATCATTTCTTATAGACATATAGCAAATGGAACTGTTGCTTGTGTTTAATAGCTTTTACTTTCAAACAATCAAAGGATTTAGAGCCATGAAGAACTTGAAAAATCATCTAGACCACCTTTCTCCCTTTATAGATGAAGTGATGAAGTAATTGAAAGAATGATTTGGAATCAGGGACACTCATCTTCATAATACAAATTAGTGACAAAAAAAGGTTGGTGTTAGCAAGGCTACAAGAAAGCATTCTTGATCTAGGGTGCAGTCAGGGATAGTGTCCAGTAGTTTAAGGAAGAGATCATTAATTTGGAACTAGGAGACCTGAATTTGCACCCTACTTCTTACTAGCTAGGTGACAAATCTCTTCAGCACCTATTCCTGTTTTTCATTTAAATCTTGCTCCTTGGCCAAATACAAAGCACAGGGAGCTTGAGTGATGGAAACATCTGTAGAATTTAGTGACAAATTCAACCTCAGACACTAACTAGAAGAATGAACAAAGTGTAATGTCTAAGTGCTAGAGTTATGAATACAAAAGTGAGATAGTTGTTGACCTTGGCAAGGGGAGAAAGAAGGGACTTTTGGTTCTGGGAGGTACTAGGATTGTTATAGCTATAGGGCAGTATTTGTTGTTGAAACATCTCTAATAGCAATGATAGTATTGGGTTCCAGAACAAGCTAGACTAGGGTAGGGAGCTGATATATGCATGCTTGAGCCAGGTATATGTCAAGATGCCTGGTAGACTCAGATTTCTTGGCACTTAACTGGACAGGACACCAAGCATCATCTGGGAATTACTAGCTTATTAATTAGGCCAGTTGACATTCACCAATCAGAACAGCTAAAGCCTAGACTTGCCCAAACATGACAGAGTAGTAAATAGTGGAACCAAGACTTGAACCCAGATATCTGACTCCAAATCCAATGCTCTTCCAAATATATTTGATTTGTATAATATACAAAAAAGACTATGAAAATTCATGTGTATGGATTGCAGGATCACAAATGTAGACCTGTAAGGCACTTTGTAGACATAGACATCTATTTTAATGTCATTTTATAGATAAGGAAACTAAGGTCCAGCAAGGTTGAATGAGTTGTCCAGGGACACATAGATATTAAATGTAAATCCAAGATTTGCACTCAGGTTATCTGGGACTGAAGTTTAATGCTGCCATTTCAGTAGGATTATAATACTGTACCTGCAAAGAGTCACTGACTTACTCTTCGAGGAAAAATTAGCATTTTGCTCCAAGTTTAGACCATAGAGCTGGCTTTATTTTATCTAAGATTTTATACCATTTCATCTGTTATTTTGTACCTGTGGAAGGAATTGTATTTGACCACAGGGTTTCTTTTGGATATAAATTCATGGAAGAAAGCCATAGAGAGACCTCCAGCGCCCAAGAAGTGTGGTTATCCCAACCATTCATATTCTCTTGAGAGTAATACAGCCCCTTTTGGAATGAGAAAAAATAACATGGAGCAGTCCAGGACTCTGCAGCTGTTGTCTTATAATTGTATGGGTGGGAACCTTAGTTAGCAAGCAGTATGTTTTTCGGCTGCTGCCCATTTCCTAATAACATTTAAATGGACATATGTGCTTAAGAACTGAAGATTTTTGAATCTAACAGATTTTAAATCGACCATGTCAAAATGAAATTAGACTTTCTCTATTCCTGTTTTTCATTTAAATCTTGCTCCTTGGCCAAATACAAAGCACAGGGAGCTTGAGTGATGGACGCATCTGTAGAAATGTCCAGAGTGTGAGATGAATGTTTGTGAGATGTTTATGGAACTCCATCAGCATCTCTTGGAGTCTAGTGTCAATCTTACCTTTTCCCTGCATTGATGGATCTGTCTCCTTCCTAGAGATGTGTTCATGCATGCTCTCCTCTGTTTCAGTGTTTACCTTTCATTGTTCAGAACCTAGTCTATGACAGTTTGTCTAGAGGTGTTCAGTGTCTTGAGCTTTAATTCATAGCAATTACATTTTATGAATGAAGAAGCTCAGTCAGTGCAGGAACATCCTAGAAGTTAGTAAAGTTACCAAGTTAGTAAAGAAGAAGTTACCAAGTTAGTAAAAGACATAGCTAAGATCGAAATCCAAGTCCTCTGACTCCAAATCCAACCCTTTCAGCACTCTAGACTATATGCTTTCTCAAAGGCTGATAGGGTCAGCTAGGTCTGAAATTGGATCTGGACCAACTTCCTTATTCTACAGATGAAAAACATGGAAGCTCAAAGAGTAAAATCCTATAACATTCCACATTTTTTACTTTATCTTGTTATTCATTCATCATCATTTTATTTATTCATTACAATTCTTTAAACTCATTTGAAAATAAAGATGAAGAGTTGTGTATCCTTTCTTTTTGCAGCATTCATTTGTTCAGAGATTCATTCAACAAACTTTTTTAAAAAACTAGTAAGTACCTAGCCTGGATAAAGATGGAAATTATAGATAAGAGTTGGGCATGGCTCTCATGGAGCTTACAGGGAGTGTTGGGGCAAAAAGATACTATTGAGGCTGTCAAAGCCAACTCACTCATTTTACAGTTGAGGGTGCTGCAGAGATTTGTCACCTAGCTAGTAAGAAGTAGGGTGCAAATTCAGGTCTCCTAGTTCCAAATTAATGATCTTTTCCTTCAACTCCTGGACGCTATCCCTGACTGCACCCTAGATCAAGAATGCTTTCTTGTAGCCTTGCTAGCACCAACCTTTTTTGTCACTAAAGAAGGTAGGGGTGACTACTTGGTTCCTCAGTGCTCAGAGAGCTGGACCTGAAGTCAGGGAGATTGATCTTCCTGAGTTTAAATCTGATATCAGATATTTCCGAGGTATGTGACCTTGGGCAAGTCATTTAACCCTGTTTGTCTGAGTTCTCTCATCTATAAAAGGAGTTGGAGAAGGAAATAGCAAACCACTCGAATATCTTTCCCAAGAAAACTCCAAATGGGGTCACAAAGTACCAGACATAACTAAAATAGCTGAATAACAATAAAGTAGGTAAGCAATCTTTTGAAACTATCTTAACAGTAGTGATAAAATGGGACTGGAAATGCAAATTGATGGAGTGGCACAAAAGTTTCATAAGCCTCCCAAAATTCTCTTTGACCTTTTCCTTGTTTGTTCCACTCAGCCCCGGCATTAATCAATCCCTGCTTAATTGCTTCTTTTTGCTAATGAAGAAAGTAAGGGTCCTGGTGAGGATTCAGGTTCTACTATTCTGCTGACTTCAATACACTTAGTGATACTAATATCAATTCTTTATACCATTATTGAAATTAAGTAAAAAGTGTAAAATTACTAAAAAGTAGAAAAGAAAAGAAAAATGTGTCTCTTTCAAGAGAGATGAGGAAATTAATTATTTTCATCATGGGAACAGGCACAGTCACTCTCATCCCACCCTTATTTGGGGAAGAAGGAGTTACCTCCTTGGCAGGCACCAACACAGGAACGTGCTTGTGATGGGTTATCAATTGCACTAGAGCTGAAGTGTCTTCATTTGGATAAAAGATCTATCTTAGAGTCTCTAAAAAACAAATTACTCTGGGGATTTTTCTGACAGTTCTCTCCTAAACTAAACAAACATCTTTTGTATTTTGCTTTTGCTATAACAACCCCAAGTTATCTGCATTTTACAAATAGAGAAAATGAGGCTGAGAAGGCTATGTGTCATAAAACTAGTGCATATCTGAACCAAGATTTATCCTAATTCCTCAGACTCTAAGACCTCAGTTCTCTTCTCTACATCCCTATAGATTTGTGTCTTGATCCTAAAACTAGCTGGGCACTTTTAGGAAAATCATAGATATGTTTTGGGCCTTGGTTTCCTCTTCTATAAAATGTAGAGATTTTTATATTCTCTAAGGTCCTTTCCAATTACAGGATCTTAAAATTTGAAGTATCATGTAGTATTCACTTTCTAAAATGTGGGAATGCAACAGGAATTGAATATGATGTGTTACTACAGGAAGACAGGTTAGTAGCCTGTTGTCAAAATTTCCCCAAATATTTTAATTAAAAATTTCCATATCCTGTGCATTCTAGTGTAAACTTTTTTCTGAAAAGGGAAAAATGAGTCATCATGCCATTTCAAACAGATGCTGTTGTTTAGGAAGTCAAGCTTCTTGTATGATCTACTTATTCCTCAACCTTCTTCTCTCAAACTTATTTTAGTTTTCTGCTTAGGAAAATCATGCACTATAAAGTTTAATGACTCTATTCATTTAAATTTACCACTGACATTTGTCTTATGGTGTTTCTCTCAAACTAACTTAGTACATTTAAAGTTCAGTTCTAAATTACGTCTTTTTTTCTGATGTTATTTTTCTTTTATAAGAAAATTTAATATTAAAGACAACTGTTGTCTCTGCCTCACTCCTTTGCTGCCTCCTTTTTCTCTCTCTTTCTCTCTTTTTATCTCTCATTCCTACTCTTTTCCTCACAATCTCTTCTTTCTATTTTTTCCCTATTTTTCTTTCTCTAATTATTAAAAAAAAATCTTCTCTCCCTTCCCAAAGGGGATGCATGGATGAAAGTGGCATATGTGGGAAATGTGAGATCATAGCTCCATTTGAGGATTTGAATAACAGATCTAAATATATCATCTTTACTTAAAAGTCTCTAACACTGTAAATTGTAGAAAATTTGCAAATCTGTTTTGGTACAAGTTTTCTCAAAAAAAATGATAGAAGAATAACAGATTCTTAATTTTTCAATCATTTTAGTGGTATCATCCCTCCCCACACATACAAATCCCTTAATTCAGTAGTCAGGAGAGGTGACCAGAGAAGAAGAGGTGGGGGGGGGGAACAAGACCAGACCTGGGATTTTATTGTTGTAAGGGAAAATTATTTCTAGCAAGGCAATACAGTCTCTGTTCTTCCATTTAAAGAATTGCTAAAAGAGAGATGAGGAGACTTGCCCAGGGTCACATCATTAGTATATATCAAAGTTAGAACTTGAATCCATGTTTTCCACCCTCTGAAATTGCCTTCCCTAGTATCTGTTAATATGTAAAGTAATGGAAAGAGTACTGAACTGGAAGCCAAGAGATGATAATAATAATAGCAAACATTTATGCCGACTATGTATCAAATACTATGTACCTACTCTTTTGAGTCTCTCAACAATCATGGGAAGTACTTGCTGTTTTTATTCCCATTTTATGTGTGTGTGTCCTGGTGCTCTACATAGTTGTTCCTGGACTCTAGTCCTAACTCAGCTACTACCTGTGAGACTTTTAGACAAGTAACTTACTCATAATTGTTGCCTCATTTCTAAGATAGTGGTTTTGAAGCATTCCTTCTTTAAGGTCCCTTCTATATAGAATTTCGGTATAATTAGTTTATATCTGAAAGCTATCCACTCCTTTGAATGTTTTACCTATAATGATTGCATTTGATTCCTTTTTACTCTGAAAAAAAAACTATCAGTGGGAAAGCTAACCCCCATAGCTGCCTCCATCCAAAAATCACCTGGCTAGCTGCAGCAAAAACTAGACCCCAAAATAAATGGAAGCAAGTGGCCAGAGGTAATGACTATCTCTTCATTCGGTTCAGAGACCTGTTGTATATAGTTGATTTTTGATCATTTCTCACGCCCTCCTTCAAACTGGATCTTGTTCACATAAAATATTACCAGAATGGATTAAAAGATTTGTCGACTTTGGACCTGAAAGGAATGACACCTCATGAATCAGTCAGCAGAGGGTGCTCCATTGCAAGAAACTGTGACTGCCCTATCTTTAGCCTGGATCCTATATATCTAATATAGGAAGCAGATACCAGCATTTGCCTGGAACCTAATCATGAAATATAACCAAAGGAATGTTAAAGAATACTCTAAGCTGGCAGTTTGCTTTATTCTTACTTAAAGCTCAGCTTAAGCCTCACCTTCTCCAGAAAGTATTTCCTGATTTGCTGCCCCTCTTGCCCATTCCCTCCGAAAAATAAATTACATTAAATTTATGTATTTATGTCATATAGATTTTGTGTGTATTTCTAAAGATACCTGCTGCTTCTCTCATAGAATGTCAGCTCCCAGAGGGCAAGGACTATTTCTCTTTGTTGTTTAGCTATTGATGTTTAGTAGGTGCTGAATAAATTCTTGTTGAAGAATTGAGTATCTTCAGTGCCTTTGGGCATTTGTGACTATTTTGTATTTATGCTAATGGGATGCCCCCTCCAATAACCTGCAGAATGAGATTCTTTAAGAATTGGTTTCGAGGTCCACATTCAGTAGCATAGCAGTTCAGTGGTACATCCAGAGTTCTCTGTGTATTGGATTTAAAGTATTTGTAGTTTTACACATATAATAAATATGCCATTTTTCTCTGGGATTTGTAAGGGAGAGTGTTTTGTAACTTATAGCTAAAAACCTTTACTTGACTCATTGCTCATTGCTTCCATTCCTGAAGAATACAACAGCTCTGTCTTGTCCTCACACCACCCTCCCCGACCCACATATAGAGTAGGGTGAGATTCCTCCACCCCAGATCTCTATTTAAATAAGGAATATGTATAAATAGAGAATTTCTCTTACATTAAAAGCTAATGATCATACATGCAGAGAGTCTTCATGTATAATTTTAATCTGCGCTTTAGAAATGACAGAACAGGATGTGAATCAGATTCAGTGATCCACCCAGGAAAATATTAGGACATGTACTGTTATTTGTCTCACCTTTGCCACAGTTGTAACTATATAATGGACCTCCTATATAGCAATTATAAATGTGGGAGTTCTAAGGAATAGGGTAAGAGAGAGTAAAATTTTTATTTAGCCTTTTGTAAATTTATAGCAAGATCCAACCTACCTCCAAGAACTATGTTAGTTTAATTTTCAAAACCCGCCCAAGAAGATTCTGAAGTCAGGTTGTCATAAATTTATAAAGAAAAAAAATCTTCACTTATATTGTTAGCTCTACTTGAAATACTCTCCTATTCTCTAATCTCTTAACCTCTTGTCAAAATCCTTCCTTTCTTCAAAGACCCAAATCAAAAGAACCTTCCTCTAAAAAGACTGCAGATTTTCCCAGCCAGAAGTCATATCTCTTTCTTCTACAGCCTCAGAATACTTCTCTCTCTCTCTCTCTCTCTCTCTCTCTCTCTCTCTCTCTCTCTCTCTCTCTCTGTCTGTCTCTGTCTCTGTCTCTCCCTCCCTCTCTGTCTGTCTCTCTCTCTGTCTCTGTCTCTCTCTCTCTCCCTCCCTCTCTGTCTCTCTCTCTCTCTCTCTGTCTCTCTCTGTCTCTCTGTCTCTCTGTATCTCTCTTTTCATACAGCTTGATTTTTACAGTTTAATTTGGGAGAGGAGGATACAACACAGATACACACATTCCTACATACTTAAGCACACACTAAAGAAGAGGAGGAAAAGGTTGGGAAGGGGTGGGGGAGGCTTCAGGGAGCAGGTCATAGAAACAGCTCAATAGGCAGTCTTTGGAGGTTCCATGTATCCAGGTCTTTATGGAGGTTGACTGACAGGGTATGGAACTCCAGCACCAGACTGAGACCCATGGTAGGAAGGAGGAGGCGGGGGGGGGGGGGGGAGTGGGAGGAGATGGAGGGGGAGAATGGTTTGTCCTTCGTTCCTGAAGTAGAACACGATATCAGAGAAGTGATACCATGACAAGCATATGATTTAGATTTGAGTGAGGGAACTGTGCTAAGTCACTCATTTTCTCCTCCAGAACCATGGATCCAGTAGCCAGATCTGTATCAAGATGACTGGAGATGACCCTGGATATGAAGCAATCAGGGTTAAGTGACTTGCTCAGTCACACAGTTAGTAAGTCTCAAGTGACTGGGGTAGGATTTGAACCCCTGTCCTCAACTCCAAGGCCAGTGTTCTCTCTACTGTGCCATTTAACTGCTCTGCTGGGCAGCTAGTTGGATAAAACACAACTGGCATCCTTGGTTAGACAGGCATAGGTTGGTAGCCTTGGTACAAGGGCCCATGATAGCCAAGGGGCACAGCTTGCTGCTATGGGTATGACCAGTGGATCATAGAAGTTGAAGTGGTCATCACCAGACATCTGGGTCTTCAACACATCTTGTACAAATAGCATCAGGAACACATTAAGCAGAGAATGACAATGACCACAATGAGCACAAATCTGGTGGCCCCAATGACCACAAATGTTCCAAAACCCATCTTTGGCTCCTCTATATCCTGAGGTACTTCCTCTAATTGCCCCAATTTGTCTTCCTTTTCCTCCTTCTCCTTCCATTTTTATCAACAAATAAAAATTCTATCCCACACTATAGTTATTTGTATCTATCTTATTCCCACAAGAAATTACAATCTCCTTGAATTCAGGATGCATGTTTTACTCATCTTCAAAACTTCTTTCCTAACTAGATTAGATCTTAAATAAATGTTTGTTGAATTATTGAAATCCAAAGATTTGTGGAAATAGGATTATTTCTCTTCTTCCCTCAGATGGAGTAAGGATTTTTGTTTATAAAAAGTGCCTACTCTATCTGATCTTTTCTTTTATTAAGATTTGCAGTCTTGGAGTTTACCCTTTCCTCTCTCTTTCATCCCCACATCCAATCATTTGCCAAGTCTCATCTCTGTTTTATTTCTTACCTATTCTAGCCACTTTTAAGGTTCAGGTCTAGCACAACATTCTACAAGCAATTTTTATTGATCTCTAAAAATGAATGGGCTCTAACCCCCTCACCCTCATAAATAATCTTCTTTTAACATTGTTTACTTTTTGAAGATATCTATTTTGTACTTACTGTTTCTGGTGACCTATTGCAGCCTCCTTGATAGCATGTACTGTTTTCTTTTTGTCTTTGTAGTCACATCTATTGCCTGACACATAGTAGGCACTGAGAAAAAGCTTGTTGATTGTTTGATTGTTCCCTCTTCCTTCCTTTCATAGCTATGATCCTACTTTATTCAATTAATCAACAGAAATAAATTTATCAAGTACCTATTTTGTATCACAATGCTAGTCACTGAAGCTTCAAAGACAAATGAAGCAGTCCCTGCCCTCCAGGAGCTTGCCTTATCATAATTTTTCACCTAGACTTTTGCTTTCAGGGGCAGTTAGGTGGTCCAGGGGATAGGGTATTGAGCTTAGAATCAGGAAGATTCATTTTCATGAATTCAAATCTGACCTCTGATGCATATCAGCTGTATAATTCTGGGCAAATCACTTAACCCAGCATTGTTCTTCCTCTGTGAAATCAGCTGACAAAGGAATTGGCAAACCACTCCAATATTTATGCCAAGAAAACTAAAAATGGACATCAACAAAGAGTTGGACATGACTGAACGATGACAACCTTTCCTCTTTCTCAATTCATCCTTCAAGCAGCTGGCAAATTAATATCCTATCCTAGAGGTTCTTAACTTTTTCTGTATCCCTTATGCAATCCAGTGAAGTCTATGGAAGCTTTCTCAGAATTTTTTTAGCATAAAATGAAACACAAAGATTTACAAGGGAAATTAATTATCCATAAAAAAGTTTTTAAATATGTTTATAGAATCCAAGTTTAGAACTTCTTTTATAGAGATACAAGTCTTACAATTTGACTCTTTCTCCAAAAACCTTCATTGGATCTAGAATAAAATGAAAATTCTTTATTTTGCTCCTATCTACCTTTTCAGGCTTAAATGTGTGTGTGTGTGTGTGTGTGTGTGTGTGTGTGTGTGTGTGTGTGTGTGTGTGTCTTTAGAAAATCTCTCCCTCTCCCTATAAAATATAAACTTGTTGATTTCAAAGACTATCACATTTTCATGTTTATATTCTCAGTACCTAATAGTGCATTGTACATTTTAGATGCTTAATAAATGTTTGTTAAATTAAATTGAATTGTGCCAGAAGCAGAGGTAGTAACAAGGTTTATGAAGTCCCTATACCTGTGTTTACATTGATAAAGTAGATAACAATTTTGAACATTTTTTCAGTGCTTCATATCAGGGTGGTTACTCTTTTCATATAGATGCATGCAATTTACAACCCTCAATGCCTTCATAATTTGTTCCATGAATTGCTTTGGTTTAAAAAAAATCATTGGTAACCAACCATCTATAATCTTTAAAATTTACCTAGTCTGTTGTTCACAAAGCAGATGTGAAGTCCATTAATAGACCTTAATTTGAAGTATTTCCATCTCATTAAGACTTGACGGAGTTTTCACTTTGTCGTCACACATCCTTAGAATCCAGGTACCTGTGACAGTTACTTCATCAAGATGAGAAGAAGATATGTATACAAATTCCTATAAAATATTCATGGCACAATAGAAGAGGTATGAATTCCAGGATCAAAATACATAGGTTCAAATTCCTCCTCTGACACTATCTTTGCAACCTTGAACAAGTGACAACTTCCATTTGCCTCAGTTTCCTCAGCTATAAAATGTGAGGTTTGAATTAGGTAGTCTTTGAAGTTCTTTCCAAATCTAGATCTATGATCCTAATGAATTAAAATGATTATTTTTATAAGAGATTTAGAGAAATAGCCCCACCTTGTATCATTACTTGAATCCCCAAAAGCATGTTATTAAGAAAAACATCATTACAAGGAATAGTTTGTTTCATAGGAATGGAGTCTGAGGTGTCAGAGTGGGGAGTATTCAGTCAGTGGTGTAGGGAACAGGAACCAGCACTACCTGGGAAGGTGAACCAAAAGACATTATATTGGAATACAGGACATGATGGTGGCATATAGTTACAAGGTGTTAATGATGTTATTGCAAAGCAGTGTTGGTTAGGGCAGTGTTATTCAGGATATGCCTGTATAAACAAAGTGCTAAGAGAAGGTTCCATGGAAGAGGTGGCATATAAGCTGAATCCTATAGGAAAGGTAGGATTTTAAAAGGTGACAAAGAGGAGATAAGGTGTTCAACAGAATTATATTCAATTGACATTTATTATTGTATTATGCTGGATAGTAATGATATTCAGATAGGAAAGCAATGGTCCCTGCCTTCAAACAACATATATTCTATTGCAGGGACAAAACACATGCACAAGTACAGTACAAGGAAAACTGAGAGGTTATGGGGGAGAGAGAGAGAGAGAGAGAGAGAGAGAGAGAGAGAGAGAGAGAGAGAGAGAGAGAGAGAATAATTAACCAAGGGAGACTTCATAGAGGAGATACAGCCATATTTTATCTTTGAATAAATCATAGATCCTGCAAGGTGATAAAAAGAAGTGAGTACATTTCTGGCACAGAGAATACATTATGTGAATGTACTGGGGGGGTATATAATAGTATATTGAGTTCAGAAAATGGTTGCTTTGTTGGGAATGTAGAGTTTATAAAGGTTTGTGAAGTATGAAATAATGCTGAAAAGTTAAGGTTAGAGACAATATGGAGGACTTTAAATACTAGGTTAAGCTTGCTTTTCTCTATAGGTAACATGAAACCAATGAAGATTTTTGAGCAGAGAATTTATTTGGTTAAGTATTTGTCTTTGGAAAAATTATTGTGATACTTTGGGGAAGCATGTATTGGAAAACAAAAAGAATGGAATTAGGAGGATTTATTTGGAGGCTAGATGTATGACTAGGTGATACAGTGTATAGAGTGCCAGCCCTGAAGGCAGGAGGACCTGAATTCATATCTAGCCTTAGAAATTTAGTAGCTATGTGAACCTGGGAAAGTCACTTACTGTTGTTTGTCTTAATTCTTCATTTTTAAAATGAGCTGGAGGAGAAAATGGTAAACCACTACATTTTCTTTGCCAGAAAAATGCCAAATGGGATCATGGAGAGTTGGACCCAGCTGAAATGATTCAATAATAATTAGGAGACTATTGTAGTAGTCTACACAAAAAGTGGCAAAGATGGTTATGTGAGTGAAGAGAAAGTTCGGGGGACAAAAGGTGATAGACTAGGCTCATGTGAATGAAGAGAATGGTAATGGTTTATGATATGTGAAGATAGAATTATTAAGACCTAGCAACTTATTGAATAAAAATAGTGGGTATGGTAAAGAAAAGAAGCAATTACGACTTCAAGGTTACAAATCAGGATCATGGTTTTAAAGCTGGAAAAGATCCTAAAGGCTTTCTAGTCTGGCACTCTCATTTTACAGGTGAGAAAATGGAGGAGACCCAGAGAAGTTATTTGTCCATGGTCACAGAACTAGCTAGTGGTGGAGCTGAAGGTCAAATCCAGATCATTTATTTCCAGTTTTAACATGTTCTCCACTATATGATGAAAAAGGGAAATTTAAAGGAGATGTGAGTTTAGCAGGAAAGATTGTGAGTGCTATTTTGAATCATTCAGTTCAGTTCATCAGGAAATACTTAGTAGACACTTATTCTGTTTCAGGCACTGTTGAATATGAAACATATTGATTGTGAACCTCTAGAAGGATTTGTACAAGGGAAGTCATAGAAGTGGTCAAAAATGGATCATGTTCAGAGAAAAGCAAGTAGCCCTCTTCCAATGGCACATGGAGGATGTGAAAAATTATCATTTGTGATATTGCCTCAGAGATAACCATTTTGAAGCCATATTGTAAAGAATCTGGAATTCTGGGTTAGAGTTTAGATGAGGAACATGTGAATGTTTTTGGACAATAGAGTGACATGATCCATATACAAGGAAGATAAATTGATTAGATGCCTCAGATTTCAAAAGTAGATCACCTAGAATGATGATACCATCACAGAAATGAGATTGTTAGAAGGAAGAACAAGTTTGTTTTGAAATATTAATTGAGTATTAAGTATCTTTGTATTTTAGGTTGCAGTAAGATTCAAGGTGATAATAAATGATGATTAAGCAGTTAGAGAAGTAACAGATAAGAGTCGCAAAGGTCCAGGTATGAAGCTATAACAATATTGTAGGTGTGAGATGTAAGAGCCTAAAATATGATAGGGTAGTTATGATGGAGCTGTTGGGTAAGAAGAATAATACACAGGACTTAGCTTCCAATTAGAGAAGAAGGGAAAGAAAGATGAGGAATTTGGAAGAATCAGAGATTACTCCAGAATTTTTAGGCTAGATGGCTGGGAGGATGATGGATCCATTAAAAGAAATAAGTTGAAGGAAGTTTCAAGCTTAGAGGGAAAATACAGTGAATTCAGATTTTTTAATGTTAAATTGGACTTATCAATAAGATAACAAGTTTTAAAATATCCAGAAAAATTGAAAATACTCCCCAGAGTACCTGGATTAGGACTCACACCTTGTGATACCTAGCACACCACCTTTTGACATGCCTTACCATAGAACGCCACCTTTTGACATGCCTTACCATTTCTTTTCCCTGAATCCTAACTGGTTCAAGGCCACAACTTATTTCCCATGGCAAGGTTCCCAGCTGTAGGCGGTAGGCCTGCTGTATCCTCAAGCCAACTTTGTATATTTTTAGTCATTTTAAAATTATCTGTAGTAATGTCAGTTTCCATTTATGCAAATATTCAAGAGTTGACTATGTTTTTAATTATTTTGTGAATTTAGAAGAAGAGTTTGAATCTTCTAATGGAAAGTGACCTTGATATCTAGTTAAATTACCTGAACATGTCTCATATAATTTACTTTCTTTTTATTTTGTTTTAAATGAACAATGTTCAAATTCAAATCACTTATGTATCATGTGCCCAGTTCCCAATCCCCAAACACACATACACAGATTGTACTGTTTAGAACTGTAGTAAAGCAGTCCAAGGAAAACAATCTGAAAATGAAAACATGTTTTCCTTTGTTCCTGTACAAGAGTAGTAGACTCCAAAGTGTTCTTGATTTCCTTCTACTTAGATTTTTTTTAATTAGTCTGGTCTACACTGTCATAATATGGTAGCTGAAACTGGCAGACTGTTTTCAGTCAAGGCCTCACATGTTGCTGCAATTTTTTAGTTTCTGCACAAACCCAGTCACTGGTATGAAGGAGAATAAGGTAAAAAACTGCATTTTAATCATTTGTTCAGTACTAATCAAGTTCTAATTCACTAAAACTATACACACACACACACACACACACACACACACACACACACACACACACAGATACTAACTTACAGACCAGAATTTCAATTTATTAGAATTCTGTGGGATATCTGCCAGTTTCAAAGACTGGGTGTAATTGTTTGTCTAGGATACTCCCTTTTTGGTGGATAGGCCTACTTAGAAAACCAATTTACAGATCAGAAGGTCCTATACTGAGTGAAAAATCATAGCATATGGTCTCTAGAGAAGAAAAAGGTGAGGGAGTAATAAAACCAAATTATTTTTCAAGATAGGTGAGGTATATGCTTTTAGAAAGGAAAATTCTATAGAGAAGTTGGAATAATGAAGCACAATTTCCCAAAAGATACAAGAAGGGTTAGGATGCAGGGTTCAGAGCTAGAAGTTCCTTAATCATCAACAACTCATTGTAGAAATAAGAAAACTTGAAACCCCCAAAATTAAGATAGTAAATAGCAGGACTAGGATTCAAACCCAAGTCTTTTGCCCCCAAATTCACTCTTTTCTTTACACCAGCATAGAGATAAATCCTCAGAAAGGAGGAAGGAAAGAAACAAACGTTTTATTAAGTGCCTACCATATTATAGGCACTGTGCTAAGGCTGGTTATACAAAAAGAGGAAAAAGAGAGAGTCCCTAGGAGGTTGATTCTATTATTATCTCCATTTTTACAATTGAGAAAATTGAGTCAGAAAGGTAAAGTGATTTGCCTTTTGACCATCCACTGATTTAGTTTACAGTTTGTGATGTATTTCAGCTGTGTTTTCTGAAGGTCTCAACACAGTTTTGTGTTCCTGCGATTTTGTTTCCCTCTCTGAGATCCAAATGAAATTTATATTCATAATATTCACATACAGAATGATGGTAGGGAAAAGATTAACAGGGAATTTAAAGCCAAAATAAGTGAAGAGCTAAGATGAGAATAACTAACTATTTTCTTGTCAATCCTTTCCCTCTGGACCAAAGTTCATGTCCTGGGACTCTTCAATACTTTCAGCCCTGGAACTCCATCTCTGCTTCCTACCCCCAGTCATCCTGATTTACATGGCACATGACATCTCTCTAGTTCCTTAAAATTACAACCTTCCACCTCCTGCTTTCCACTCGGGAGCCATACCATTATTACTGGAAATGGAACATTGGTCTACTGCCTTTTGATTTCTTCCACCATCTGATAACTTTACAACAAGTCAAAATGCCCCTCCCTTGCCATCATTGCCCTACATGTGATTTCTCTTTTTAGAATGTAAACTTCTTGAAGATAGAAATTGTTTATATATTGCATTTATATATTCATAGCTTAGCACCATGCTTATTAGCACATAGTTAACACTTGAAAATGCTTTTGCATTCATTTTTTTTTATTCATTCACAAGACTCAAACAAACTACATTCCCAAAGTACTGAGGAAACTAGTGGAAATGATAATTGAACCATTAACAGTGATTTCTGAAAAACTGAGAAGAATGGGAGAGATTTTACTGGAGATGGGCACATTTTATCTGACTTTTAAAAACTAGAAGAAAGTACTTTATACCATAGGCTGTAGAATTTGACCTAAAATCCTAGGAATTTCTATTATATTATTAAAGGAATGATAGTCTTTTGAAAAGAAAAATGTAGGCCACTATAAGTCATAATGAGGTCATTAAAAGCAGGCTATTCTCTTTTTCAAAAAATATTCTTATAAATTCATTGCCCTGGGGAATCAGAGGATATTATAGACATATTTTGCCTAGAATACAGCAAATCAATTGAAAAATGACATGATATCTTTGTGATCAAGTCTGATGTTCATTTTATTATAATATAGATAGCTAATTTGTGAACTTTTAAATAATTAGAGCTTTTGAATAGTCTGTGAATAATGACTTTGAGTTAAAGTAGAGAACAATTTGGCTTGGAAGAACTATCTTAGCCATTTCTCCTTGACCTGTAGAAGTAATTTGGTTTAGCAGACAATAAAAGAATCAGGCCAATGTATGTTCAGCTCTCACTCTTGACTCTACCTTGATGTTTGATCATAGGCAATTCACTTAATATCTCTAAACTCCAGTTTCTTCATCAGTAAAATGATAGTCATAGCCCTCTCACTAGGTTATGAGTTTAAAATGAAAAAAATGCTTGCAAAGTACTTTTTAAACTTTAAAGTCCTATATGAATGTTAGTTATTATTTAGTATGTCACTGATTTAGATGAAGTCATAGATATCTTGTCAATCATTTTAGTATTTTTGAATTCAATTTTATTTTTAGTTCCAGCTGTTCTCCCTCCCCATTCCCTACCCATTGAGCAGATAAGAAAAAACAAAGATCATTACAAATATAGTCATGAGAAATAAATTTCTACATTAGCCATGTCAGGGGGGGTGGGGGTGGAAGTACATTTTTATCTGTATTCTGAACCTGTCAGTTTTCTACTTTCTATCTGTAAGTAGAAAGCATATTTCATCAAGAGTCTTTTGGCATTGTAGTGGATTATTGGGTTAATCAGAGTTACTAATTCTTTCTAAATTAATTATCTTTACAATCTTTACAATTTACCTATTTTCTTAAAGTCCTCCAACATTTGTCATTTTTCTTTTTTGTCACCTCAATTAATCTGAGATGATACTTCATATGAATTTTATTATTATTGATTTGGAACTTTTTTCCATATGGTTATTTACAGATTGAATTTCTTCCTATGAAAAGTAGGTCATATCTGTTGACTATTTACCAACTGAGAAATTGGTATTCTTGTAAATTTGACTCAGTCACGTATATATTTCAGAAATGAGACCTTTATCAGAGAATATTTGCTACAAATATTTTTCCTTTCTTTTTTCTCCTAATTTTAACTACATTGATTTTACTTTATTTTGTTTGTTATGGGATTGACTAAATATGGGGGGAAGTAGAAAATGAAAGAATGTAAATAGTTGAAGATAACCCCAAGAGAGTGAAACTAATTATTTAGAAGATGATGATATCTTCCATAGAAATTGAAAAGTTAGGAAGAGATTTTTATGGGAACAAGATAGTGAATTTTCCTTTCAACATAACTAATGGATATCTAGGTGAAGATACCTAGTAGGCAGGTAGTAATGTGGCAATAGAGCTCTCAAGAAAGATGAGGACTGGTTATACAGATTTAGGAGATATCTGCATGCAGGTTAGCAAGTGAATACAAGGGAAATGATAAATTCACCAAGAGAAAACATAAAAAGGAAAGAACTCTGAACCTAGGGTTTCAGCTATAGGTATAAAATGAAAACTAAAATCATAGGACCATAGATTTGGAGCTGAGCAGGACCATTCAAGTTATATCATTTAACATTGTCCTTTACATATGAACACAAAACTTAAACTAAAAATGACTTGCAGAGGGTCACAAAGATGGTGAGAAAGCCAATTTTCAAACTTTATTCCTCTGACTCCAAACTCCAACATTCTTTCCACTGTGTCACATTGCCTACCCTCCAACAGAAATCTATACATGAGTTAGTCTGGACATAGGTAAAAGAATCTGAGGTGCCTTTAGACAGAATAGTCTTTGACACTTCATCTGTTGCCACATATCTAATATTGGACAATCAAGTATTTGAATAATATATCACAAACACATATTAATTGCATCTTTAAATGTTTTCAAATGAATGAAGTATTCAATGTGCAGAACACCAGACTATATACTAGGGAAGTCACCAAAATGGGAGATATAACTCTTGCTCATATCATAAAAACTAAATGTTATAATTATTTTGTCCTTATTAATATTCATGAAGCAAATGGTATTATTAACTTAAAGAATGGGGTGCAGATACCCTGAGTAAGACTATGTTCAGCACCTTAGACAAACGCTTTCAGAAAAGTGTCCTTTTGTTACCCCCAATTTTTCATATAGGGCATAATGATTTCCCAGAACATACTTAATTGTTCTTTAACTTTGATTTTCCATATTCTTGATTAGTTTAAGAAAGTAGAAAGTCCTAAAACAATGACTACTACTTTTGAATATTGTAATATCATAATGATGTTTTCACTTGATTTCCCTTATTCCACCCTAGATGCCTAATAGAAATTAATTTCTTTTTTAAAGCCCTAAAACTTAGATCTAGAGGTTTTATTTCCTTTTTATATATTTTGATGACTCAATTCTGGAAGATGTCACTATATTATTTTATTAAAACAGACTAAAAATAACAGACATAAATTAGGTAATGTTTAAAATAAACGTTTATTGTACATTAATATTCTTATTACCAAATTCTTTTGATACATAACTCCTTCATAAAGTTTCAGACCTTAGATTGTGCCATTGAAAAAAAAGTAATTTATATTTATAACCATGGTGATGGTTTATAATACACTTTTCTTGCAAATTAATTCTTTTAATAATAAAATTCAGCAGAGAATTTACCCAGCTTCTATTCCTGGTGAATAGGTTAGTAGTAGAATTTGGCCATTTAAATATTAAGAAGGATAAGGAAAACAATTCTTTCATGTTTGCAAAAATACTTTTATATATTTAATCATTATTACTTTTTTCATGAAAATCATGGAAATGGCATCTCACTGTAAAAGTTTTCATAGTTAAGAGTTATAAAGCTGTATCCTAACCAAAGCAAGCCAACTAATAAAGGAGAAAAGGATAACATCATAAACAAAATATTTCAGAAACCTACCATGTCTACTATAGCTTTGTCTTCCCTCTGACTGTGATGTTGCTGTTGGCAGGCAATAGGATGTGATCGACAGCTCGGGAGCAATGCCAAGGAAGACAACTGTGGCGTCTGTGCAGGAGATGGATCAACATGCAGACTTGTGAGGGGACAGTCTAAGTCACATGTTTCTCCTGAAAAAAGTAGGTTTCAAAGCTAATGTGATGTTCCATTGTAACAGTATGTTCTTTGCAGTGTTGTTAATATATCATCAACATATTTTTAGCCTTTTTTGTTTAGCATGCTCATAGAATACCAGTGGGCTCAGTTCTTATTAAGATATTTCATAAAGGGACAGCTAGATAGCACATTGGATAGAAAACCAGCCCAGGAGTCAGGAGCACCTGAGTTCAAATCCGACCTCAGACACTTAATAATTACCTAGCTGTGTGGTCTTAGGCAAGCCACTTAACCCCACTTGACTTGCAAAAAAAAAGAAAATCCTAAAAAAAAAAAAAAGATACTTCATAAAATAGTTAATTAAGCAGAGCGGCTAGGTGGCACAGTGGATAAAGCACTGGCCCTGGAGTCAGGAGTACCTGGGTTCAAATCCAGTCTCAGACACTTAATAATTACCTAGCTGTGTGGCCTTGGGCAAGCCACTTAACCCTATTTGCCTCGCAAAAAAAAAAAAAACTTAAAAAAAAAAGAAATAGTTAATTAAGCTAATTGAATTTCAAGAAAGCTATCCCAGTCTGGGATATAATGAGGAAAGAGTTAAAAATATGCATCCTATTATTGGTGATAAGCATATTTTGCCTTTCTGAACTTAGGGATCTGCATCTTATTTGAAGGGAAATCCTTCTTTGTGCTCTAATTTTGTTGCATAGTTTTACAGCCACATCTTTTACAAACTGGCTTGCACAAATCAGTTGAATGCCCTTTAAATTATATGGATAATTTGGCAAGTGATTTGTTTTATTTGAAATTACTATGCCTTGCCCTCATAGCTCTCCAAACAGCAAACTTCCCTAGAAAGAGCAAGCTAATAAGTGTTTGGGGTTTATCCCATGCCCAGCTGTGGCATCCACTAAGCTGCCTTCCTCTGACATCTGTGAGAGAAGCAAAGGCTGCCTCCCAGAATCATTCAGGTTCTGCTGGAGTTAGGATGAATAGAAAAAGGATCTCTGTGGTTTAGCAGTGCTTATAATGTCCTGGGCAGTAGGAGATGACAGCAGAGGTAAAACATGTGGGTTCCAGTCTGTGTCATTCCTACTGCCTGCCTAGCCTAACAGGCAACACATTTTGAAAAAGACTCCCTGAAGACATGTGTTAGGTCTAATCTGGTAGCCAGAGCATTTTGTACTGATCTCATGCCATAGGTTCTGTTACATGCATGATTTGAATATGAACATGGTTTGTACAAAGTATAGCTCCCTTGTGGATTGCAGACACATTTCTTAACATTTTTTTTTTAACTCAAGGATTTTTTTTTAACTTCAGTATGTGATAACGTAAATCAGTTTTGAGAACTGTGGGCCAAAAAAAGCCCTGCTATTTTACAGTGATTTTCATTATATATACTGTCTTTTTCTATGCATCCAAGGCATAGAGTACTCTTATTTAATTAAGCTTTAAGGCATTATTTCGTGGAATTGAATACTTGTTTTGACTCTAACAGATATTAGGACATTATTTTGTATATACCAATACACAAACCTAGATACAATATAGTTGTTTCTTTCAAGTTCAGGTGCCACTTTTAAATTAACCTTTTCCTGGGCAGCTAAGTTGCACAGTGAATAGAGTACTGGTCCTGGAATCAGGAGGACCTGAGTTCAAATGTGGCCTCATACATTTGACACTTACTGAGTGGCCCTGAGCAAGTAAGAAATTAGGGTTAGGGTTAGGGTTAGTGTTAGGGTTAGTAACATTGCCCCATCCCTCCAGCTGAGAATGTCTCCTCCTCTATTCCAAAAAAATAAATAAATAAATAAACCTTATAGTTATTTTGTACATATTTTGAACAAGAAGCAGAGCAGCAAGGCATAATAGTATGGCAGTGTGGTCTTGTGGTACAGAGGCAGTCTCAGAACTATGAATATCTCAGCTCAAATCTTATTTCAGACTTACACTAAGTGACCACAGATAAATTAGTACTCTAGACTCTGGCTCATGTGGCTAGCAGGCCATATGCAATTCACCACCTTCCTTAGTCTGATCCAAATCAGATTGAATTGTAATTGAAAGATTTTTAACAAAATAAATAAAAATAAAATAGAGAATAAATAATGTTAACATATGGCTTTCCAAGTCATTATATGGTCAATAAGAATATGGATTTACTAGCCCTCCTTTCTGTGTGAGTCTGTACAAACAATATTTTATTACAAGCTACATCTTCATAAAGTCCATGCTTAAAATACTTCTTGGCATATCAATAAATATTTAAGAAATGCTTATTGTGTGACTGATAGGAACAGAGAATATAGTTTCCTATATTGTTTTATTGCTTGCTGATTGTAAGATGATAATGTGACTGTAGCAAAATACAGCCATAGAAGATTTTCTCCAATCAGGTATTTTCCAAGATTATAAGATTATACAGAATTCCTTGAATAATAACTGTAAATATTACTTCTTTGTTCAACAATTATCTATTTATTAATATCAAGTAAATCACTAAACATGGAAATTTATGTTTATCAAAAAATTCTTATCATCATTTCATGATCATGAAGAATGTCTTTGCTAGGATTCAGATGGACAAGGCTTTCTTTATTCTTGGCCCTATCCTCCTCCAAATGCTTATTTTTATGGTTAATATCATATCAAACCCTGTTTTATCATCACAACTTCTAAATGAGCCTAATAATCTCTTCAAATTACTAGACTCAATTTTCCATTTTATAGACTTTGATGTCCAGTTGGATGGATAATCCATTAGATTAGGCCAGTAGTTTGCATTCCTTTTCAAGACAGTACTGATGCATAATGACTTAGGCCCATAATTAAGTAGGGAAAATGAATAGACTGGAATTTACTTGGGAAATGGAACTTTCAACCATCCCAAAGTCATTCCATCTTTTTTTAACATCAGTAGTCTTCTCCTGATGTTATATGTCTTCCAATTGTGAAATAAAATTATTTCTCAATCATAATTACAGATATCTCAAGAGACAAGAGAGAGAACATTATTGGTGTATATAAGTTATATTACTAATGATGGCCTTCACACAAAGAAATGATATAAAAGATATCCAGGAGACGTGATTAGAAAAGGATTTCTACATAGAAAGAGATGTAAAGGATACATATATTTATTGGTCCTCATACAATTTTAAAAGATTTGGTGAAGTTCTCTAGCATGTTGTGTGGAGAAGAGTTGCACACGGTAGGAAAATGATTTGCATCATTAGGGGGAGAATTCACACCAAAGAGATCATGGAAGTATTGATATAATTAAACATTCAAATATACAGAGGACTTATAATTTCATTAGCACAAAGAGCTCCTAAAGTGGGAGCTTCCTTACTAACATAGACTGTGGCTTTTTTATGACATAGTAGATGTATCCTAGGGAGTACCCTGAATCAGTTAGAGACTAAGTGACTTATTAGAGTCATACTAGCTAAGAGTCTGAGACAGCATTTGACCCAGATCTTTCTGATCTGAAGCCCTAAACACTATCTACTATACCTTTATACTGCTAAATAAAATTTATATAGCCATTCCCACATCATTTGACATAAACACTTTTCCATTTTTTCCCCTCTCATAAATAAAAGTTTTATTAATATTTATTTCCCCCTTCTAATACATTCTTTGGATGAAGTCCAGGTAGGATAGCCGGGTCGATAAATATGAGCTGTTTTGTAATTCTTATTGGATATTACCCAATTATTACCCCCCCCCAAAAGATTCTACCAGGTCACGGTTCCAACAATGCAATAGTATTTATTTGTTGCCCCACAACCTTGCCATCACTCAATTTTATTGTTTTCAATCAATTTAGGAATGGACCTATCTCCTACATTTTAATAGTGGAAATCCTGCACATTCCTCAAGGCCCATCTCAAATATCTTTTTCATAACCTTTTCTTGATTGTACTACCCTTAGCCAGAGGAATTCTTCCCCTTGATATTCCCCTTTCTCCTTTATGAAACCTCTCTTATACATCTTGACTACCCTGTGTTATATTTTTATGTAAGTATATTGTATTATACCTTTATATAAATATTGTTATTCTTTCTACCAGACTTATCATCTACTTAGTGGTAATAGCAGGGGACATACAACTTTGTATATCTATCAACACCTCAAACAGTGACTTTTCATGTATTAGGAATTCAGTAAATGTTTGTTAAATTGAATTAAGACCACGTGAACCCCTCACTGTGGTGGGCCTTCGGCAGCTGTCCCTTTTGGCTAGTGAATAAAAGGGCTCTGTGTGGAAACCCTAATGAATCTGCTGTCTTCATTAGCACTGAAGTTCATGCCTACAGCATTGATCCTGTTGGAGACGTTGACTGTGTTAGGTTTGGCCCTAATTTTTGGCCTGTAGTCTCAGGAGATTTCCAATCTAAAGGAAAAGTTGAGGGTTTCAGTCATCTGAGCTCTCTGCATTTTTCACAGTAGCAGGCTAACCTCCAAACACTTGGTAAGATCCATAAAGTTAATTTTCCTTTAGTAGGGTCTATGGAGCTTAATATGAAATACCTAAAATGGAGCTTTTTGGTTTGTCTAGACCTGTGATTTTCTCAGTATGAAGACCTTTCCAGTGTGGAAACTTCTTCTAGTGCAGATTTGTTTGGGATACTGAGCAGTTAATTGATTGATCTATGGTCACACTAATATGTAAAAATTTCTTAACCTCAAAACTTGACCATTGTCTGCTGTATCATTCTTCTTCTAAAGCTAGAAACACAAGCTAGAATACATGCCTAGCCTCATCCACTTCTGCCATTAAAAAAAAAAACCTAAATATAGTTATATACTTCAAGACTGTTTATTTGTTTAGGAGCCATTTATTTCAGTGTTGAAAATGTCATAGAATACTTCAATATTGAAAATGTCATAGAAATGTATATAATATAATCCCTAATATGTACTCATTTCATTGTAAGCCTACAATTTTCTCAGAAATTAATGACACTTTTATGTGACATTATATATCTAGTTATATAGATACTACATGTGATTTAACTTTTCATATGGGTATTTTATAAAGGTTTGCATGATGTGACCAATAAAATATGGAAGTTAAAATCAAGAAGATCTGAGTTCAAATCCTCCTTCTTTCCAGCTTTATGGCCTTTGACAAGTCACTTAACTTCTGTGTTTCTTTAGTGACTTCTTAAGATTTAGTAGATAAACCTATATTGGTGGAGGAAATTCCAACACTGATGGAAACTCCCACAGGGAATTTCCTACAATGACAAAATCACAGGATCTCCTCCTATCCACATGTGTGCACAGTTACAAGATGAGAAAAGTAACAGTTTCCCCAGATTAGATGTAAGCTCCTGTCAGGGTAGGGGCTATTTTTTTTTAATTTTGTATTCTGGGCTTCTAGCCCAGTACCTTGCATGAAGTAGTGTCCTTACAGCCATTCCCCATCATTCAGAATAGCTTTTTGAAGACTACTGGAATTCTAGTCTTGGATATTCCAGAAACTAGGTGCATAGACTTAAAGAAGTCTCTTGTCTTTTAGACTCAATTTCCCTGTAAGATAAATGAGAGGGTTAATCTGTATATTCTTTCTGCTATAAAATGGTACTGCTTTCAGGAAAGAAACTTTGTCATTTTTCTTTGGCTTGTTTGAACTGTAACAGCACACAGAACAACCATCTATAATCTGTGTGTGTGTGTGTGTGTGTGTGTGTGTGTGTGTGTGTGTGTGTGTGTGTAAGAGGCAATTCCAGTGGAATATGGCTTTAGACCCATGTGAGAGAAGAAAGAGATTTGTTTGAACCACTTGCTAAAAAGTAATGCACAGTCCTGTGTGTTCCTCCCACTCCATAGCCAAGAAGAGGAGTACACAATATAAGGAACTCTATAGCCTCTTCTTGGCTGAACCTTTTCTTTTCTACTCCCCATCTCTGTGTCTCTATCCATTTCTACCTTTCCCCTGTCTCTCTCTCTCTGTGACTTGGTGACTCTTTCCCTTTATGTGTGTATCACTTTGTCTCTATTTTCTATCTTTCTATCTTTCTGTCCATCTCTGTCACTGACTCTATCTCACTGTTTCTCTGTCTCTGCCTTTCTCTTGGAATATGTGTGTGTATGTGTGTGTGTGTGTATGTGTGTCTGTCTGTCTCTGTGTGTTTCTGTGTCTCCGAGTCTCTGTCTCTTGTCTCTCTCTGTCTCTGTCTGTCTCTACCTCTTTCTCTGATTCCTCTCCTTTGCAACTATGGTGGCTGCTCACTCATTGAAGCTATGCTGCCTAAGTGCACCTGCATGCTGCCTAAGTGAGCTGAGACCAGACTTTATGCTTCCTCTTTTGCTTTTTCCCTCAGTATAGGAGACCAAAACAATAGTCCAGGATTGGAAGTTTCTAACCTTAGAAGCAATGTTGTGAGTTTCAGAAGTTTGGATCTCTTGGCTTCTTTGTTCAGTGCCAACTGGAAGTTGCTCCGTGCAACTAGTCAAATCTCATTTTAAAAATGCCCTGCATAACAAAGAAAGATATGCACACATACACATACCCACAAACACACATCTCTGCCCTCAGGTAGTTAACAGTCTGATGGGGAAAATACCATGCCAATGACTATATACAAAATAAATTGGGAGTAATCTCAGAGAGAGACCCTAAGGTTAAGGAGAACTGGGAAAAGGCTTCTTGTAGAAAATGGCAATTTAGCTGCTAGCTCCAGAAGATAGAGATGAGGAGGGAGAACATTCCAGACATGAAATGCAATCATCTGAAGTACTCAGGGTCAGGAGCTGGAATAACAGCAAGGAGATCAGTGTATGTGAAAGGAAGTAAGGCAGAAGAAGATTGGAAATGTAGGAAGGGACCAGCTTATGAAATACCATACAGTTACATGGGTACTTCTCAAGGAAGATGATGACCACAGGAGCATGAACCCAGTTATGTTCAGACTTTCCAAAAGACTACTGGTATGGAGCTGAGGTCAGAAATGAAACAACTGTTTCCTTAGACTTACAAGCTGTTTCATACTTTGATATTTTTAAACATCTACTTCCTAGGACAGTATAAAAGAATTATGGTTGTTTCTTATTTTTAGTTTTTGACAGTGTTCATTTATGAGAGTATTAGGCATTTTTTTTGGTCAGTGAATGTTTTCTGACATAGGATTTTACACTCTACATTGAGTATCTTCCTATTTCCTTTTGGGGAAACCCTATTTATGAGCCAAACCTAAGCTTTCTTTAAGTGGATTTTCTCAAATTGTTAGAGAGTAAACAGCAGGAAGTAGGAAAGGGGCAAAGGATCTTGATCCCTTTTTTTAATAGGCCAGAAATACCTAAGACCAAACCCCAGAAATGGTGCACAATAGTGAAAGGAGGAGTCCCAGCCTACCCCCCCCCCAACTCACTCATGTCAGCACATCTATTGCTGACTTGTATATATTTTTATTGGAGTAAGTGAGGCCTTTTATGATTGGTTCATATAAATGAAGATGTTTGTAAATATGCATAAGTTAATTCATTAAATGCCAAATTGGATGACTGAACAACATTTATTAAGGGCTTTATATGTGACAGGCCTTGAGAATACAATTCCAAAAGTAAGAAACTTGTTGATGTGGTTATTGTTGCTGTTTTTGTTGGCTTTTCATTCTTGAAGAGGGTAACATTACATGCTTAAGAAGGAATGGAGAGGTAATACATGTATACAGCTCATTTATTAAATGGTTCTGATATTCGGTAAATGTTTCTCAGACTTGTAAGAAGAATTGTAATAGGCATTAGGAGAAATTTAACAAAATTTCGCTAAGATCATAGTTCCCTCCTTCATCAAGCTTACAGTTTAATAGAGGCATGAGACATCAACTTAGCTCCAAATATATTAAAGACTTATAAAACCAAAGCAAAATTCTTTTGAAGTCTGAAGATCTTTGCTGACAGGGATTCCAGTTGACTTCATGGGGATTGGGATCTGGGGAGGCTTCATGGAAGAAGCCTTTCTCTTAAACTCTAAAGGATAAGTAGGAATCTAATGAAAAGGGAGAGTGAGGAAAGTTTAGGCATATTTAGGACAACATGAACAAAGACCGGAAGGCCTGAGAATTCAGGGTTATTTCAAAGGGCAGAGTAGTCCATTTTTACAATAGTGTAGAGTTGTGAAAAAGAACATTATGTTAAGTCTGGCAATGTAGAGCATTGCCAAATTATGGAAGTCCTTGAATGGCAGATGCAGGAATTAGCACTTTAATTGGTAGGCAATAAGTAGTCAGTATAAGATTTTTGATTAGGGAAAGGACATGACTTGATCTATGATTAAAGCATTCTTAATGGGCAAGCCATCCCCTCAGAGTTTATTTTGGAGGAAGTTCCACAAGGGATGAAAAACTTGGACCCAGAATCTGGGAATGAGTCAGAGAAATGTGAGTAACAAGGACAAACCAACACTTAAGGAAGTTTAGACTAGGAATAGGAAGAAGACTGTACAGTGCAAAAGGCTAGTTTGGGAAGACTTTTTTGTAGAAAGAGAGAGTGGAGGGGAGGTCAAATAATAATCATCATCATAATAATAATAACTGACATTTATATGGTGCTTTAAAGTTTTCATAGGACTATTGGGGAATTGCATCAAATTACATTTATTCCTGAACCCTGAAGTTTGTGCTTAGAGAATATGCCAGAAGGGACCTTGTTTCATCAAGGGCCAAGAAAGAACTCTAGTTGGATCTAAGGTAGAAGAAAGGAGGAATTGGGAAAAGAAAAGATATTTCTTGGAGAGAGAATAGGGTGAAGAAGGGATTGTACCATATTGTTATACTGCATACCTGTGAGTTACATACCTGTTTACAGACTCTAAACAACTAATTGAGGGTGATGAGACTCTTGACTTACTTACTGAAGGATGGAAACAGAAGAAAATTAAGTTTGAAGCAAGGGTATGCTGGGATCAGCTTTAACTATGAGCATTTATACCTCAGAAATATGCAAACACTATAAGTTAGGGATTGGTTTATTGTTTTGTTAATTTTCTGGAATTAAGGAAATGATAGACAAAATGTTAATAATGCCTATCGCATTTAAAAGGGTGCCTTTGGAGAGAGCTAGTTGTTAAGCATTTCCTAGCATACTCCTTCCAATATCTAGAACTTCTTCAGAAAGGAATGCCCATCTTTGAGTAATGTCTACAGAAAGAATTTTTGGCAAGAAAGGAAAATGTCTTGTTTTAGGTACTCCTGGCATTTCATTGGATTTTATATGTATATACCTGATTTTGAGGCTAAAAATAACATGGATCTCCTAATTTCACAAATATATAGTGTTCCCATTCCTTAATTTTTAGTATGGTTTATTCATGTCTCTGTTTTTCTTGCTCTAAATCTGGCAAGACAAACCCATTTTTGGCTAAGATTTTCCACATACCATATGGAAGCACTTCTATGTAATCATGCTCTGTGTGAATGAAATGTGGAAATGAAGCCATGTCTCCTTTTTTGATTGTGTATCAGTAGTGCTTGCAGAATAAGTACAGTTTTTTTTTTGGTAAATGTTGCCAAGTGATTGTTCATATCTTAACTTGGATTCATACCGAGTCAGTGTTGAAATGAGACAATATTGGCACATCCCTGCTCAGAAGAAAGTACACAGGGTTGTGAACAGAATATCATTTCCATCATATGCTGAGGCAGATTCAAGGTGCAAGAGTATAGATCCAAGATCTTCACTATGAGAAAAATGAGGCACTCATTCAGCTAGCTGTTATTTGCAAGTGTTCTACTTAAAAAGGAAGAGAGAGAGAGGCTGAATTAAAAAGGTTTTCATGGGTGACTTGGAGTGAAAGCAAAAGATGCAAAAGGCTTATATTTAGACTAAAAAATTAACAACAGCTGAAACATACTTGTGACAATTCAAGGTTTGCGCTTATAGACTATTCCCACTCATCCACTTATGGTCATGTTTCTTAGAGAAAATAATGTTGGGGCATAGTGGAACCATGACTTCCTTACTCCAAAAATCTATGCCCCTGCTATTACAGGTTTTGTTTTCGTAGAAAATTGTTTTGATCTCACTATCAGAAACATTATACTGAGATGGATAGGACATCAATCTGCCTCAAAATAGAATTTCTTATCTCCTAGGTGGCTCAGTATTTAGAGTGCTAGAACTAGAGTCAGGAAGACCTAATTTCAAATCCAGTATCAAATACTTATTGTCACTCTGCACAAGTTTTTTAACTTCTTTCTTCCTCAATTTCCTTATCTGTAAAATAGAAATAATAATAGTATCTACTAAACAGGATTGTTGTGAGGATCAAATGAGGCAATGTTTCTAAAGCACTTGTCACAGTGCCTGAACCATCATATATATTAATAAATGTTTGTTCCCTCTTGCCTACAGATACATACACCTGGTTTCTCCTTTTTTAATAGTAAGTCAGAAGAAATCAATAAAAAAGAACTGACAACTATATAAGTAACATATTCTAGTCAAGCATAGTAATGTTGCTGAAATCCACTTTCTAACAGGCATAACCCAATATCCATCTTCTTTTGTATTCCCACAGTGAATGAAAAGGATTCCCCCACTGGTAGTGTGATATGAAAATGTATATTGAGACCAATTACCTGGTTCATTTTTAATGTATCTCAGCATTTACTTAGTTGAGCTTAATAAAGAATTCAACATGGTATAATAGAAAGAACAGAAAACAAAGCATCAAGAGGCCAGAGAGTTAAACCCCAGTTCTAGATCTGATATTGTTAACTATCTATGTGACCTTGGGCAAATCACTGCTGCACTTTGGTTTTTGTGCTCTCTCACATCTAGCTCATTGTTTTAAGTACATTTGTAGTGAAATCTTGACTTTTCCTTTTTCTCTCTTTTTTTTTAAAAAATTAGTATAGAATTGAGCTAAGGTCAAAGAAAGGAGGTCTTTTTTGTAGGGGTATCAGTTGTAGTCTTAATAGAGCAATCATAACATCTAAGCTTTTTTGTGTGCTAGAGCTCTCAGAACATGCCAAGCAACTACTCAGCAGAGGCCAAATGCCAGAAAAAAGTAGTTCATTTTGGGACAAGTGTAGGGTCTTCTGTTATTTATTAGAAAGGATAGTAGAAAGCCTTGACATGATGCTCTCATGCCCAGTGAAATGCATTCTTAACTCTTGGAGTCATAGTAACAACTCACATTTGTTTAGTGTTTTAAGGTCTGCAAAAGGCTTTTCTCATAACAGCTCTATGAGATAATGAGCACAGGCATTATCTCTGACTTACAAAGAAACTGAGGCTAAGAAAAGTTAGCAATCATACAGGTAATGTAGGGGTCGGGATTTTGAACCTAGATCTCTTGCCTGCAGGACCAGCACTCCGCTCACTATGCCATTGAATTCTACCCTAGTTAGAAGTTGCCTCTTCCAACCCATCGTTGATGGATTCATTCTCATTCCAGTACTATTTCCCTCCCAAATACAACTTTAAATAAAACAGCATTGAAGGTGGCTAGCTGATGTTATCAACAATGTTATAAATGGGAAATTCCTGTCCTATCAAACTTTAAACCATTAGAGGCTGTAATTTTAAAGGTAATATTGCCTCTGCACAACTCGCTACTTCCTTCATCTCTACATACCTGTGGGTTTCACACCTGAAAGGTGGGAATGAGAGGAGCTGCCAGACTTTTCCTTTCAAGCTTAGGGGAGGAGTGTCACAGAAAATGTAGCACTTGGTTCTCAAAGCCTTAGCACATCTTTTTAACTACCCACTTCTGTTAGCAGTTTGCAAAGTCAGCTGCTCTGGTCAGTCCTGTTCTAGTCAAATCAGGTCAAATCAAATCAAATCAAGCAAGTTAACCAGTCTTTATTAAGTTCTATATATCAGGAACTGTGCTAAGTGTTGGGGATGAAAATACAAATAGAAAATCATCAAAGAAACTTACATTCTAATGGGAGAAGACAACCCACAAAAGGGAACTGGAAAGGTAAGTGGTAAAACAGGCACAGGGGTGTTGAAGAACAAAACAGCTTGCAAAGGAATTAATACATTGCTGCCTCCTTAAAATGGAGATTTGGGGAGAAAGAGCTATCCAGAGGCAAAGTCTACAGGAGCAGAAGTACACTGTTGTATAACATCCAGGAATAGAGTGAGCTTTCAGGGTCAAGAGAGTTATTACTCTATCTAGAACCTTTCCAAAAATAGATCACCCACAATCTTGATATTGAGAAATTGTTATCAGATATTCATGACATCCTCTTTGATGTCAAAGAAACTTTGACTAGTGAAGCTTAAGGTAGAGTCAAGATGCCCAGGGTCATGTTTAAGGGCAGCACATCTCATTAGGTATCCTGAAAAAGAAATCAACAAAGCTTGAATCCTCTTGGCTTAAAAGCTTTGCTTGTTTTATGTTTGGCTCACTGTGCTCACTTTTTTTCTTTTTCCTTCTTGATAACAGCACTGAGAGTAATCTCATAGGCATTATCTTCTTCATTCTATTGTGCACTTTTTTTTCAGCTTGGCACTAGGCATACCGAAGAAGGATAGAAAAGGGTCCCTTCCCCTGGCTGTCTGAGGGAAGGATGATTTACACAGAGATTAGCAATCATAGCAGATTGCAAAGGCTAAATGTCAGATGAGCATTTTGGGCAGTAAATGCTCCAAGAGGAGTTTGAGAGACTTTTTCTCAGTTAAAAAGGTCTGGGCCTCACCCTCTGGGCTCTTAGCCAGATTCTGATCAACAGGAGGGACTCATCTCTGCTTTTGCTCTCCAGTTTTTTCAGTCACTAAGGGAAGGGAAAAAAAGGAAAAAGAAGACCCAGCCAGATGTAGTGTCCCATCCTTTCTGGGAATGTCAAAGCTCTTGTCTAGCTTTTGCCAAACACAAGAAGTTTTTCTACCTTTTTTGCTTCTTTTTTCTAAAAAGGAAAGAAGTGTTCCAGATCCCTCCCATCTGCTTATGTTATTCTAAAGCTGACTGGCTACTTTTTCTTTTTAAAATATACAGTCCTGGTTTACTAAATTAACAGTCCTGCCCAGAGGTGCCTTTAGAAACTGCTTCAAAAACAAGTTTAAAGTGTCAGTATCTTTTACAACACCACAGAAAATGAAACAGACTTCTGGAGAGAAAAGCAGCTAGCTGATTCCCTCACAGTTCACTGTATGGTATATATCTTAGATCATTTATTTCTTGCTGTTTTGGTGGTGATATTATTTATTTCCATTATACCAAAATCAGTCAAAAATTTTCTTAAATGGAAAGTACAGCATGGTAATGTTAATTACAAGGTTAATTTGGGTCACAGGAAAAAACCAAAAATTTCTAAACACTTCAATTGAAGGATTATAGTAGAAAAGCTGCCTCTTATCAAATATTGGCAGTTGGTGTGTTTTTAATGTTCTAATTAAGTACAGTAGTGGTTTTTCCAGCATATAACTGGCTATTTTGCATTTTCTCCACTTCCTATGCCTGAAGAAAGTTAGAGGAGTTCCCTGGCCTGAGTGTACCAAAGATTGGCAAGTAAAGAGACTATACTGGCAAGAGAGATTATCTTCTTCATATCTGGGACAGGGTGGTACAGGAAAATGTAACATTGCTGCCAATATCCTGCCAATAGTTTGAGGCAGGAAATAAGTTTTAAACTTAGTCCCTGGAAATTTACCTCTCCTGTTTAGGTTCATAGAATTAAGAAGTGAAAAGAAAGCTAAATATCATTTAAACTAATCTCGAATGAGGAAATTGAAACCAAGAGAGGGAATTAATTTGCCCAAGGAAACCCATACCATTTGTAGCATAGTCAACATTCAAACCTAGTTCTTCTGGTCTTCAATCTCAAATTCTATTACACTGCCTTCTCTGGGGAGAGTAAACTTGGACTCTCATTTTCTGACTGAGTGGAGCCTTCTGATAGTCACGAGATCACACTTAGGATCTCTAAGCATCCTTGCTTTACCATTTTCCATTATCATGTGAATTGACTGAATTTTTAGCTGGATCCCAAGAGTGCCCTCCTATTTTTTTTAAGTTGTAATTAGGTGACTGAGTTACCATAATGACCTAGACTTAATTTATCCATTCAGAATTTAATGTTGTGATCAAACAAAACAAAGTTAATTTGACAAGGATGCAACAATATAGGAAATTTATACCACCTAAATTATAAGCAGTGTTGTTGTTTGTCCTTTGTTATCAAAAAGGACCATGATAACAGGGAGGTGATGCCATGATTTGCAAGTGAATTGGATTTAAGTAAGGGAGGGCTGTGCAAAGTCACCATCTGACTGGCAAGTAGAAAGGACTTTGGAAGGGTAACCAATCAGAAGACCTGGGTTTGATGCTAGACTGTACCTCTTAGTATCATAGAGTTGAATAAGTAACATAACCATTCTTTGTAAAAAAAAAAAATGTGTTTATATTCAATTCCATTTTATTTTCAGGTCTATATTCTTCAGTTCTCAACTTTTCTCCCTTTTCTCTTTCTCACTGAGAAAGCAAGAAAAGCATAACCTCTCACAAATGTGTACAGTCAAGCAAAACTATTTCTACAATGACCAAGTTAAAAACTAACATTACCTTTTAAAGACTTGGTTTCCTCATCTTAAAAGAATACTACTACTTGTACTATTCACATTCAGAGTTGTGAAGAAAATTCTTTGTTTAAAGGGCTCCATAAAATAGTTGCTATTTCTATTATTGGGAATAATCTTAAATAGTTCTTATTATTGTTATTATTGATAGCTAATAAAATAAACAGATCCTGTGATTGTAATTACTACTGCATTTCCATAGCCAAACCGAATATTTTGATAATCATTTTAGGAGGCAGAGAGAAGAAGAAAATATTCTGACAAGCAAGAAACTACTCTAAGAAAGATAATCAACTCCTCCAATATAGATCACATTCATCATTCAAAGGAAAATTGTATATAGACATTATTGAAAAAATATACAAATCAGATTGGGGAGAAAGTAGAGGCTGTATTTGTATCAATAGGTTATTTTTCTCTCTCCCATGATGCTACCTAACACATAGCCACTTATAAATATTTTCAAATAAATAAGTGAATAGCAGAAGATGTTGCTGGACATCTCGATCATTGAAAAATTCCCAACTAGCCAGAAGATGAACCCAGGAATATCTAATGTCCCATTATATCTATTAACAAAAAGTTTTAAGTTTCAAAATTTTGATTTTGGTAACACTTCTGTGATTATGACTCTCATTTCAGAATCTGAATCCCTAGGTGTCTCGGGGATTTACAAGACACCATTTGGAAGCTATTTTCCAATGTGGTTTAGTATACTGGACTTGAGTCAAAAAAAATCTAATTTTGAATCCTACCTGTAAGGCCCTGTGCAACTCACCTAACCTTTCTGTACTTAAGGTTTCAAATCTCTAAAATGGAGCCCTGGAGTTGATGGCTTGTAAGATCCCTTAATCTACTCAGTCAGAAAAGTTCAGAAACTACAGACACTCCTGAAATTCTACAAAGGAATTATTCATGAAAACATTCATGGAAAGGTTGAAGGTCGGAGTAGAAACTATCAAAGAATCATACCTACATGGTAATACTGAGCTACTTCAGTGTTTGACTAATGTGGGTAGTCCCTCCACTGATGATTTGAAAAAGAGATTTCAATTAGTATGATAGTGTCCTAGTCTTGACTCTGGAATTGAAGGAAGTGGGTTCAAATTTTATCTCTGGCACTATCTATGTGATTAAATCATTGGAATTCCTTGGACTTCATTTCCCTTATTTGTAAAGTGAAGGGATTGCTCTAATTGACCTCTTTTAGTTCTTGATCTAAAATTCATTTTAAAAACTAAACTAGATCTAGAGAAAAGATTCCTATGTATTAGAGATTTCCCATGACTGAGTTTTAAAAAGAAAAAAAAAATTGAAAAAGGGACACATAGGATGAGGAAATATGCTTTCATCCTATCCCCCATTGCTAATATTCATTGGAGGATCAAAGTCTAAATTTTTGTTAAAAGAATAAACTGCATAAATTAAATATAGCAACTAGAGAACTGAGTTAAATATTTCATAAGATAGAGATTGCATCTCATTATAAAATATGATATATTCAAGCATCCTTTTAAGTAATATATAAATGTCTCCACAGGTCACATGTTAACTTCTAGTTGGTGTGCTCATTGATAGTCTAAATATAAATATAATTCTTAATTTCTAAAGAAGAGTTGAATGGTACATTGTCATCCAATGATCATTTCCCTGTAGTGCCAACTAGAAAATGTTTCAAGAATCAACCTTTCATGGCAGTTTGTTTTTCTAAAAGAAAATGCACAGATAATTTTTACTAATACTTAGTCAGTAAAAAAAGCAAACTATTCTTACCCTAATAGCTTTTTAAAAAGTAAAGAAAAATCCAGTAAATGTCCTTCAATTGAGGAATGGCTTAGCAAACTGTGGTATATGTATGTCATGGAACACTATTGTTCTATTAGAAACCAGGAAGGACGGGATTTCAGGGAAACCTGGAGGGATTTGCATGAACTGATGCTGAGTGAGATGAGCAGAACCAGAAAAACACTGTACACCCTAACAGCAACATGGGAGTGATGTTCAACCTTGAAGGACTTGCTCACTCCATCAGTGCAACAATTGGGAACCATTTCAAGCTGTCTGCAAAGGAGAATACCATCTGTATCCAGATAAGGAGCTGTGGAGTTTGAACAAAGTGCGAGGACTATTCCCTTTAATTTAGAAAAAAAAAAACAGATAGCTTATTGTCTGATCTTGTTACCTCTTAGACTTCTCTTCTCTTTAAGGATATGATTTCTCTCTCATCACACCCAATTTAGATCAAGGTACAACATGGAAACAAAGTAAAGACTGACAGAGTGCTCTCTGTGGGGGAGAGGGGGGAGGGAAGCAAGATGGGGGAAAAATGTAAAACTCAAATAATATCTTTAATAAAATTAAATTTAAATTTAAAAAAAGTAAAGAAAAAAGAAGTTAAGCTAAAATCCATTTTGGGTGTTGATCTGAGGAAAGAGCTCATGGGAAATACAAACTGTCTTTTGGTGCATCTGAATGAAACAACTGCCTGTGTAATCTGAGCAGAATTAAGCCCCAGTTCAGGAGATCCACATTCCCTCCCTCTTGTGAATCATGTGTCCAGATTTATTTTTTTTATACATCTAATTTCCCTTTTTAAAACCACTTTCTTTGGTGGCAACCAGATGTTTGTCCTCTGTTCTCAAAGGTGATGCCATGACATGCTTAGGGATTGGATTTGAGTGAGGGGAGCCTGTGCTAAGTCACCAACCTCACTTTCTCCTCCAGAGTCATCTGGGTCCAGATAGGAATCAGGAGTATTGGAGATGGCCCTGGATGTGAGGCAATCAGGGTTAAGTGACTTGCCCAGGGTCACACAGCAAGGAAATATATGAGACTGGATTTGAACCTAGGTTCTCCTGGCTTCAGGACTGGCATTCTGGGAAAGTGTCATAATTATACAAATATATACAATACATACATACATACAAATAAAATATAAATACAAATATATACAATATATACATAATATACAAATATATATTTGAGGATTTTTTTAATCTGACGTTTTAAAAGGACCCAGACAAAATATAATTATTTTAGGGAAAGTATTTTTATTTGAAAGACTTAGGAAGAAATGCACAGATAAGTATGTAGACAGAGGGAAAGGAAGTTTCAGTGGAAGACTTTTTTCCCCAAAAAGATGGAAAGCACTGAAATAATGCTGAAAAGAGCCCCAGAGGCAAGAGTGAGTCTGATCCTAGTCCAGATGCTGGTTTTGGATCAGTTGGAGTAGCATTGAAGAAAAAGATTTGATTGGTCAATGCTTGCAGCATCATTGTAGGAAATAGCATTGCTTCAGAATTTTTGTCTCACCGAAAAGTATTCTGGAGAATGCTGGCTTTACAGGTCTTGCTTTGATTACATGAATTGCAATAAGGTTACTCACTGCACCCACACAGTGGGTGACCTATGTTATACTGAACTCAGAGTGACTATCCCTAAATCTGGAGGTGACTACACTTATGTCAACAACATCTTTGGAGGCCTGGCTGGGTTCCTAAGGCTGTGGATCGCTTTTCTAGTAGTAATCTACCCTACCAACCAGGCTTTCATTGTTCTCACCTTCTCTATTGTTTCCCTATAGAGTCTGGGCTGGGTCCCCTGGACAGAAACTGCTTAATATTCTTCACATGGGAATGTGCTAGTGTGCAGGATGTCTTCCCAACTGGGAAACTCTTGGCCCTAGGCCTTATTTTTGTCATGGGGATTGTGCAGATCTGCAAAGGACAGTACTTCTGACTAGAACCCAAAAACACATTTGAGAATTTCCAAAATTCTCCAAAATGATCCGAAAGGGATCAGCCTCATCATACTGGTTTTTCTTCATAACTCCTTTACTTATAGAGGCTGGAACTGGCTTAATTATGTGACAGAAGAACTAGTTGATTCCTACAAGACCCTTCCTTGGGCTATTTTCAGCTCATGGGTCACATTTGTATATGTCTTTGCCAATATCACTTATTTTACTGTGATGTCCCCCAAGGAGCTGCTAGCCTCCCTGTTACCTTTGGAGAGAACTTCCCAGGGATCATGGCCTGGATCATAACCATTTCTATCACTCTGTCCACATTCACTAGAATCAGTGGACCTTTCATTACACCCTTCAGAATATTATTTGCTAGACCCCAGGAGGGTCACCTTCCCAGTGACCTGGCCATAGTCCATGTAAAGCATTGTATTCCAATCCCTGCTCTCCTCACCATGTATATCTCCACGCTGGTGATGCTGGTGACCAGTGATATAGATACACTCGTTCATTGTAGGCTTCATCAGTTACTTATTCTATGGTGTCACAATTGTTGAGCAGATTATCCTGCCCTGGAAGTAACCTAATATCAACAGCCCAATCAAATTAACCTGCCATTTCCTGTCATCTACCTGCTATTCTGGTCATTCCTGCTGGTCTTCAGAGTCTGTGATCAGAGTCCAGAGTTTGTGGTATTGGCCTGACTATCATGATGACAAGTGTCCCTGTCTACTTTCTCAATGTGTCTGGCCGCACTGAAACTAATGTTTCCCTGACCTTGATGATCAAAAAACTTTGTGTAGTTGTGTACGGATGAAAGCCCATCAAAAATTGTGAAATCGGAGGCAACTAGGTGACACAGTGAATAGAACACCAGCCCTGGAGTCAGGAGGGCCCGAGGTCAAATGTAGCCACAGAAACTTAATAATTACCTACCTTGGGCAAGTCACTTAATCCCATTGCCTTGCAAAAACAAAAAAAAAATTGAGAAATCTACTGATGATATGAAAGTACAACCCATCTATACATCCACTGTCCTTGGCAAACTGGAGTCAACTGACTCATCCCACCCCTGATTTTGAAAAGTTTTTTCTCTGAGCTTCTCTGACCTTAGATCCCTTCCACCATCATCCTTCACTCAAGCTCCTTCACCCAAAACTGTTCTTGAGCATGAACAGTCAGGGGGGGGAGGGAAATTATAAATTTTGAAATTTGTATACAAAGAATCAGCCACAGAACACTAGGGTCTGTGCAGGAATACCATTTCCCAGTACTGTTCTCTAAGGAGGGGAACCCCCTACTCAGCCTTTAAGTTCCTCTACACAGACTCCACCCCTTTATGAGTGAAGCCATCCAGGAATATTTTCCTTAGGAAATCCTGGTGCCAACAAGCATGTGAAAACCCCTGGAATAGCATCCTCAGGAATACAACCAAGTTTGGTACTGGCCTGTCTTTTCTCTTTCAGAACTTAAGGAAAGAGGCCTAGGTTGGGGAAGGAGTAGTCACTCAGACATGGAAGCCAGAGGTCTCTTCGGGAAGGGGAATTGATGGTAGCAGCAGCTTGTGAGCCTGTTGTGGGGTGCAGGAATGTCAGAATAGGAAGGAATGTTTTCCCCCACATACTTGAGCTTGTTGTCTCACTTGTAGCTCCTTGCCAAATGCATACAAATTTCCTATAGGGTTAGGGACTAACAAAGAATGAGCACCCTTCTTATTTCCTTATCTCTTCTCCCTCCCCACCATCCATATACAGGCATTCAAGCACACCCCAAGCCTGTGGAACAAATTTGGAAAGACCCAGGTTAAAGACTAGTTCAGTGCCAAAGCTTTCTGAGGTCAGAGAAATTTGTTTCCTCTTTGGTTTCACAGAGGTAACTGTTTCCTTCCTAGTAATAGGGTTTATAACTCCTCTGTCCACCATGGGGCTGACCTTAGTGGAAAGGAGAGATTTGGTAATTATCACTGGTATTTAACTATCTCTGTCCCTGAGGGGCCCCTGCCAACTCTCAGTGCTGCCATTTTTGCAGAATTACACTCTTTTTTTCCCCTGGGGTGGGGCCTCTTCCTCTGGGGAAACTTTGAGTTACCCAAGTCCCCAGCTTGGAATCAGGGCTGGGCTAACTTCTTCCATCATCTTCTACACCAGGATCAGGTCATGAATTTTCCTATTTTTTTCTCTTAGGTGAGCCTTCCTTCCCTGCTAGAGCTACCCAATTCTCACTAGAGATTTCATTCTATAATCTCAGATATTCAGTTTGAGAGGGAGGGCTTGGGGAGGAGTATGCCTTGAGATGAAGACCAGTGTCATCTTATCTCCCCCTCCTGTTGCTTAGTAGCTCTGCTCCCCTTTTCTTTCCAAACAACTCTCTAAAACTCCTTTTCCCTATAAATATACTCCAATCCAAACAGTACCTTCCCTTAAGGACTTATTTCCAAAGATAGGAAATATCACTAATATAGAATCAAGGGATCTGTGAGGGAGGATGGAAGCCAATTTACAAAAAACCCATTTGAATGACCTTCTACTTTCTTCCTCATTAAGGAAGGAGTGACTTTAGTTGGCTACCCAAAGCAATGGAAATGAAGTCCTTCACTAGCTTTTGGAACAGATATACTAAACATCTCTTAGTTGATTTTCCATGTGTTTCATAGAATATGATGTTGGATCTTTGAAATAAAGCTGATTTTAACCTCCACAAGCATACCTGCAGGTTAGTGATGATGAATCCATGGAAATTGGATCCCCACAAAGCTTTCTGTGATCTGTTCATTCCTTCTTTGCTCTTGAGACTTTTTCCTCCACCACTCATGCTCACATAGATCTGGAGCTAGAGAATCTTCTTTTTCCCAATATCCCTTTTGTTATCTTTTTTTCATTCTAGGGAGGGTAAATTCCAGGGATAGCTCCATTTCTCCTGTCTCCCACCCCCCCACACTTTTAAAACCTAACATCTGTTAGATCCCCATCTCTACTTCACTGCCTCAGATAAAAAAGAATCATCAGCCAAGAAGCAGGGAAGGATAAGTCCCCTCCTATTGATCTCTTCCTCTATTTGTATCGTTGTTTTTTTGTGAAGTGGATACCTTACTTTTTTGGATGGCATTTTCTGTTTCTTTTGTTTTTTGAAATGTTCTCAACCTCAGACACTTGATACTAACTATTTGACTTTGGGAAAGTCACTTAACCCCATTGTCTTGTAGAAAACAAAACAAAAAGTTTTCAGATATTTTTCCCTGAGTTAGACAAGAAATCCTGGATTATGAGCTTTTTGTATCTTTTGGTTGGTTTGTGTTTTAGTTTTAGTTATATTTGTTTATTTGAGTTTTATGTAATAAATTTTTAAATGGAAAGAAAGTATAAGCAGCCATTCATGAAATCTGTACAAGTTTTAGTTCAAATATGACAGGAATCAATGATGGCATTACTTGCCAAAATAATACCTGAAAATGGTTAATTACATCATAGTAGATTATGATGAAAACATATTAATTCTCTAAATATATCTAAAATTGAGTTGTTAACTTTGCTGAATTATTTTCTATTACTTAGATACCATAGAAAAGGTTTCAAGAGGTGTGTTTATTTCATCTTTCTATCCACAGTGAGTTATTTTTATGTCCTTCAGAGAAATGGAAAATCATCTTAACTTTTGCTTGTTGTTGTTTTTGTTTTTACTTTTTCCAAACTGACAGGGGAAAAAATCATATATTTATGGAAAAAGGCTTTTACTTTTTCTGATGTAACCAGAACTCTTTTGCTACTCATTATTGGCCTTAGGAGCCATAACCACAGAATGACAGTAAATGAAGACATGTTTTAATTTCTCTTTGGAAGGCTTTCCCCTTAATATGGCTCTACAGTATAGCAATAACTTTAGTCATACTGTACCCTAAGAATTACTGGAAATACCACTGTGGTATAGTCTTGAAGGGAACTTAAAGTAATCTAAGTCTGGGTTATACAGCATGCAAAACCTACATTAAGGAAATACAATACATAGCATGTACTTCAAAAGTAATAGTCATGCAGTCTATATTTATTGAATGACTGAGGCACCTACTGAAAATGGGGTATAATACTAGGGACTAGAAATACAAAGAAGATATAAAGATAAGGTCCATCCCTTCCTTCAGGGAGCATGTCAGACGCTTCCCATCCCAAGAGCCTTCTCCAAATCTTCCATTCTCCTTTTCCTAAGTGAATCAATAAACAAGTATTTATTAATTACCTACTTCATTTAAGCCATTATCTTAGCCACTGAGATCAGAAGAACAAAAATGAAAAAATCCTTGATTTTAAAAAGTTTGGTTGTTTTTTTCCAGGAAAACATTATATAAATATATGAACATTCAAAATAAACACAACAAATATATACTAGTTTTAGAAAGAACTCTGTTATTTGGGAGGAATTATGCATAGAAGATGGTACTTGACCTGAAGGATTCTAAAAAAGTTAGAAAACTGAGTGCATTTCAGGCATAGGGAACAGCCAGTACCAAGACAAAAGTGTGGAGAGAGGATGTGGAGTTACATCAGCAAATGGGTCTGTTTGAATGGTCTGTAGATTTCAGGATAGGAGGAGTACAATAAAGTACAAATGATCAATCTCTTGGTGCTCAAATTTTTCATTGTGTTGCCTGAAGTTCCCACCCACATTTATGTCACTTTTTCCTTGTATCCTAATTATTAGTCTTTCCTCCATAGTGCCTTAGAGGAAGGAGGTACCTTTTTGAATGGGCTTAAAGTGAAAAATGGCACTATCCCTGTCCTCAAGAACTTCATAGTCTAGGTAGGAAAAACACATATGAAAATAACTTTAGTAATAATAATATAATAGAAAGTCCACAAATCCATAGATGAGACCAAATATCTCAAGAGATTTAAGGATGAGGGATGAAACCTTTACTTGGTTAGTTTTGGAGCTATGATGCTGCAGTATTATGAAATGCTGTATGCTCATGTAAGGGAATACTCTTTTCATACACTTTAAAATAATAAAAAAAGCAAAATCAGACAGGTTGTTACTCTACCAGAGCCAACTCTGTTTTGATGAACTGATTGGCTCCACTTAAGGCCTTTGTTACTAAACAGATTATCATATTAAGAACAGTCTTGTTAGCATGCCATAATCTGCTAATCACTCATGACAGTTAAATTAAGTGTGAAATATTTTCAGTTAATTTAACTGTGAAATAGCTTCAACACCAACCTATGACAACTTATGCCTAAGTTTTCAGTAGCAAGAATATTGTATGTCTTGTTAAAAGAAATCATAGGAACATAGATCTAAAATTGGGAGAGTCTTCAAAAGTCAATCTGATTCAACCCCTTCATTTTCCAGATAAGAAAATAGAAGTCCAATGAGATTAAGTGAAATGCAGGAGGTTGCCCAAGTGTGCTATCAGAGGTGAATTTTGACCTCAGGTTCCATGGCTAGAGCCACTACTTTCTATTGAGTTCTCCTCCTAAGGGTGCACATTCAACCTCAGACCAACTTTCAATTATCAACAGTCACAAGCACCCCTCCAAAACCTTACAAAACAAAAGTTAAAATTATGGTCACCTATTTGGATAGTTACCAGTCTCTATTACATATTCATTAAATTCTTAAATAGACAGGTAAACAAATGAAAAACTATTTCATCAAAAAGGAAAAGAAGTATTTTACCAAGATTTCTTTCAAAATGTTTATTGTTATTGGGAGTGGGGTATAGATCATTCTTTTTCCCTAAATTTTTTAGCCATACCTGTAGTCCCAAGAACAAGAAAACATGGGGAGGGAAGAAATGAGAAAAAAAAGCATGAAAAATCATCTGAAAGTCAGAATGGGAAAATGGGGCTAAAGCTGTAATAGATCAGAGTGAGAAAAAATTCAGAAACTTTTCCTTGTTTGGGTTAACTTTATTCAAGCAGAGGTAGTTTCAGGGTACATGCAAAGCAAGGTTTATTGCTAGGAGAAATGGCCTGACATAAATTTCTAGATCTAAACTGAAGCATAAGTAATTAGTTAGTGTTGTGTGGGTGATTGATTTCCTATACATCTTGCTACTTACACTGTGATCTGTGACAGGAAATGAGGTATTGGGCAAAATATGATGGAACAGCTGGACTGGTTGCATTTATGTGTGGGAGGGAATGGAGTGAAACAAACTAAGCAAATCCATGAGTCAGTGCAAAGATTGCAAAATAAATTCAGATGGAATCCATAGAATATAAATATGTAACTAATTTGTTCTTGATACTCGAGTTATTTGGGCTTATAAATATAATTTCCCACTGCTCCAAATGACTTTCAAGGTTCTTTTTGCTTATGTGTGTGTGTCTGTGTTTTTCCAAAACAATTTAATTGTTTTGACTGTTAAATTGGGACTAGTTGTATTGAATGATGACCTTTTGAATAAGAATATATGGTTTTGCTTTTTATTAGTCATGTAACCATAAGTCAGTTCACTTTACTTCTCATCTCATTCCCTCTATGTTTGACCCTTATAACCTTCAATTCACTGACATGTGAGTCTAACAAGGACACATTACAAAATATATGTTTGTTATCTCTCCCAAATTTTGTCTTTGTATCTCCTCCAAGTGTAAATCATTATAAGGAACTTAATGGGTGAAAAACTACTTGTTTAACTATTTTATTAACTATTTTGAAATGGAATACATTAAAAACCTATTTAAAGTTAAAATGAAAAACCCAAGAATGAGTTTTTGATTGAGTATTTTTTTAACATTTCTATCACACTCTGTTCTTACTACAACTCTCTTTTTATTTCCTCCTAGGGGAAGAAAATGTGATTGCTGTTCCACTGGGAAGTCGAAGTGTGAGGATTACTGTGAAAGGACCAGCACACCTCTGTAAATATTTCTTTTATAAGATGTACACCTTGTGTTTATTTCCCAACTAGAAGAGAATGAAATCCCTTTAAAAAAATCCACACCCTTGTATTATTTACATCTGTGGAATATAGAAGAATGCTTTTTGTAGATGTGATACTAACCAGTGGGGGATGTGGAAAGTAAACAAAGTCCTTGGAACCATTCTAAGAATTTTCCATCCAGATTTGTTGTGTTGGAGTTGGAATCAGATCCTTAAAGCATCTCTGGCTGCCATACTGTGAACCTAAACTTCTGATGGAGCACAGGACTCTCTTTGTTTTGAGATGGAAAGCAACTTTCCTATATTGCTTCACTAATCATAGAAGTATAAAGCATCCACTTTAAAAACAATTAAAAAAATATGGGACTATATATAAAATTTGCTAGTCTGGTTTTAATAGAGGAAACCTCACTAGCAAATTGATCAACTTCTTTCCGTCACAGGATCTGTTGATTCTGGTAAACATTACTTCTGAACTTAAGGGATCTAGGATTACATCAGTGGTTATGAACCCTTCATGGATCACAACCTGTCTACTCTACAAAAACCTATGAAATCCTGGGCAAGTCACTTCAATTCTTTGAGTTTTGGCTTCCTCATCTGTAAAAATGTATATAATAGTGCCTACTTCAGGGTTATTGACAGGTTTAAATGAGTGAATATATTTAGAATGTTTTTCAGACCTTTTAAGGCCTATATAAATGTCAACAAGTTAGCAGCAATGGTGGTGGTAGATGATGGTGAAGAAGTGAGACATGGAGTAAAATGATGACAGTGATAATCCTCAGTATATTTAGTAACCAAAAGATTTCATCACTGTGACCATCCCTTCTGGCTAGAAAACTCTGTGAATTTAGACTGATTTTAGGAGATGGAAAAAACACATAAAGGCCATTGTAGATGCTTACTTAAAGCCTTTTTCAGTTTGATAGGAACTTTCAAATTTGTACCTATCCTTTGAGAGTTTATAGTAAGGATGATCCTAGCTGATTGAGAAGCAGAATGGGTACATTGGATGTGGGATCCAATGACTTAGGGTCAAATACTTCCTCAGTCACCTAAGTAACTTTGGTCAAGTCAATCCAAATTCAATTACTCTATGCCAGAACTGTGCTAACTGGACTTCCTTAGTCCTCAGTTTTCTCAAAGATGTTAAATTCAATATCCCATGTCTGCTAGACAACTCTTACTGTTGTGTCACTTATAACTGTTATATACCATATACTGTTGTATATCCCTTTTGGGGGGAAGGAGGCTTTTCTTCAACTACTCTCAAAGCGAGCAACTCCATAAATAGCTTAGAACCTATCACAATACCCAGGGTCTGTGGTAAAAGTATAGCTATCTTATCTCCTTCACTTTCTCATCCTAGAAAGCACAATCTTATAACTGCTCTAAGGAGCTTGGGCAAATAGGTCAATTTCAAGCTAAGCAACCATCCTCAGAGTTTCATTGCTGTATTATTAAGAGGAAAAAGTAGCCCTGTTTTGGGGTTATCCACATTTCATTCTTTGGGGTAAGAAATCAGATTCATTTTTAAGTAAAAAGTCCTATAGTTAAGGCATTTTTTCTTCATTATCTTTTAATTGGTTTTATTTTTCTAAGAAATTTCTTAGAAGAAGGAAAATTTTAGCTGCTGTCTTCTTAGTTGTTTCTAAATTCAACGAGATTTTTGGAAACTGGGCACAACTTCTGAATAGAATTGCCCTTTGTCAAAGATTTCTATTTAAAGTGTTAAGGTTCCAGCTGTGAGTCCGTCCTATATTAGAACAGTAGGGAATTGTTAGAAAAAATTTGAAGGTAATAATGAGGTAGTTAATGAACTGGAAGAGAACTTAAGGAAATCCTGTATGTGGTATAATTTAAATTTGGAAAGCAAGAAGAATGTAGTGATGCTGGTGGCATAAGCAATGAATAAACCAGAAAGGACTCTTACAACTTTAGTTTCATTAAGACAAACTGTTATCATAAAGTCATGCAGTTGCTTTTGTTAAACAAAGAAATTCCAAATTTATATCCAAATAAATTTTGTCCCTCTCTCACAGAGTCATCTTCAGAGGTATGCATGCTTATTTTGTTGATTCTATCTGGTAGGGGGAGGCTAGGTGGTGCAGTGGATAAAGCACCAGCCCTGGAGTCAGGAGTACCTGGGTTCAAATCCGGTCTCATACACTTAATAATTACCTAGCTGTGTGGCCTTGGGCAAGCCACTTAACCCCATTTGCCTTGCAAAAACCTAAAAAAAATTAACACACTCAAATATAAAACTTTCCCATTGGTGATTCTATCTGGTAATTGGTCAAAGCATTTCTGAAAGTCCCTTTTGAGAATTGCTTTTTCAAACTAGAGAAGGTCAATATATTTTCATTTCACTTGGAAATAGCCAAAATTATTCAGAGACAAAACTGTTTAATGAGGTGAAGTAATAACTATTAACAATAATCATCTACAGTCATTTAAAATGGTACGGCAATGTTCCAAATCCTAGAAAAATACTATAAGTATCCCATATGTTTTGATTATTTGAAGGGTCCTAACTACTTGGAAGGTCCAACTACTGTGGATAGTGTTGGACCTGGATTCAAGATTCACTCCTTGACCTTGTCAAGTTGTAGTGGATGAGTGCTAGGGTCTCCAATAGAGATTGAGGATTAGTGAAAGGTGAATGAATTCACATAAGCCTGGGATTTAAAACTCCTCAAGATTTATTATAGAAAGTTACAGAGTATACAGTTTAAAACTCCTAGAAAAGTAGTTAGCACTTTGATAACAAAAGACTAGGAGGTTGCTTGGGAGACAGAGACTGATAGAGAGAAAGTTTCAGGGAGAGCTGACTGGGCCAGGGAGCCAGGGCAGTTTAGGCCAGGTTTTTATAGTACTGAGGGCTAAGGGGAAATCCCTTCCCCCCCTTACTTGACTGTAATCAGGTAGAAAGTTGGAAGCCGGGGTAGGGGGAATGAGGAGATGGGTACAAATTTTACATTTCACAATAGAACAATAGGAGCCAATATACATCTCAGGAGCAGATAGCGTTCTATACTCTAACAAAATTTAACAGCATAAAAGATTACAAAATTTGTTTCTAATAAAAAGTTTCCTATATTCATAATTCATCAAGATCACTTAATGTCATCTATAAATTGGGGGTAGTGATACCTACTGTGAATTGTTATGAGGCTAAGAGAAGATAATTTGTGTAAAGTGATTTGAAAATTTTAAAGGACTCTATAAAGGACTTTAAAGGACTCAGCTGAAATTATTAGGAAATACATAGAATAATGGAAACATAATATGTTTAGGGGTAAAAATGCAAAGTGTGTCTATAAGGTAATGAGGGATTTTCTTGGGGCAAAGTTCCTAAAGAAGACTGAGTTATGCCCACAAGATTAAAATAAGTAGCTAGCTTCTTACGGTGATTATTTTGAAGAATTACATTAATTTGGATAGTTATAACTTTGTATGCCTTTTCTTCATAAGGTGCTCTGGACTTATCTGGACTAGTCCTCAAACATTATGGCTTTGTCTCTATTCAAATCCTCTCCAGATTTGTAGAACCTGTCAAGATTTTGTACTCCACTAATTTGGTCTTTTCAAACCTAAGATCTAATGACTGCCACAATGAGGAATGGGAATAGTTACAACCTGAATGGAAGTATAGATGATTGTATAGATATATCATTATTGCTTTTTTGTTTTATGATGTATTATTTGTAGTATCTATTATATGATTTAAATAAGTAGATGGAGTAGGTAAGTGGCACAGTAGATAGAGGGCTAGATTTAGGCCTAGGAAGACCACAAATCCAGCCTCACTTCCAATTTCCTCATCTGTAAAATGAGGATAATAATGGGATTGTTGGGGAAATCAAATAAATTAAAATCTCTGACAATAAACTTCCCAATGAGAAATCTCCTTCTATTGATACAGTTCACAGCTACACCTCAATGTAGTCTTGAAGAGTTTTCTATGAGAAATTAAGGTGACTTTCCCAGGTAACCCAGTCATGCTATGTTTAGGGGAGAATTTTGAACATAGACTTTCCTCTATCCATCATGATATGTAGCCTCTCTTAATATTTTTCCCAAGGAAAAAAAAATAATGTTTTGTGACCCTCATTAAACAATGTGCATGGGAGAATGACAGAGAAGAGTTGTCTCTATATATATATTGGTGAGTTGTTATAAAGAATCTGCCTTAAAATAAATCCCCAAAAGTAACTATGCCCTAATACTTATTTTGATAGATCTGTGATTTCATCAAGGTAAGCACTATCTCCAATAAAAACAGCTGATATTCATTAATTACCTTTTCTCTCAATTCTTATATATGTCCTTCCATAAATTCTCAAGAGGAGCTCCATCTGATGCACTCGGGGTCTTTTTTTTTGAGTTCTTCTGAGGTTATATGAACAACATTAGGAGTAATTAACACTTTTTGCTGGTTTTCAAAATGGTCCTGCTTCATATTTAAACACATTCTATGGAAAATGGTATTAAAGCAATATTATTGCTATTATAATTATTATTTCAACATTATTTTAGCTATCATTGCCATTATTAGGAATCATGTAGAATCAAAAATCTGGTGCTGAAAGGGACCAAAGCAACCATCTATTCATAATAAATGATAAATTTATACAAAATCTATAAGTATTCATTAAAAATTAACAAGATTAATTAATTATGTACAATTTTATTATAATCATAGAATACAAAAGGGCCTTTGGGGAAGCATTTGATTAACCTCTTTCTATTAACAAAGTACTGTACACAGGAATACTTCAAGAGATATGGTCTCAGCATCTTTATAAATAAATATTTCTACAAGGAAATTGGCAAGGAAAAGGCCAATTTGAATTATTCTATTAATCATTTTTAAAAACATAGCCATTTCAGCAGGTAAATTTCTGGAAGCCTAACTAGGGGCTTCCTTTAATTTAATCTTCTAGTTTCTCTTGGTTTTGTTTTCTCTCTCTATGTTCTTCTTACCTTCTAGCCCCTAAATCCCTCTTTCAGCAACACCAAAGGTAGCAAAGAGGAAAAGAAATCATAAAAGGTAAACCTGAGAAGTATGGGTCTTGGGGTAAGGGCAGAGTAATCATTCATGTGCCTACTTAGTTGGGGGGGGTATTAGCTAATTTTATGTATATCTTTACTTCTTGATACCAGCTGGAGCAACTATCTTATCATCTTCCTAAAATCACTACCTAGTAAAGTGGAACCTCTCAAGTATAATAGTAAATTTTTAGGTCTTGAACTCAGATTTATTATCAAAAACAATCTCATTTTTTATTTTAAGAGTCACAAGGGACTACTGACCTATAAAATTGTCACCATGAAAACATATAATCATAGGAAATCTCATCTCAGCAACTGAGTTGCCTTTATTTCAAGTGAAATGTTTCTAGTGAGTTGAATTGACTGAATAGTTTGCATTTATGACCTGTCTAAGAGAATTTGAACAAATCATTTTATTCTTTGATACAGCTTATTCATGAATACTATTGGAAATCAAAATTCTACTGCTCTCACCTCATGTAGACAACATGAGAGTTTGTGATTTCACTGATAACAAACTTGGGATTCTTTGACACAAAGATAGTTCTCTTCCACCCTCAACCCAGCGAGCATTAAGCTGTCAGTGGTCTATGCCAGTGATGAAGAGCAGTGGTCTTCCTTGCTTGTCTCTAATTATCTAAATTGAGAATGTACTTTTAGTGCTTATAATTTCAATCAATTCCACCAACACTTATTTATTAAGTGTCTTCTATATGCCTATCAGGAACTGATTGGCAATGGGGATCCAAAGAACAAAATGAAATAGATTTTCCTCTCCAGGAATCAATGAAGTCAAATGATCAAGGCAAAGCTAAATTTCAACTTAGATTGCAAATTTCACAATACTTTTCTCCCTTTTCCTTAATGCCCCACCCCACATTCTCTTACTTTCCAAAGCCCCTATTCCTAGGGGAGTAATGATTTAAGGGGTGTGTGTTTGTATATGTGTGTGTGTGTCTGTGTCTTTGTATACGTGTGTGCGTGTGTTTGATATAAAAACATTTAGAGACCTCTGCAAAATTTGTAGTCTATCACCTATTTGACTAAATTTTGACAGAGTCAAGAACTGGGTATTTGGTTATTGTGTTATTATAGTCAGATACCTCATTTTACCTGAAGGCTGTTTTCCCTTATAAACCTTTTTTCCCTTAATAGACATTCTTCCTTATTAGTCTTTTCCTGTTTTCTTTCTCCTTGAACATAGACTCTGTTTTAACATTTCTCTTATTACCTTTTCATCTAGTAGGAAGGTATTATAGAAAGCAGGCAATCTTCATATACAAGTCATTTCTTTGATACTGACTGACTCTCAGCAAATTGTTTAACCTCTGAGGCACCTTGGACAACTCAATAAAATACAAAGTACTCCATATAGATGGGTTCTTTATCAAGACTTCCCCACAACTCTGAAACCACAGGTTCAGGGGGGGAAAGAACAAAAATATTTTAATGCCAGTTAATTGTCTTTATACTATTTAAGGATTTTTTTTAGCATTTTGTAGTTATTAATTGCTTTTTTTTCTCCCATATCCCCAACCAGGTGAAGTAGGTAGTACAAGATTGATTGTTCCCAATTTTAGAAATAAAGAAACTGAGATCTTGAACCCATGTCCTCTATCACTAAATTTAGAACATTTTCTATTACATCATCATTCCCTTTCAATAACCTCATAGAAAAAATGTACTTTCCAAATATCTAATATGGTCAGGGCTTTATTCCAGACTTTGATTTCAAGGTCATTGACTCAAAGCAGCTGGTTTTTGTGTGCTTGAAAGTAGCCAGCAGACTTCATACCCCTCTAATAAATTCTCCAAATCAGTAGCACACTTCTACCTCTTGATTTTTCCCAGAAACATTCTTTGCCTTTCTGTCAGTGATAACCAGCAATGCCTGTAAAAAGGTTACAGTCTTTTATGGATTTAGCACCAAGCTCTCTGGAATTCCTATGGCAGCCACAGTAGCAAAGAGAAAATCCAACAAAAGAAAGCAATATATAAATACAAAACTATATTCCTAGCTTTTCATTTTTTTGTATCCTAGCAACTTACAGATGTTAGACTTGATATTTTTAAGGATCTCTAAGGAACAACAAAATTGCATTCAATCAGTCACAGAAAGTCAGAGTTAGAAGGGAGTTTATTCCAGTCTCCTCATTTTACAGATGATGAAATGGAAGGCTTAAGAGGTCATGGGACTTGTCCAAGGTCATGCAACATGTTAGTGGCAAGAGATGGAACTGAAACTCAAATCTCTTGGTTCCCATTCCATTGTTCTTTCCCCATTCCACACATCCTCTCTTAATCTTGAGCCATGTTCATGAAGTGAAGTGAAATTAAGAATAATGGCAATCACCTGGATAAGAAAAACCAAAAATTATCTTTCTCTCTAATCTCAGGCTATTTTAGACAAACAGCTTATTTGGGGTTGATCTACCAAGTAATTAACCTTATTTCTCAGGTTATTTCAGAGTCAGAGATGTGCTAAATAATAAGTAATAAATAATAAATAAGTAAATTGTTATTGTTGCTCAGTCATGTCCAATTCTTTATGATCCCATTTGGGGTTTTCCTGGTAAAGATTAAAGATACTAGAATAATTTGCCATTTCTTTCTCCAGTAGATTAAGGCAAATAGAGGTTAAGTGACTTGCCCAGGGTCACACAGTGTCTTAGGTCAAATTTGAATTTAGGTTTTCCTGACTCTAAGCCCAGTTCTCTATCCACTAGACTATCCAGCTGCCCAAAATTTTAATAAGCAGGTCTGCAAGGGAAAATATAGTAGGACACACTTTTAGATTTAATCTGCTTTATTAACATTTTTCTCCAACACTTTTTAAGTTAGACAATTATCAAAAACAAAATGAATCAATCCCTAGTTTTTTTTTGTTGATTTCTAAGGCATCCATGCTCAGACTGAAATCTTTAAAAATCTCTTGAGATGTTTGAGCTGACTCTGGCACTTCCCTGAGTCCATCAGGGACGTTCATTATCCACATATGGCCAGGTAAAAGAGAAGGGTAGCTACTAAAAATGTCCTATATTTGTGCTCTATGCACATGTTTTGCTGAAGGAAAGAAGCTTGTATATTAGGTCGTTCACTTATCTGTTAAATGTTGTGGGCAATAGATTATACAAGAGAAAATTGACAAGTATTTGATCTTTTGGGTCAGATCTCCATACCTTGACTTTTTCTATAACAGATCTCCATTTGCCTGAAGCAGAGGATCTTTACCTTTTTCATGTTATGAACCTCTTTGGTAGTCTGTTGAAGTCTGTGAATTCTTTCTCAGAAAAATGTTTGTTGCCTATGTTATAATAGAATGAAATGTTAAATTTCAGTTAGAGTTAGTGAAAATAACAATACTTAGAAAGCATTTTAAGATTTTAAGGTACTTTAAGTAATTTACAAATATTATCTCATTTCATAGAACTTTGGGAGTAAGGTATTATTATCCCCATTTTAGAGATAAGAAAACTTAGGCAAACATGTTACACACCTACTAAGTTTCTTAGGCATGATTTGAACTTAAGACTTCCTGACTCCAAGGTCAGTGCTCTGCCACTTAGCAGTTTTTATTCCCTCCATTCAAGTTCATGGACTCCCTGATATCTGTCACTCAGAGGCAATCTATCATTCAGAATTCCTGCTCTGAAAGAAATTTTAGGTGGATTATCTAGAGCATTTTCCCAGTTAGTTTTGCACCGTGATTATTGCATTATAACTTTGTTAAAATAATCATTATAATTGTTATATTATTTGACCATGGTAGTCATATACATGTAATATATATATATATATATATATATATATACACATACATATACACACACACACACACACAAACACCATCAATGCACTGTAGTAAACAATATATTATACAGATCTCATTTGGTGCTTTTGATAAATTATGTAATAGATATCTCTAAAACAATGAACCAGAAAAATAGATTTCAAAGAAGAAACTGTTCATTTAAACTGTTTGGAACAAAAACCCCCAAAAGAGAAGAATTTACATATTTATGTGCATGTCACAGGTTAGGGTTTGTAAATGTACAATTATTTTGTATAATAAAATAATTGCATGCAAACTATTGCTAATTGCTGTTTCTATGCTTAAGAAGCCATTTTAAAAGTTTTTTTAAAATCTTTTAACTTATTTCAATGTTTTCTTTTTAGTTATTGAATCAAAAACCCTTCAAGGAAGCAAAGGAGAACACAGCTTTACTGCCCCTGGAGTTTTTGTAATAGAAAATACTACAGTTGAATTTCTGAGGGGGTCTGATAGGGAAACTTTTAAGATTCCAGGACCTTTGGGAGCAGATTTCATCTTCAAGGTAGGATGAGCCATTGTGAATGTCTCAACATAATTAAAGCACAGTACTATATATCTTGGAATATCAAGTAACAAATCTATTCAAGTTGATATTATGTGTCTGTGTATATAATCAGATTGTTTTATGATCAGTCTGCTTTTTGTTACATTAGCTTATTCCTATTGAAATACAGTCCATCATATTTATTTGTTTAATTCTAAAGCCCTTGTGGAAAATGGCCACATTTTAGTTTCAGGGAATGATGTTTATCAAACACTGCCTTTCAATTTCATATTCAATTGAATTGCTTTTCTTGTGGTAAAAAAGAATTTAGCATTGACTCATTCATTTAACAAACCTTTAGAAATTATTTAATGAGATAGCTGGGCAGCAAAGGGAGATAGAAAGTTTAGACCCAGTCTGCCTTCCTTGTGTTTATCTTTCAGTAAGGAAATGAGACATAATTCTAAGATATAATGTTATGTGATGAGTGAATTAGAGGCATAAACAAAAGGAGTCAGTGTGAAAAGGAGAATTCAGGAAAGACTTTAAGGATGACGTAGATATGAATTAGACTTTAAAGAATGAGTAGAAAGTCAGTGAGCATAGATGGGAAGACTTTTTAAAATACAGCTATCCCTTCCACATCTTGACTTTTCCTATCATGGTTTCTATGTATTGTGAGTCGACATAAGAAATTAAATGGAGATTTTTTAAAAGAGTTTTGTGGAAGTCACAGATGAGATGTGAAAACCAGAAGGTGAGAGAGAGAAAAAGTTTAGAAAATCAGAAAGGCATAAAATTTTTGTATAATATTGTATAATATCAAGCCAAATTTTACAGTAGGGTAACGTAAATGCCTCATTAAATAAAAAGAAAAAAAATCAGATTTCTTCTCTGGTATGAAGGGAGGACCACATATATGTGATATAGATTTCTCTGAAATGATATAAATATAATTTATTTAGCTTTTAGCAAAGTGTTTTATAAAATATCTCATATTGTTTGTTGTGGAAGAGATAGAAATATGTATTCTAGACAACAGTGTTATTGATCAGAATGAAGAATTAAGTGTCTAGTTTCAACAAATAAGAAGTCTTCAGTGGCGTGCCCTAGAAATCTGTCCTTGATTCTGGGTTTTTTAACATTTCCATCAGTGGTAGATGATATGGTTATCATATTTGTTTATGCTAAGACGGTAGAGCTAGGTACCACACATCAGGAGAGCTATAGAGATCAATTTGACAAATTAGAATATCTAATCTAATAAATTAATTTCAAAATGAATATATCCAAAATCTTATATTTGGATTTTATAAAAACAACTTTACAAGTATGTGTTAATTGGAGACATGTTTCGATAGCAGTTTGCCTTAAAAATTTGGGGGGGGATATTTTTAGTGGATTATAGATTCAATCTAAACATAATATGGAAACCAAAAAGTTAAACAATCTTGGACTGCATTAAAAGAAAGATACTTTCCAGGAATAAGGTAACTAGAGTATTGTGTTCAATGTTTATGAAGGGCATTGATAAGTTGCAGCCTACTTAAAGAAGGAAGATCAGGATAGTGAAGGACCTTGAGTCTATGTTTTATGAGGGCTGGTTGAAGAAGCTGAGTATGTTTAGCCATCATAAGAGAAGACTTGGAGAGGACATGATAATTGAGTTCCACCATTTGAAGGACTCTCCTGAAGAAGAACTAGATTATTTTTTCTCTTTGGCCAAAGAGGGTAGAAAAAGTTGCAAGAGGCAAACTTAGACTTGATGTAAGAACAAAATACCTTGACAATTAGTACTTTTCACAAATGCAATGTATCATCCTCAAGTTAATGATTTTGTCTTCATTGTGGGTATTCAGATAGTCTGCATGACTGCTTCTTGATCTTATGATTGAAGTGTTTTTCAAGAGTGGGTTGGGCTAGATGGTGACAGAGGTCTCTTCCAACTTTAAAATTCTGTAATTCTGATTCTGTGTTTCTTAGAAGACATGCCAGGTACAATATCAGGAAGAGCAAAAATGAAGGCGCAGAGGCATGAGATTATATGAAGTACTGAGGGGTGGGACATACAGGATAAAATAAGGTCAGTAAAAAAAGTTAGCTAGCACATATAAATTTATGGAAGGGAGTTGTATGAGATAAATTAGGGGCAATAAGAATGAAATAGTAGTAGAGAAGGCCTTAAATACTAGAAAGATGAATTTCAACTTTACCTTGGGAACTATGGAGCCAGTGATGATTTTCAGTAGAGGAGTAACAAAATCTAAGAAAAGATTATTCTGGCATCAGTATGAGGAATAGATAAGAGGGAAAATAAGTGAAATCAAGATCTTTTGGGAGATTATCATAATAAGATAGGAAAAGTAGTACTAAAGGTCTTATTTGAATGTTGGCATAAAGATAAGTTCAGGTTATTGAAGTATAATTGACAGTACATTGATGGACTATAAGAGGGGAGAGTTAAAGGAAGATGAAAAGATGACCCCCAAGGTTTTGAACATCAGAAATTGAGTGAATGATACTGATAACAATGTAAATATAAAAGTTATAAGGGGAAAAAATGTAATAAGTTTAGTTTTAGATACATTGCATTTGAGAGAGATGGCAATGTCTAATAGGCTTTTGGAGATATGAGCCTCTGAGTTTTAAACTGTGATCGGGCTTGGAAATAAAGATGTGGAAATCAGTTGAAGAAGAGATGTGGTACTCAGAGATGTAGAAATTGGTAAGATAGCCATGTGAATGAAAATAGGAGAGTGAAGGGGGTAGCTAGGTGGTGCAGTGGATAGAGCACTAAGGAGGATCTGAGTTCACCTCAGACACTTAAAAATTACCTAGCTGTATAACCTTGGGCTGCATTAAAAGAGACATAGTTTCCAGGAATGAGTTATCTAGATATTGTGTTCAATGTTTATGAGGGCACTGATAAGTTGCAGCTTGCTTGAAGAAGGAAGATCAAGATAGTGAAGTCTATGTTTTATGAGGGTTGGTTGAAGAAGCTGGGTATGTTTAGCCTTCATAAGAGAAGACTTGAGGAGGAAATGATAATTCGTCCCACTATTTGAAGGACTCTCCTGTAGAAGAAGAATTAGACTATTTTTAGCAAATTTAGGCTTGATGTAAGAATAAAATGCCTTGACAATTAGTGTTTTTCATAAATGCAATGTATCATCTTGAAGTTAGTGATTTTCTCTTCATTATAGGTATTCAGATAGTCTGCATGACTGCTTCTTGATCCTACGATGGAAGTATTTTACAAGGGTGGGTTGGGCTAGATGGTGACAGAGGTCTTTTCCAACTTTAAAATTCTGTAATTCTGATTCTGTGTTTCTTAGAAGACATGCCAGTTACAATATAGGGAAGAGCAAAAAATGAAGACACAGAGGCATGAAATTATATTGAGGGGTGGAACTTGCATTGCCTTACTTATAGAACATTTAATTAAAAAAAAGAAAGTAGGAGAGTGCTGACCATTCTCCAATATATATAAATGGTCAAAGGATATGAACAAACACTACTCAGAAAGAGAATTGAAAAATATTATCAACCATGTAAAAGATACTATAAATTAATAATAAAAGAAATAGAAATCAAAAGAACTCTGAAGTTTTATACCTCCTTATACCTTGCAATTTGGCAAAGATGATGAAAGATGAGAATAATCACTGTTAAAGTATTCATGGGAAGATAGACAATAGAGCATTCTTGTACACCTTATAATTACAACTATTTTGGAATGTAATTTGGAATTGTACAAATAAAGTAGCTAAAATGTTAATAGAGATTCCATTACTAGGCTTATTGTTTATATAGCCATTGATTTAAAAAACTATTTACAACAAAATATTTATAGCAACAATTTTTGTGATAGCAAAGAATTGGACCTAGACTTCCAGCCAAGATGGTGGAGAGAAGCCAGACTGTGTGCTAAGGTCTCCTGGTCTTCCCTCATATATAACATGAATCAAACCTCTTAATAGAAATCTGATCAACAAAATCCAAAAAGAGAAGCTCAGAGAAGAACACCTACCTCAAGGTCTGTCTTCAGGGATTGGGGTGTGCCTGGCACAGAATACAAACAGCTAGTGGGGGCAGGGTGAGCTGAGCCAGTGTAGTCTAAGATCAGCCCCAGAGGCTTTCACTGTGGGAACCTCTTCACTCCAAGAAACAGCCAGAGAGTTGAGGCGTGGCAGTGGGACTGACAGTCTGGGGCTTACCCTATGGGCTGAAGGGCAAGTTCCAGCCTCTAGCACCCCTCACTGGCCAGCTAGAGATATTACACTCAGTGAGCAAAGCCTCTAGTACACCTACTGGCAGGCCCACTCAGAGATACTAAACCCAATGAGCAAAACCTCTAGGGATCCCAACACCAAACCTCTGTGAACCAGCCCCTCCCCAACACAAGATCTTAGGAATATGAAGAAAGGATAGTGGAAAGGAGGTTCCATAGAAAAATTCTTAGAAGGAAAAGACCCTAACTCAGAGGGACATAAAACCTCTGAGGAGATTATGATTTGGCTTCCAGCACAGAAAGACTTCCTTGAAGAAATCAGGAAGGAGATTAAAAATCAATTGGAAAATTTGGGAAAAGAAACCCAAGAAAAGATTAACACCGTGCAACAAGAAAACAGTAGGGGCTGCTAGGTGGCACAGTGGATAAAGCACTGGCCCTGGAGTCAGGAGTAAGTGGGTTCAAATCCGGTCTCAGACACTTGATAATTACCTAGCTGTGTGGCCTTGGGCAAGCTACTTAATCCCATTTGTCTTGCAAAAACCTAAAAAATCAAACAAAAAACCCAAATCATTGGAAAATAAAATTGGTCAAATGCAAAAGAAAACAATTCTCTTAAAACCTCAATTGGACAAATGCAAATAGAAAATAATTCTCTCAAAACCTCAATTGGTCAAATGGAAAACTCTTACAAAAATAGGATTGACCAATGAAGAAAACTCTTCTCTAAAAAAAAAACAATCTGTGGAAACCAGTGACTTCATGAGACAACAAAAATCTATTTAAAAAAAAACCAAAAACTTTGAAAAAATAGAAGGAAATGTAAAATACCTCATCAGCAAAATGACCAATCTCAAAAATAGATCATAGAGAGATAACCTAAGAATTATTGGTCTTCCTGAAAACATTGAAGAGAAAAAAAAAAGGCTGAACTCAATATTACAGGATTTAGTGATGGAAAACTGTCCTGATATCATGGAACCAGAGGGCAAAATAATTATTGAAAGAATGCATCAATCCCCTCTGGAAAGGGGTCCTAAAATGAAAACACCAAGTAATATTGTTGCCAAATTCCAGAACTATCAGATAAAAGAGAAAATCCTGCAAGCAGCCAGAAAGAAACAATTTAGATACCAAGGAGCCACAGTAATGATCACACAGGACCTGGCAGCATCAATGTTAAGGCATCAAAGGACCTGAAATGCAATATTCTAAAAAGCAAGGGAGCTTGGAATGCAGCCAAGAATTCATTATGCAGCAAAAGTGAGCCTTCTTTTCCAGGGGAAAAGGTGGACATTTAATGAAATAGGAGACTTCTAACTTTTCCTAATGAAAAGACCAGAGCTTAATAGAAAATTTGAACTTCAAGCAGGAGACTCAAGAGACAGATGAAAAGGTTAAAAAGGGGGGAGGGTAAAAAAAGAAAAAACTTATCTAATAAGATGAAACTAACTATGTCCCTACCTGGAAGAAAGACTTTAATAACTCTCAAGAATTGTAACTCTATTAGAAAGAATTTAATTAGCCAGAAGAGCTGGACACTCAGGAATTATTTGAGAAACTGCTATCCAGTAAGATGAAACTGGCTATATCCCTATTTGAAAGAAAGACACTAACAACTCCCAATAACTGTAATTCTATTAGGGAGAATGTATTTAGCCAGAAGTGATGGATACTCATGACCTTTCTGTGACTCAGAATGATTTAAAAACAATACCTCCTTAAAAAGGAGGATGGTAAAAAGATGGGAGGGTAAAGGAGACTGAATGGGGTAAATCTCATTACATTAAGAGGTACAAAGGACTTAGTACAATAGAGGGAAAGAAGGGAGAAGGTGAGAACTGCCTGAATCTTACTCTCATAAGATTGGCTTAAAATTAACATACATATACTTGGTTAAGTTAAGAAACTTATCTTACCTTTAAAATGGTAAAAGGGGAAAAGGGGAGGGGGAGGAAAAGGGGAACCAACAGAAGGAAGGGAAGGAAGAAGGGGCAAAGGGAAAGAGGAAATAAAGGGAATGGGGTTGGAAATAGGAGGGCCAATACACTGAAGGTGGTGGTATTCAGAAACAAAATACCAAGGAATATGGATAAAGGGAAAAAAGGGGAAAAATACAAACAGAGGGAATATAACATGGAGGGTGATAAAGAGTTAGTAATTACAACTTTGAATTTGAATGGAATGAACTCTCCCATTAAATGTAACTGAATAGCAGAGTAGAGTAAAAACCAGAATCCTACTATATTCTGCTTACAAGAAACACATTTAAAGCAGAGAGATACATATAGAGTAAAGGTAAAAGGTTGAAGCAAAATATATTTTGTTTAAGCTGAAGTGAAAAAAAGCAGGGGTAACAATCTTTATCTCAGACAAAGATGCTGCAAAAATAGATAGTGTTAAAGGAGATAAGGAAGGAAACTGTATCCTCCTAAAAGGTACCATAAGACAATAAAGTAATTTCAATATTAAATATGTATGCACCCAGTGGTATAGCATCCAAATTCTTAGAGGAGAAGTTGGAGGAGTTACAGGATAACATAGACAGCAAAACTCTACTAGTGGGAGACCTCAACCTCCCACTTTCAGATTTAAATAAATCTAATCATAAAATAAACAAGAAGGAAATTAAGGAGGTAAATGGATTGTTAGAAAATCTAGATATGATAGATGTATGGAAGAAATTAAATGGGGATAGAAAGTAATATACTTTCTTTTCTACAGTACATGACAATTATACAAAACTGCCCATGTACTAGGGCATAAAAACCTAATAATCAATTGCAGAAAGGCAGGAATAGTGAATACATCTTTCTCAGATCATAATGCAATAAAAATCATATGCAATATTGGGCCAAGGACATATAGACCCAAAACTAATTGGAAGCTAAATAACCTCATTTTAAAGAATGAGTGGATCAAACAACAAATTATAGAAAGTATTAATTATTTTATCCTAGATAATGACAATAGTGAAACAACATACCAAAACCTATGGGATAGACTCAAGGCATCTGTCAGGGGATATATATCTTTAAATGCTTATATGATAAATTAAAGAAAGAGAAAATCAATGAACTAAATATGCAACTAAAAAAATTAAAAACAAATTAAATCCCCAGTTAAATACCAAATTAGAAATTCTAAAAAATTATAGGAGAAATTAATAAAATTGAAAGTAAGAAAACTATTGAACTAATAAATAAAACCAAGAGCTGGTGTCATGAAAAAAAACAATAAAATTGATAAACCTCTTGTCAATTTGATTTAAAAAAAGAAAACCAAATTGCTAGTATCATAAATGAAAAAGGTGAACTCACCACCAATGAGGAGGAAATTAAGACAATAATTTGAAATTATTTTGCCCAACTCTATGCCAATAAATTTGATAATCTAAGTGAAATGAATGAATATTTACAAAAATATGTTTCCCAGGTTAATTGAAGAGGAAATTAAATATTTAAATAACCCTATCTCAGAAAAAGAAATTCAACAAGCCATTATTGAACTCCCTAAGAAAAAATGTCCAAGGCCAGATGGATTCACAAGTGAATTCTATCAAACACTTAAGGAACAACTGGTTCCAATTCTATATAAACTCTTTGGAAAAATAAGTGTAGACTGAACTCTACTTAATTCTTTCTATGACACCAATATGGAACTGATATCTAAACCAGAAGAGATAAAACAGAGAAAGAAAATTTTAGACCTATCTCCCTGATGAATAGATGCAAAATTCTTAAATAAAATCTTAGCAAAACGACTACAACAAGTTATCACTAGGATAATACATTATGACCAGGTAGGATTTATCCCAGGAATGCAGAGTTGGTTCAATATTAGGGAAACTGTCAGTATAATTAATTTTATCAATAACAAGCCTATTAGAAATCATATGATTATCTCGATAGATACTGAAAAGCTTTTGACAAAATACAACACTCATTCCTACTAAAAGCACTAGAGAACATAGCAATAAATGAATTGTTCCTTAGAATGATAAGCAATATCTATCTGAAACTATCAGCAAGAATTATAGGCTAGAAGCATTCCCAATAAGATCTGAGGTGAAACAAGGATGGCAGTTATCACCACTACTATTCAGTATCGTATTAGAAATGTTAACTTCAGCAATAAGAGAAGAAAAAATAAATTGAAGGAATTAGAGTAGGGAAGGAAGAGACAAAACTCTCACTCTTTGCAGATGACATGATGGTATACCTATAGAATCCTAAAAAGTCATCTAAAAAACTACTAGAAATAACAAGCAACTTTAGCAAGGTCACAGGATATAAAATAAATTCTCATAAATCCTCAACATTTCTATATATGACTAGCAAGATACAGCAGAAAGAGCTAGAAAGAGAAATCCCATTCAAAATAACTTCAGACAATATAAAATACCTGGGAGTCTACCTGCCAAGGCAGACTCAAAAACTTTTTGAAAACAATTATAAAACACTTCTCACACAAATAAAATCAGACTTAAATAACTGGGCAAATATCAACAGCTGATGGATAGGCCAAGAAAATATAATAAAAATGGCAATTCTACCAAAATTAAACTACCTGTTTAGTGCCCTACCAATGAAAATTCCAAAAAAATTATTTTAATGAGTTAGAAAAAATTATAATTAAATTCATATGGAGAAATAAAAAAGTCAAGAATCTATAGGGATTTAATGGAAAAAAGTGTAAAAGAAGATGACTTAGCCCTACCAGACCCCAAATTTTATATTATAAAGCATCAGTCATCAAAAATATCTGGTATTGGCTAAGAAATAGAGTGGTGGATCAGTGGAATAGACTAGGTGTAATAGCAGCAATTGATTATAGTAATCTGCTGTTTGATAAACCCACAGAGTCCAGCCGTTGGGATAAAAACTCTCTCTTTGATAAAAACTCTTGGGAAAATTGGAAGTTAGTATAACAGAAACTTGGATTAGACCCTATACACCCTATACCAAGATAAGATCAAAATGGATACAGGATCTAGACATAAAAAAGCAATATTATAAGCAAACTAGGAGATCAAGGAATAGTTTGCCTGTCAGATCTATGAAAAGGGAAGTAGTTTATGACCAAGAATTAAAAAACTTTTGCACAGACAAAACCACTGTAACCAAGCTCAAAAGAAATTTAGTAAATTAGGAAACAATTTTTACAACTAGTACTTCTGATAAAAGACTCATTTCTAAAATATACAGAGAACTGGGTCAAATTTAAAAAAAAAGACAAGCCATTCCCCAATAGACAAATGGTCAGAGGATATGCAAAGGCAGTTTACAGATGAGGAAATCAAAGCAATCCATACTCATATGAAAAATTGCTCTAAATTACTAATTATAAGAGAAATGCAAATTAAAACATCTCTGAGGTACCACTTCACACCTCTCAGACTGGCCAATATGACAAGAAAGGACAATGATCAATGTTGTAAGGGATGTGTGAAATCTGGGACACTAATACATTGTTGGTAGAGCTGTGAACTCACCCACCTTTCTAGAGAGCAATTTGGAATTACACCCAAAAGGCAACAAAAATATGCATAACCTTTTATCTAGCAATACCACTACTGGGTCTATATACCCTGAAGAGATGATGAAAAAGGGTAAAAACATCACTTGTACAAAAATTTTCATAGCAGCTCTGTGGTGGTAAGGAATTGCAAATTGAGTGAATGTCCACCAATTGGGGAGTGGCTTAATAAACTGTGGTATATGTTGTGATGGAACACTATTGTTCTGTTAGAAACCAGAAGGGATGGGAATTCAACTGATGCTGAGCAAGATGAGCAGAACCAGAAGAATATTGTATACCCTAACAGCAACATGGGAGTAATGATCAACCTTAATGTGCTTGCTCATACCAACAGGACAACAATCAGGCACAATTTGGGGGTATCTGCGACAGAGAATGTCATCTGTATCCTGAGAAAGAATTGTGGAGTTTGAACAAAGACTAAAATGTTAGATAATATTTTATGTAATTCTGATATATATATATATATATATATATATATATATATATATATATATATCATACTTTATGTTTCTTCCTTAGGGATATGATTTATCCCTCATCACATTCAATGTAGATCAATGCATACCATGAAAACAATGTAAAGACTAACAAACTGTCTTCTGGGGGGGGGAGGGAAGCAAGATTAGGGGAAAAATTATAAAATTCAAAATAAATGAAATCTTTCTATAAAATTAAATTATATGCCCATCAATGATTAAGCAAATTGTGATACATGAACATAATGGAATGTTATTGTATTGTTAGAAATGAGAGATGTTGGGAATACAGGAAACACATTCAAAGATCTACATTAACTGATGCAGAGTGAGATAAGCAGAGTCAGGAAAAATATATATACCATGATTATAGCAAACATAAATGGAAAGAACAACCACAGCAACATAAGTATTACGAATTTTTAACAAGCAAGCATGACTCACAAGAAAAGACAAGAGAAGACATTCCTACCACATCCGTTTGCAGAGACGGGAGGTCATCACATGTTGTACATTGCACATTTTTAATACTTTTAGGGTATTAATTAATTATGCAATATCCCCCTCTTTCTTTTTTTGTCTTTAAAAATATTGGATTTTATATGGAATGACTCTTTGTTAGATACCAGGGGATACTGAAAAAAACTTATGGTGATGAAAAAGATCTCAATAAAAATTCATTTTTTTAAAAAAAGAGAGATAAAGATAAAAGATAACTGAGAAAGATAACTCCCAAGGTTTTGAACATCAAAAACTGTGTAAATGATGCTGATACAATGTAAATCTAAAAGACACAATGGGGAAAATGTAATGAGCTTGGTTTTGGATACATTGAGTTTGAGAGATATGGGCAATGCTAGAACCTTGGGCAATACTCAAAGTTAGAAGTTAAATAAGAAATTATGAGCTTCTATGGGAAGGATATGTGGAATAGCAAGAGAGAGATATAGGTAGAACCAAGTATACCATACCTTTGGGGCCAAGAGAGGAAATATTGTCCTATAGGAAGGATGATCAGTATCATTAACTGAAGAAAAATTGAGTAGGATAAGGACTGAAAACACAGACTACTGGATTTTGTGATTAGGAATTACTTATTTTTGAAAGAATAGTGTCAGTTCATGGGGGGTAAGAGCCTGATAGTAAGGGACTGAGAAGGTAGGAAGTATTGATGAAATGGAGGTATTGAGTATAAAGGGTTTCCCAAGAAGTTCAGCAACAGAGAAGAGAGGATAATAGCTTGATGGATTAGAAAGAGGAGACCAGAGCAGGTTAATACCTAGCTAGTAGATTCACTTATTTCTTAGCAATGGCACTACTCAAAATGCATAGAAATAACAATAATTATAAAGAATTCTCCATCCCCAGCCCTTAAATCTGGGGCATTTTATTCTACAAATAGAGTGGGTGGACATACTTTTAAGGTTACAATAACAGTAAACTACATGTGTAGGGAACATATGTGGCTACCACATCTCACAACTCCAGAACTAAAGAACCTTAATTTTTCTCCAGAAGTTTCTCATTAAGTACACTGCAGAGTGTTATTTCCATAGTAAGCAAATAGTTCTGCTGCTAAACTGGGTTGAGTCCTCCCCACGAGGTGTAGTGTCTCCATCAGAGGGGTGGTTCCTTTGGTATTGTTCCTTACAAGGCATGGTGTTTCAGTTGGATAGGTCAATTTTGTGCTTGGCTAGGCCAGGAAGGTCATTTAACTGCCCACCTGGTTTCTTAACAAACTCAGTCGGTGCTGGCTTGATCTGGGAGGATCACCTTAAGCAGAGTTGTGGCTAGAGTGGGATGTATAAATAGATCATTTTTACCACTGGGCTGCCACTTGCTGCTGCTTTGAAGGGGCAAGTTGCTCAGTTGGTAGGTATGGTGCTTTTCCCAAGATGGGTGGATCAGATGGATGCCCTGGAGTCATTCTTTTCCCACCTTCAACCACTGACTTGAGAGGGTAGTACTCAAGCAGTTAAGCGGCATAGTGCATGGAACGCTGGGTCTAGAGTCAGAAAGACCTGAGATCAAATTCAGCCCCATGCATGATTCTGGGCAAGTCACTTAGCTTCTGCCAGCTTCAGTTTCCTCATTTGTAAAATGAGATTAATAATAGTATGTACCTTTAAGGTTGTTGTGAGGATTAAATGAAATATTTGTTGTAAAGTGCTTAACAAAGTACCTGACACATAATAAGTACTAAATAAATTTTAGCTCATTTTTATCACTATAATTATTATTATTCAACCTTAATCTATTTATGTGTTACTGATATTCCAAGTTCCCAAGACAAACCCAGAAATTTATGAACACAATTACAAACACTTTTCACACAAATAAAGTCAGATTTAAACAATTTGTAAAAATATCAACTGTTCATGGTTAGGCTGAACTAATATAATAAAAATGACCATTTCACCCAAATTAAATTACTTATTTAGGGCCATGCCAATCAAATTATCAAATAAGTATTTTACCAAATTTGAAAAAAATAGTAACAAAATTTATCTGGGGACAGCTAGGTGGCGAAGTGGATAGAGCACTGCCTGGAGTTCAAATCTGGCCTCATACACTTAATAATGACCTAGTTGTGTGGCCTTGGGTAAGCCACTTAACCCCATTTGCCTTGAAAAAACTAAAAAAAAACTAAAAAAAAAGAATATCAAGGAAACTGATGAAAAAAATGTAAAGGAAGGTGAACTTGCTCTACCAGATCTAACATTGTACTTTAAAATGGCAGTCATCAAAACTGTTCAGTACTGGTTAAGAAATAAAGTAATGGACCAGTGTATTACAATAGGTACCAAAGAAACAGTAGTAAATGATTATAGGAATCTATCATTTGACAGACCCAAAGATATTAGCCTCTGGGATGAGAACTCACTATTTAACAAAAATTGTTGGGAAAACTAGAAAATAGTATGACCAAAAAAAGTTATATGACAAAAACTTGACCCACTTCATATACCCTATAATAAAATAAGGTCAAAACAGGTTCAGGATTTAGTTATAAAGGATGATATCATAGACCAATTAACAGGTTAAGAAATAATCTATCAGATCTGTGGAAATGGGAAAAATTTATGATCGACAAGAAATAAAATATATTATAAATTGCAAATTGATTTTTGTACTGATATACCAAGTTGCTTAAATGTATTACCTAAAATAGAACCAAGATCTTATGAACAAGTATATGCATATTCACCTTTCATCTCCCTTCAACTTTCATTTTCCAGGCTAATATAGTTTTAAAAATTTATAGAAATATTTATATAACAGAGAATTTTTTAAAAAATTTAAAGAGATATTTATATAAAGAAGATGCACAATATCCTTAAGATTCATGTATCATGTATAGATTGACTAGATCATAGATTTAAAGCCGGAAAATACTCTCAAGGTCATCAAGTCTTACTCATTTTTCAGATTAGAAATCTGAGGTTCAAAGAAATTGAAGGACTCTCATTAGAGGTTTAGGTCTAATTGTAAGAAACTTGCCTATTTTAGAGAAGTTTCTGATTAAGTAAGTACCTGGGGTGGTAGTGTTTTTCCTAGTTTGTCTGCCTATCTAAACAAAAATGTTAAATATGTGACCCATAACATTCTAGATTAAAATATAATTGAGAAATATTTAAGAAAATAAATAAAATCACAATACAATATAGATATTATTCATTTTGAGTTTTTCTAAGTCAACATGTGGCCTAAAGGAATCCTTGAGTTTGATACCACTGACCTAAATAAACCAAGGTTGTAGGAAATAAAATAATTCACCTTTGTGTTTTTGCTTGCATAGTGTTTTCTTCCCTATAGCTCTGTGAAGTAGATAATAGAGATACAATTCTCCCCATTTAGAAAGTGAGCAAATTGAAACTCTTCAAAGTTAAATAACCCCTGATCAATATAACTGTTAAATGTCTAAAATAAAATTCAAACCAAGATCTAATTCTCTATCTGTGACAAGATACTACTTCTAGATTTCTGAATAAAATGACGAATTCTTTCTCATCCTTGAGAAATGGTGACCATGTGCTAGCCTGTACTCATCTGTGGCTAAAGTTTAGGCACTCCTTGCCTCCATTCAACATTTCTGATTTGAGTAGCATACTGAGCAGAAATCCAAATAAAAAATGCATTTATCACCATGCAATCTGTTTAGCCATATATCTTCATCATCCCTTTTCCTTATTCATTGACCAGCAGAAATGGTCTGAAGATGAAGTACTAATTCAGAGACTATACAGATCAAGGGGAATGAGAGTCCTGCCTTGTCCTAATCACATTAGTTTGTGTTTGGAAATGCTAGAAAAGGTCTAGGCCAATTCCTAGCAGATATTTCTTCCTTCCTTCTGGGGAGTTTAATAAATGAACTACTGTGAACTATGTCTCACTTCTTGAGGGAACAAGAGACCTTCCAGAGCACTGTAGATACTCAAATTAGACATCCTGAGAATAGGGAATTAATTTTCTTCAGAATACTCTATTCAGTAATAAATATGAACATAAAGGGGTCAGTGGAGTCTCAAATCAGCTTATTACTATGAGCCAATGTTCAAGTATGTTCTTAATATAAATAACCTCCTTTTCCAACAAAGATAATAATATTTAAGTTTAAATATGTATGTTGCAAATATTTAAGTTTAAAAATGTATGTTGAGGGGGCGGCTAGGTGGTGCAGTAGATAGAGCACTGGCCCTGGAGTCAAGAGCACCTGAGTTCAAATCAGGCCTCAGACACTTAATAATTACCTAACTGTGTGGCCTTGGGCAAGCCACTTAACCCTGATTGCCTTGTATCCAGGGCCATCTCCAGTTGTCCTGATTCATATCTGGCCACTTGACCTAGATGACTAGAGGATAAAGTGAGACTGGTGATTTAGCACAGCACCCCCTCACTCAAATATAATTCATGTTCTTTTCATGGCATAACCTCCCTGATGTAGTGGTGTTCTTTGAGAATGAAAAACATTATATACATATATATATATATATATATGTATGTATATGAGAAAAATCTCAGAGGGAAGACACTAGTGGGAGCAGGGTGAAGGCTGAGCAGAAAATGCCTCCTGCAGAAGGTAGTGTTTGAACTGAGTACTGAAGGGAGCCAGGGAAGCAAGCCAGGAGGTGTAGGTGAGGAGAAAGCATTATAAGCTTGGGTCTTAGACAATGCAAATTCATGGAACCTGGAGACGGATCAGAGAGCACAGGCAGGGGAGTAAATTGTATGACATGGAAAGGAAGGAAAGCAGAAGATTGTGAAGGATTTTGAAAGCTAAGGAGAGGATTTTATATTTGATCCTGGAGGTAAAAGGGAGTGACTGCAGTTTATTGAATGTGTGTAGGGGAGCAGAAAGAGGTCATATGTACTTAGGAAAATCACTTTGACAGTTGAGTGGAGGATGTGTTGGAGTTGAAAGAAACTTGAGGCAGGAAGCCGAAGCAGAAGGCTATTGCAATCTTTAGGAAAGAGGTAATAAAGACCTGGACTAAGCTTATGATGTATCAGTGGAGAAAAGGGGGAATATTATCTATCTATCTATCTATCTATCTATCTATATAAATATATATATATGAAAGTTGATGAGTTTTGTTTTGAGTATGTTGAATTTAAGATACCTAAAATTAATCCAATTCAATATATTCAAAAGAGAGTTGGCTACCTAGAGTTAGAGCTTAGGAGAAATATTAGGTTGATTATGTAGGTCTGGGAATCATTCATGGAGATGATAGTTGAACCCTTGGGTATGATGAAATTAACAATCCAGGTATTATATTTAAAAATAAGAGCCCAGGACAGAGCTTTGGGGGATACCCATGGTGAGTTGGAATACTCTGAATGAAGAGCCAGCAAATGAGAATGAAGAGCACTCAAAAGGAGAATTGGGAAAGAACATCTTAAAACTACTAGAATGTCAGTAGTTAGTAGAAACATTAACTGAGATATTTTAGAGTCTAAATCTGATGAGATTTTTTCCTTTGAAGTCCATGCTCAAAATGACATAGTATAAAACAACATAACTACATAGTTATCAAGTCTCATTGATTTCTGCTCCAAAATAGCTCTCTTGCATCGATTCAATTTTCTATTTCTCCTATTCCCCCAATAAAGTCATTTATCTTTTCTCTTCTAGACTTCTGTATTTGCATACTGATTGATTTTCTTGTCTATCATCTATGAACGTCATTCCTCAAACAGCTGAGAATTCTCCCAAATGCACTGTTCAGTCACTTGAGTCTTTTATGTGTTGATGTCTTTACCAAAATAAAGAATAATGTCCTGATCATGGTATCTAAGACTCTCCAACATCTCCAACTTAGCTTTTCATTCTAGTCTCATATTCCTATCCCTTAAAGCTCTCTATATTCTGGCTAAATTCCTATATTCTCCCTTGTCCAAAAATATATTTCTTATTTGGTATTTTAAATCCATCACTTCTCTGATAGAAGATTGCATAGAGGGCTTCATATTTGGAACTCTGAGGAGCATTGATCAAAATTCTATAGTATTTAAAAGTTATTTACCTTCATAGTGATGTTATACATTCTGGTTCCACTCACTTCACTCTTCATCAGTTCCTAGAAGTATCCAGTTTCCTCTGAATCTACCTATTTCATCATTTTATGGGAAGCAATGATATTTCACAATATTCATAATTTGTTATCAATTCCCCAAGATATGGCAACCTCTTTTAGTTTCCAGATATTGTAAAATGAGCTATATAGCTATATTTTCCCTAAGTCTTTATTGTCTTGGACTGCATTTCAATATCTATACACCCATTTAGAAGAAAGCTTTCTCTTCCCTTTATACATATTATAATACTTTACATCAAACTTAAATTGTGTGAGGATTTCCATTTTTAATTCTGTTTTCTCTTCCTATATCTAGTTCCCTTCTCCTTAGGAAATTATTTTTAGTGGCTGACTTAGGCATATTGCTGATTCTCCCACCCAGGAGAATTTTCTAATTAATTCTCTAGTTCCTCTAAGGTAATCAATCTTATCTTTTTCTAGTCTTTCCTAACAATAGTTTTAATAGAAAAAAAAATTCCAACTTTTTTCAACCAAAGGTATCTTTTCCAACACTTTAGAACTTGATATTGTATCACTTCTGGGAAACTCTGTCTAACTTCCTGTAATTAAGTGCTGCTTTTATTTCTTTATTCATTCCTGTTGTATTTGTAAATTTTCTAGAAAGAAAAGTCAACTCTTCTTATCAGAGTTTTGACCTTTTTAAAGATTTCTAATGTGAAGTTGAGCTGCTCTCATTCACTTGGCTTTAAACACCTACCCATGAAACCTAGGAAAATGTTTGCAAGATATAATAAAGCATATTGAAAGCTAGCATATCAATACTGACACAAAAGAATAAAATTCATAATATTAGAGAAAAAAGACTACATTTCCTCAAAGACCAAGGAAAATAAACTACATCCCAAAAATAGAACTTTTGGCAAACTAAAACTTCCTTATGAGCATTATCTCCAAAATCCATATAAATTCCTCTCTTACAGATGAATTTAGGAAAGTTTCCTCATTGCTATGGTTTCCTGATACTCTTATCAGATGTTTCACTGTATTGATCTCATGCAACTCTTACTAGGAATCACCATGTCTCCTACTGCAATTCCTTGGCTTTCTGAGCAGTTAGTTGCCACCAGGAATCCTGGTTTCTATTTAAGCTACATGAGAATGCATCACCCTCCTTCTTTGCAGAGGAGTGTGACTGTGTGTGTGTGTGTGTGTGTGTGTGTGTGTGTGTGTGTGTGTGTGTGTGTGTGTGTGAGTATGCATGATGTAAGACTTAGTTGTTGTCTTGGCTAATTTTGTTCTTTAGTTTTTTCTTCCCTACTCTCTTTTTAAATTCTTTGCTTCTCTTAATGAAGGATTAGGAAAAGAAATGAAACAAAAAAGACATCAATATTTTATTTGGAGTTTCTTCTCTGGTTCCTCTTAAGTTCTTAGTAGAGAGGTGTCAAATATAACTCTTTCTCCTACCACATAATTATTTCTTGGATGGGAAAGGTCAGGAACCCTAAAAAAGCCTTTCTTTGTCATTAGGATACCATCTTCATTATAGGAGAAAACATTGAGTTCACCTTATTGGCAGAGACATTTTTAGCTATCTATCTTCCTTTCACTAGGATTGTTTCCCTTTGCCACCAGCCCAATTGCCATTGAGCTACACAAAGCCTTGATTAGAATTTAGAGGCTTGTCATTTTCCTCCTCCAGGACAATTCCCATCACTAACTCCAAATTCAGGTGTATAATAAATCTTGAGGCTCTTTCTCTCTGGCATTTGGAAAAGTATTCTCTACTCCTCACATGTTCAGGTATTGACAGTACATTCCAATATCTCCTTAATATTATATTTTAAGCCTCTGAGTAGGATTATTTTGGAATTATAATCTCTTTCCACATGTATTAAATTAGAGGATTGAGCCTCTAAGAACTCCAACAAGGAATTTTTAATACTATACTCAAAGGTGATTAATACTTCAATTGTCAGTTACCAACCTTGCTTATAGTAAAGTTCTCATCTCCTATATCTCTGAATCTAAGACCTCTGATCCCAAGAGCCTGGTCCTTAAGCCTTTGCTCAATACTGCGCATTTTGGAAGAGGAAAAAAGAGAAAGATCCTAGCATCTGATAGCTCAATTTACATTTATTTTGCCAGTGTTCCATAGAAACTGCTTTAAAATCTTGAGAGAAAAGTTCAGGATTATGTAGCTTCTTAAATAAAAGATATTCTAATTTATTCCCTTTCAATAAATTGGAATGTCTTTCACTTAAGATGCTGTAAAAACCTGGAATCTTTCTCAACAACATCAATAGAAGCATTCAGTTTTTCAATATCCTATCCTCTTATATAGATAGTCCCCTTTGTTGTTCCTTCGTTTTATTTGTCCGACTCTTGATGATCCCATTTGGGGTTTTCTTGGCAAAGATTTGCAGTTTTCTTCTCTGGCTCGTTTTACAATGTTCAGTGATTTTGCCAGGGTCACATAAACTAGTAAGTGTATGAAGAACTCAGGTCTTCCAGACTCCAGGCCATTGCTCTACCCACTGCACTACCTAGAAAGATTACCTTACTATCCTCCCAATCTAGCTCCAACCACACTCATTTTACAGTAGTTCTCTTATTACTTTTTAATTTTCAGCTACAGTTTCCCATTAACAGCTCCTAGAATTTAGCATGCCATACTGTTTCTTGCCTCTCTTTGTAAAGACTATGTCTCTAAGTTCTGGCATTTATTTCTTCCTCTACTGTTTAGATGTCTTAGCTTCCCAAAGCTTCTCAGTTTTCATCATCTATGGAAAACCCTCTCATAATGTCTCACTTGTTCATGTTGGTCTTGTGTTTTATTTTTCTATTTGTGCTTTGTACTAGAGTAACTTTTACATATTTTTAATCAGATCTGTGATTTTATTGTTAAGGGAAAGCTAAAGGGGAAAACTCCATCAGAATAATACTGACACTACAACTTAAAAGTATTTGAAAGTTAGGTTTAGGTAACTCTCTAAGCCACTGAGAGATCAGAACTTTTCCTGTCTGAATCAGTTCTCTATTTACTATAACTACTTTATTCTTTACTTGTTTTTCCATTGTCCTATTTTTACCACTCCATTTGGGGTATTCTTGTTTGCGATACTGGAATAGTTTGCCATTTCCTTCTCTAGCTTATTTTACAGATGAGGAAACTAAAGCAAAAAGGTTAATGGACTTCCTAGGATCACATAGCTAGTAAGTATCAGAGGCCAGATTTGAACTCAGGAAGAGGAGTCTTTGACTCCAGACCCAGCATTTTATCCACTATACTACCTAGCTGACCTACTGCTATAACGACAGAAGTTTGATTTTTTTAATGACTGTCAATTACATTGAATTCAGAGCCTTTTAATATCTCAAAACCATAGAGTCATAACACGTTAGAACTGGAAGTAACCAGATCATATCCACTGTCTCATTTTACAGATGAAAGACTAGAAGCTAATGTAGAAACAAAGCCCTTTTTTCCATGGTCTCATGAGCTTGTTAGTTGCAAAGCCAAGATTAGAACCAAGGTCTCAGTCTTACTCAAAGGCTCTTGTCATCACACAATGTCATGAGCAGTATCCATTGTTAAAGTAGGCTTAAGAGGTTTGACTACAAACTCCATTCTAGATTCTGAAAGTTACTTCTTCCTCTCACCTTCTCCAATAAATTATTGATAACCCCTTCTTTGCATTTAGGTTATTAAAGTGGTTTAATGAATTTGACATTAGAGAATGAGGGAAGCTTTAAAATGCCACTTTTTTAAGTCATTGACTTATATGGATTTTGGATAAATAGTATTTTAACATCTGACTCTTGAAACAATTTAAAAGTAATTATATGACATTTTGTTGTTGAGTCATTTTTAATTCATATTCTTTTTTGTGACCCCATTTAAGATTGTCTTGGCAGAGATACTGGAATGATCTGCCATTTCTTTCTTCAGCTCATTTCACAGATGAGGAAACTGAGGCAAATAAGATTGTGACTTGCTGAGGGTTACAGAGCTAATAAGTGTCTGAGGTCAAATTTGAACTCCTGAAGATGAGTTTTCCACTCTCCTGGTCCAGTGTTTTATATAACTTGGCATCATCTAGTTATAGATTTATAAGACTAAGGACTATCAACAAAAGTAGTCAGACATCTAAAATAGGAGGTAAAATTCTACCTCCAAATCCCAGTCTTCAGCCAGGCAGAATCAAATAAACTGACAATTACAACAAGTGAATAAAATACTTTTATCATCATTTTCATTTTAGCTTTGGCTGATCTACTACCTTTGAACTATCTTCCATTCTCCTTTCTTTTTATCTTCTCCTTTTGAATAAAATTATCAGCTAATATAATTGTATATGTTAGTAAGCATGTTATGCTTTTGCTCCTTTTGCTCTGCCTCACCTGGTATGTCTTTCCATATTTGCCTATATTACTTAATGTACATTAATTTTATAGCACTACCTAGATGGCACAATGGACATAGTACTGAACCTTGGAATGAGGGAAGTTCATCTTCCTGAGTTCAAATCCAGTCTCAGACCCTCACTATATGATCCTTGGCAATTCGCTTTACCCTGTTTATCTCAGCTTCTCATCTGTAAAATGAACTGGAGAAGGAAATATAAATTACTGTAGTATATCTGCCTGAAAATCTTCAATGAGATCATAAAGAAACAACTGAAAAATAACCACACTGTTCTTTTACATGAATATATTATAATTTATACAACCTTTCTACAATTGTTGCCATATTGGTTGTTGTTTTCTATATATATTCTTTATTTTATATATAGAACTATCATGAATGTTTTACATATATTTTTGTATGTGGAATCAAAGATCCCTTTGTTTCCTTTTTTATTTGCTTTGCAGATGCACAGTAGCATGGCTTGGTGATTAAAAAACAGAGCTTGGAGTCAGAGAGAGCTGAGATTGTCTCTGATCAACAATAATTACGTGATCCTGGAAGAGTCACTTAACTTCTCTGTGTCTTTAGGCAATTAAGTTCCAAAGTAGTGTTGATATACATTGGTAGAAAGTGCTTTCTCATCAAAAGTTATCTATAACCAGTTTTTTTGGAAATGGAATATTAGAAATAGAGCTGCTTGGCTGTAAGGAACTTTTTTGAGACTTATGCATATTGTTCTTCAAAATTGCTTTGCAAATGTTTGTGCCAGTCTGCAGTTTCACCAGTAGTCTACTAGAGTAAATATGTCCCCATACTTCTGCCAACATTAGATTTTATCTTTTTTGTTTTCCTGTTAGTTTATATTTCCATTTCTTAAGGGGTTTGAGCATCTTTTCATGTGGTTTTTAATGGCTTCTATTTCTTCTTTAGGAAATTATTCATGTCCTATGACTCAAATAGGGAATATGTATTTTTTTAGTCATAACTATGTGTGATTTATATATTCCTTGTTGATTTTTAGAAATTTTGTTATAATTCCTTGCTACACTATAAATTTTTCCTTCATTGATATTGATATAGCCTCATCATATATATAAACTTATTACATAATGTCATACTCATTATTTTTAATATTTTCTAGTTTGCTTCTGCTTTGGTTATCTGATGGAATTATATATCTTTCTACCTTAACAGAACTGCTGTAGCAACAGCAAAAGTAGTCATGGTAGAAGTAACAATAAATTCTTACATTCATTTGGAACCATATATCATATAAATATTCTTTTCACAGTAACATTGTGAGACAAATGTTACAGGTACAATAATTTTGACCACTGATGTAGAAATATAGTTATGATAAGAAATAATTGTTGTAGTGTCATTAAACATTTTAGCAAAGTTTAGTAGCAGGATAAACTTTAGGTCATTTAGGTCTTTAATTTTGAATCTGTTTAGAATTTTTTGGATTTAAAGTGTTTCCCATAAGCATTTTATTATTGAATTATACTTTTCAGTCAACCTTATAACTTTCTAATTTTATTAAGAAGTTTATCCCAATTAAATTTGATATTATAATTATTAGGTTTATGTTTTTGGAACATTCAGAAAGGAAATTAGCTTTCTTATTATTTTATTTTCATTATTCAGCTAAAATTGAAGTTTCTTTGTTTTATGTTAGTGAAACTTTCAGTTACTTTTGGCTTCATCATTGCTAAAAATAGTAGCATGGACTATTGTTTTTCTTCCTTAACTTGTTTTCCCCTCCTCTTTTTCACTGAAATACCCTTATAAAATATTTAATGATTTAGCAAAAAGTTTTCACATCATGTTAACAGCTGTTTCCCTTAGTTCTTTTTTGTACTTACTTTTGTCTTGGGAGACTTTATTGTTAAAGACTTCCTCAAAGAAATTGTGTGAAGCTAACATTTGAAAGACAATTTCTCAAAAATACATCTCCTATATTTATTTTTGTAACTTTGGAGCTTAATCTTGATGTGTCGACTCAAAAATCCTTGAGTCCTTAATTGTCAGGGTCTTGTATGTTATTTTTATTTACATCTTATTTTTTATTTTCATTGAGAATTCTTTTTGTTTTCCCATGGGGATGAAATGAGGGAAAAGGGTGAATATTAGCACACTCAATTTTTTAAATCTTCTCACTTCCCTGGAATGTCAATAATTTTGTTATTGATGCAATATGTTCTTTTCTCCAGGACTCTAAGATGAGTTTGAATGTTTTCTAATATTCTGACCAATACAGTAATTTTTAAGTCCAAATTTCTGACTTTGCTGCACAATTTGGGATGATAGCTTCCACTGTTATATATATTTATATATATATATTATATATATATACATATATATATGTTTTTTCTTGCATTCATGGTTTTTCAAAAATTATTTTTGATTGTGCTTTCCATGTTGACAATTTTCTTTAATCTGGCTAGGATTTGTAAAAAAATTTAATTTCTTTCATCTGATTTCTTACTTTATTTGGCTTTAGAACTTCCTTAACAACTCTGATTTTGGCTTGCTATCTTTTGTGTGTGCCATTTTCTATCTTTTGGTGTCTCAGTATACATTGTATAGATTCTTTTTCCTATTTCCCTTACTCATTATTTTAATTCTTTCTCTTCTTCTAAGATTTATTTCAAATAGACCCAAATTTTTATTTTTTATTTTGATTCATTGCTATCTTGTATTTTTAGCTATTCTGCTTCTCTTTGGTAGTGTGATTGTGAAGATATATCATCATGCAGAGAATCATCTGCAAAAACCTTCCTGTTCCCTTCTCAAATTTTCATCAAGTATATTATAGGTCCAGATTAAAGGTCATTTTCATAAATATTTTATGAATTTGACAAAAATAATATCATTTCTAGTTGCTTAGCTCTTCTTTTAATTTCTTTTTTGAGCAAATAATAATGTTAAGTGAGATCATTAATATTATTTTGGAATCTTTTCATTTAGGTCTTTAAAATAATTGATCCCTATTGGTCCTTATATTTAAATCATCAGGAATATGGATTTCTTCTCTCCATGGTTGGTTCTGTCATCTTTTCTGACTTCATTTTCCCAAGCTCCATTCCATGTCTTCCTATATTGCATATGAGATACTAACTGTGGTGTCAGAGACCAAATTTAATACTTTTACTGCCATCAGTGATGATAGTGGACCACTGCATATTCCTGGCAGCTCAGTTTCATTTCAAAATGTATTTGTTCTCCAGCTTTCATTTCCATTTATAAATACTTTGGGAATGATCTGGATTAATTTGATCTCATTTTCTTCTACTGATTTCCTACTTCATTATGCAGCTAAATAAAGTGGATAGTGATGGAGAAAAAAATTATTAACATCACTGTCATTGCTGTTCTCATTCTTGATCTCTTCATCATCTCCTCCTCTACCTCCTTTATTTGCTTCTTTCTCCTTTTTTCTCATTCTTTTTTCTCTTTTTCCCCTTCTCCTTTTTTCAACTTCTTTTCCTCTTCCTCCTTCTTCCTTGTGTTCTACTGTCATAAATTTCAAGAATTCAAGGTCACATCAAGTCTACTATGAATTAATAGTGGAACTTTGTTCAGGACAGTAAAATTTATTAGGGGTATAATTTATTTAGAGAAGCAGCATGGCACAGTAAATTGAGGACTGTTCTAAGAGCCAAAATGACCCAAATTTAAGTCCTATTTTTGAAACATAATGACTATACAACTCTCATGTAACCTCTGAGCATTCTAGGCAACTCTCCAAGACTACAAGTTGTAAAGAAATATACCTCCCAACATTGACAGGAGAAATTCTTACTGAGAACTTCCTACCCAGAAGTGTCAAACTTACAGCTTGACTATGAGACGTGCAAAACTCAAAACAGCTTAAAATGTAATTGAGAAATGTATAACAAAATAAAGAATATTATAATCTAGATAATGTTAATTTTTGGTTTTCTAAGCAAATATGAAGACCCACAGGGATTAGATTTGAGACTAATTTCCTATTTCACTGAAATCACAGGTCCTATTATTATAATTTATCTACTTTATTATTGTGAATTTTCTAGTTGGATTTAATCTAAGATGAATTTTAATTTTTGTTACAAATGGTGCTTCAAGCTATTAAACTTTATGGAATCCATTATTCCTTCATTTTTACCAACTAATGAAAAGCAGGCACAAATTTGAGAACAGACACCATCAGCTGAAGAGCAAAACAAAATCATTAAGTTTCCTGAACTTCACAGTGTCAAGCAAATACAGAAAAAGTCACTTTATAAAAGTAATTAAAGAGAAAAGATGTGGAAAAACACAAAACTCAGACATGAAAAAACCAAAACTTTTGCCACGTAAATTAGATGAATTTTGTTTTCCTGTCAGCAGTTTCTGCTACTTCTGATGCCTTATTTTGCCATCTTTATGAGGATTATGGAAACTGAAAATTTGAGATGAACTTCTCTACCCTTCTATTCATGTGTTTATTTAAAGATCTGGTAAATCTCTCCATATACATATTTTGCAGACTACAGTACAGTAGAGAAAAGAACTGAAAGCAGGTAAGAAGCAAGAGAAGACCAAAGTTGAGTTGTATAAAATCCTTTCTCAATGCCACAGGAGTCATTTGCCTGGTATAATACCAGCTTGCTTTTCTGGATCAAGTAGCAAATGATTTTCTCATTCTGCCACATTTTGAAAGTACTTTCCAACACCAGTTCTCAGCATGCAATTTATTTTGTAATATGGTCCAGCTCAGTGGCAGTGCTATCATCACCTACATTTCTGTCTATGCTGTCTGGCTCATGTGGAGAGAGTGCCAAAGGAATGGGTAGTTGAGCTTTGCAGAAGACGTTCTTATTAAGTATTTCATTTCTTCTTGGGTATTCAAATAACACTACTTCTTAAATAGAAGCTCTGTTTTTCAGTAAATGTTGTGAAAGAATATCAACAGTTCATCCCACACTGTTTTATTATTGTATCACTGCTGTTCCTTCACACTTGTTGAGTTTTTTTCAGTCATGTCCAACTTTTCATGAGCCCTGGTTTACCATTTCCTTTACTAACTCATTTTAAGGTGAGGAATCTAAAGCAAATAAGTTAAGTGATCTGCTTAAGGTCACACCTCTAAAAGTGTCTGAGGCCAAATTTAAACTCAGAAAAGGAGTCTTTCTGACTTCTCCAATATTCTATCCATGTACCTTTCTAGTTGCCTCCATCCCCTTCACATTAGGAATTCCTCATTCATTTTTAATATTCCAATTGTTTTTCATCTTTTGGAGAGCATCCCACTTGTGTGAGATTTTCAACATTTTACCATCCACTAATCATACTCTTGTTCTGTCCCAAATATTCCCCAGGTTGGTTGTGCTATTTAAAATGTTAGGTTACCCAGCAAAAGTTTTCCTACTCCTACTTTATTGAGGACATTATGTCCTATAAGTGATCCCTCTGAAAACCATCTCTTTTACTGTTTTAGATTCTTACAATTCATTTCAATTTTTTTCTCTTTCTTCTTATTGTAGTACTTCAATTTTTAAAAAAAGCAAATGTTGGAATTATTGTTATTTTATGCATCTGAAAGTACTTGAAAAATATACTGCTATGTTGATTCTTTTCTTAAATTTTTAATTTAATTAAATCTTTGCATTCTTGAATACAAAAGAAATACTTACACAAAGATTGTCTGCTGGCCAACCAGTGTGATGGTTTTTGTAATTTAAGCACTCCTTGCCAGCATGCTTTTTCAGTTATTGACAGATGCCACCCAGTGGGGACATTTTGTCTAGAAAGAAAGTCAATGTTGAGGTTCTGTTTATAAAAATAATAGTAATGATAGTAATAAATAACAACTAGCTTTTATATAGTGCTTTAAGGTTTGAAAAGACTTTATAAATATTAGCTCATTTTATCCTTACCAAAACCTTGGAAGGTAGGTGCTACTACTTTTTCCACTTCCAGATAAGGAGATTGCGGCAAACAAGTCTCCATCATTGCTTGCAATATTTGGAAACTGAAGGGTGTTGGTTGGGTACCCCCTTGTGCTAGCAATGAAGAATATATGAACAAAATACATCTTACCTGAAAGAATGTATTTGCTCATCCTTATACCATTTGAAATTTTGTTTCAGTGGTCAGTATTTGCAAGGGTTTTTTTAACCCCTTGGAATCATTTGCACTGGAAAATTACTTCCATATGGTAGAATTTCGTCATAACATTTTACTGATTGAAAAAAGAAATGTAGTTTAGTGAACAGCTTGCATAAAGATACTAACTTAGAGCATGTGAAATTTCTTAAATTAACTCTAACTTTTCTTCCTCAAGCCTCATCTGACTAGTTGCCTAGATAATTTTGCTATAGAGCTCTGTATTAGTAGGAATTCAGTTGTGACTTCATGAATCATGAACACTCTCTAAGAAAGATAAAATAAAGTCCAATATTCTGAATTTATAATAAAATTATATCATGAATTTCAACTTAAAAGGCACAGTTTCTCTAATCTTCATAATGTTATGGGGCCTAGAGAAGTTGTTTTGAAATTTCTATACAGCTACCAAACTTTTGTCTTTGATTACTGTTAGCACTGAACCTTAAATTCCTAGATTTAAAATTGAAAGGAACTTTAGGGATCATCTAATCCAGCTTTGTTATCAGTAGAAAAGGAAATTTAAACTCAATTATGTTAATTTTTTCCAAGGCCACACACATACAGCCAGAATTCAGGTCCTTTGACTCCACATTCAGTACTCTTTCCATTTTACTAGGCTGCCTTTTGAGTAAATAAAATACTATGCTTCCTGTTTCTCATTTCCTCAAAAATAAATGACTACTTGGCCAATTTTCAGTTTTCTTTACTGTAAGACAAGGATCAGTCAAGAAGTTACACTCACCAGAGCAGAAGAATAAGAGGCTGGTAATTATACTCAGCTAGATAAACCCTCATGTATATCAATTATCCCCACTTTCCATTTGTATCAGTTTGGACAGGAAGTTATTTCCTAATGAAATAAATAGGGCTAGAATTTTCATCTGCCTTTGATGAGCAGATCACAAAGTCTGACTCAGAACTTAGTTAAGCGGATGTCCATAGTCAACAACCAGTTAATCACAACAATTTTACTTGCTCAGAAGTTTCAGTACAGTCTTGAGAATGACAGATAAATAATCTAGTCTTGAAGAACACAAAAATGTGAGTTATTGAAGAAGACAGTGAAAAGAAGGACCATGAAGTTAAATGGAGCAAAGGAACAGGAGGCTGGTCCTCATAGAGACAAGCAAAGTAGATCCCAGTGAGGAGGAGGTAACATATAGGGTACCATGAAAGAGATCCTTAAGTAAGGATCTGAAAGAGAAGAGAACAGTGATAGCTGGTGATCAGTTGAAGAACTGTGTTTAGTCTACCCCTGACTGAGAACATCTGACTTTCTGGGGCACGTATCCAAAATGTGATAAATACTGTCCAGGGTCCTGTTAAATGTAGTGACTACCATCCATTTCTGTTAATTCATGTGGGTACATATAATTCCCATCAGATTATTATTGATGCAGAGTGTTAGGTACAGAGCAAGAGACAAGTTTTTGTTGCTACCAAAAAAGGTTCAAGATGTAAAAAATGAAGGATAAGATCTAAGTTATAGAGATTTTGTTCAAGTCAGAGTTGAGGGGAAAATGAGTCCAAAAAGTGAAATGGAATAGGAAAGTGGGGGATATGGACCATTGTCTAGACAGCTTAAGGTGGATAGGGTAGAGTTCCTAAGTTTCACTGAGTTAGAGATAGGAAAGGGAGAGGACTTTTGTCCTATTTGGTGTTGATTCTGAGTAGGAATAGGGGGCAGGGGATATATTAACTCAACATGAAAATGTCCATCATGATAGGAACTCTCAGGGACATTCAGTGTTTGAACTCATAGTCAGTAAGCCTATAGTCACTATCTCTGACTCCTTGAAATCCAGAATTTTTTTTTATAATTGACTTACATACTGTAAAGTGGAGGTATTAGCCACCAGCTTGTGAGTCTCAGTGCAGTAGAATCAGATTAGAATGTAAATGGAAACATTAGAAAAAATAAATAAAAAGACAATAGAACATACATGATATTAATATGTGGTTTTCTTAGTCAATATGCAGGTTACAACGATCCCTATATAAAGTTTTGTGACCCTTCTAGATCAGTTTGATTCCACTGCTATAAAGGACTCTATTTCTCAGGAAATTTTCTACTGGTCATATCCATGTCAATTGCTTTATTCTTCATGGGGAAAACTCACATTGAGTCAATTATCATTACCTTCAGACTTGATTTATTTTAAATTTCATGTTTGAAGATTATTCTTTTTAACTACCATAGAACAGGGTTGTCCAACTTTACTTTTAAAAGTTTTATTGAAACAATAGACAATATATTTTGATTTGCCATTTTAGTGAGAGCTCTGTGGTAGCTCAGCTTTGTTTACTAAAGCATTTAGTAAACCCACAGGAGACCACATAAAATTGCCCTGCAGGCCATATTTTGGACAGCTCTGATATAGAACATTCATTTAGGGAAGAAAATAAATCAATAAGACAACAGGCATTTATTAAGCACAAGCTAAGCATAGAAGTTTGTAAAGTGAGGAAGAAAATCATAAAAGGGATGAGGAATAATTTGTGAAAAGACACAGAATTGAAGAGATCTTATATGAGGAGCTGCAAGACTGTCTAAGAGCAAGGGTTCTTAAGCTGGGAGTTGTGGATTGCTTTTTTAAAAAATTACACATTTGATAACTACATTTCAATATAATTGGGTTGCTTTTTTTAATTCATTGAAGGGACTGATAGGTTTAATCACACAAGCAAAAGGTTCTCTCTCTCTCTCTTTCTCTTTCTCTTTCTCTCTCTCTCTCTCTCACACACACACACACACACACACACACACACACACACATACATAAAGAAAATGCAATTATCTTGGAATGTTGGATTGTAGCCTAATTTATGAAGAGTTTTAAATGTCAAATAGAGGAATTTGTGTGTGTGTGTGTGTGTGTGTGTGTGTGTGTGTGTGTGTGTGTGTATTTTAATCCAAGAAGCAATAGGGAATCAATGAAGTTCATTTAGTTGGAGTGTTAAAATCAGAAATGCTCTAGGGTATCAATTTGATACTGTTTGGAGGATTGATTAGAGGGAAAATACTGCATGGTGAGATTCTCACAGGTGGCTAGAGGGAAGGTAAGATAATGGACTGATTTCTTTGTGATATGAATTGATTTATGTTTGTCCTTCATTCTCGAAGAAGACCACGACATCAGGGAGGTGATGCCATGACAACCATGTGAATTGCATTTGAGTGAGGAGGACTGTGCTAAGTCACCAGTCTCACATTCTCCTCTGGAGTCATCTAGGTCCAGTGGCCAGATATGAATCAGGACAACTGGAGATGATGACCTTGGATGTTACATGACTTGTCCAAGGTCACACAGCTAATAAGTGTCAAGTGCCTGAAGCTGGATTTGAACTCACATCCTCCTGAGTTCAAGACCAGTGCTCTATCCACTGTGCCATCTAGCTGCCCTCCAATCAAATCCAAATGATATGAATAAAGAAAAGGGGGCAGACAAGGGAGATGTAAAAGTAGACCAGGTAAACTTGGCAATTGACTGAAGATGAGAGTACATAAAGTATGACCCTGAATCACTGTCTTTGTCAAAAATAGGAAAGAGAGATCTTAAGCTCTATTTTATATCTATTGAATTTCAGATGGCTATGGGCATCTAGGTGGAGATGTCTATCAGGCAATAAAAAGTGTGGGACAAGAATTTGATAGAGAGATGAGAACTGCATTTGTAGTTTTGGGGAATTATGTGAATAGAGATTAGAATTTGATTGATGGGAACTGATAAATTTACTGAGAGCGTATAAAGAAGAGATGATGATGATGATGATGATGATGATGATGATGATGATGATGATGATGATGATGATGACGACCCGGATGATGATAATGTTTGTCCTTTATTCTCAAAGAAGATGATTAGAGGAGGTGATGTGATGACAAGTACATGGATTGGATTAGAGTGAGGAGGTGCTATCAGCAGCCTCGCTTTCTCCTGAGCCATCTGGGTCTAGTGGCCAGAGATGAATCAGGATGACTGGAGTTGGCCCTGGATTTGAGGCAATCAGGGTTAAGTGACCTGCCCAAGGTCACATAGCTAGTAAGTGTCTGAGGCTGGATTCAAACTCCTGTCTAACACTAGAAGTAATCTGTAGAAAATGTATAAGACTGTATAAATGTATAAGATAATACTTCAAAGGAATCTAATGAATGATTCAGTAACTAGAAAGAAAAGCACAATACAACAGTGTCATAAAAATTCAGAGACAAAAAATTATCTAGAATGAAGGGATGGCAAAGTTAAAAGTGAGACAAGGAGAAAAAAAAGAAAAATAGGATAACTATAGGGAAGATAGATTCAACTGAAATTTTTTAATGTGGAAGTATTGGACTTCCAGTGGAGAGTAAAAAATGAAAAATTAGGGAGAGAAGAGGAATAATTGAAGAAGGAGGTTTTTCAGAAGCAATAAGTGAGCATGAGATTGAATAGATGGAGTAAATGGTCTGATCAACTTCATTCTTCAAAATTAAAGTGGTAAAGGACAAGAGGGAGTAGTTATTCTGAGGTGATTTGATGTCTGGAATTGGGGAGGAGATGGAGCTTGCTATAAAGGACCTCAACATTTTTAGTGAAATATAAGACAAGGCCCTTTGTTGAATGGGATGTTTTGGTGTGAATTGGGTGTGAACAGGGGCATTGAAAGTGGAAGCATGAGTGATCTCAGAAGAGAAAAGAGGGGGTGCAAACTAGGTGGCGCAGTTGATAGAGCACAGGCTTGGAGCCAGGAGGACCTGAATTCAAATGTGACCTCAGACATTTAATAATAACCTAGCTGTATGACCCTATTGCCTTACAAAAAAATGAAAAAAAGCAAAGAAACTTTGGAGCAGCCACTTTGGGGAAATGTAGCATAGAAAAATGTGAGCTAATAAGAAGACAATGAAAAGATGGACCATAGAGTAAAAGGAGCTAAGGGATATGAGGCTGGTTCAGTAAAGGGGAGTGGGCTCTTCTAAGAAGGCAGTAAATGCTTTTGTTCCAAAGGAAATGTTGTGGATTCATAAGGGATATCACAAAAGAAATCATTCAGTGAGGGGCTGAAAGAGAAGAGAGCAAGGATGACTATTGATTGTTCAATGAAAAACTGTTTTTAGTCACTGTTAATACCTCCTGTCTTCCTGGGACAGGTATCTAGGCAATTTTTTGTAATCTTAAGTCACATTTTCAGTCATTCTTCAGGAACCTTCTCTGAATTTAGATTACATTTAGAGGCCAAAAAGCCTACTGTCACAAACCAGTGAAAGAAAGAGGAGAGGAATGTGGGACATCTGGTCAGATATAGAGGAGGCAGTGCTGACTACTTCAATCAACAGTCAACATAGCAACTTTATGAATTTAATTCTGATTCTGATAAATATAAGTAACTATTTCTTTTTTGGGGGGTGTTGGTTTTGTTTTTGCAAGACATTGAGGTTCAGTGACTTGCCCAAAGTCATACATCTAAGTAAGTATTAAATGTCTGGAGCCAGATTTGTACTCAGGTTCTCCTGAGTCCAAGGATGATGCTTTGTCTACTGGGTCACTTAACTGCCCCAAAGTAGTTATTTCTTAAAGAAATGTTTGTTGACAGTAACAACATTTTCAAATTTTAAAAATGTAAGATTGGGAGAATATTCAGGAATTTTTCCAAGAAAATATTTTTCTTTGTTTTATTGTCAAAAGTATGGAGGGGATATGAATTCTGGGCATGGGTCTGAGATGTTAAGGGAGAGGATGTAAAATACATACATAATTCAGTTGCAGCCTCATATGCTGAATAATGAGATTTTAAAAAAGAGACTGAATAGAGACTGGAAAATGCTCACAATTGTGTACACACACACACACACACCAACTTTATTACCACATTCAAATGTGTATGACTATATCATGTCATATTTTCCCTCTTACATTCTAAATTCCTTGAAGGCAGGGACCATGTATTTTATCTTATCAGCACTCAGCTCTGATCTTACACAGTAGGCACTTTAAAGTGTTTAAATTTATATGTTCCCATAGCACTTAACCAGTTAATATCCCTGTAGCACTTAACTTTATGATTGAATATAGCTGGTAGTAAATAATAATTTTCAGTAAAATAGAATGAAAATATTTATCTTGACATTTAAATATAAGATTAGCAGTTATACTCTTAATTGTTTGATGAATAAATATTGTTGATCTGGATAAGTTGTCATAAAAACTCATGTTTCATCTAAATTATCCAGGTAATTTCATCCCAAGAAGAGGTTTGGGACTGAATTATCCAGAAATTATAGTTTGTAGGAAAAATATCTACCAGATGGTAGTTGAGTAATATGGCTGAGAAATTTTCTACATTTGCACAGCAATTTTTCTTTTCCAATTTAATTACTCCTGGTCATCTGGAAATTCTATAAATGTCACATGAAAGTTCTATTATGTATTTCTTTAAAAGTGACAATTCACAATTAATGATTGCTCACTGCATTGTTTATTTCTGTGGTCTATAATTTCTTATCTATGAGTTTATGGCTTTTATATGGGGTTGACACATATTGCTTATATTTTGAAACAATGGGAGAGTATTGATATAGATATGCAAATGTGCTGCAATGAACTTTTTTTTTAGACCAGGTATACCACCTCCAGAGACAGCGTGGTCCAGTTCTTCTTCTACCAACCCATAAGTCATCAGTGGAGACAAACTGACTTCTTTCCCTGTACAGTAACATGTGGAGGTGGTGAGTAGAGGCTATTCATGATTAGAAATGGCTGGTTTGCATGTCTGAAATGGTGAATTAAAAAATAATACAATGAAATTCATACAATAAAAATACAAATTTAATAAAAATCATAAAATTAGAAATTAATACAACTTTGTACAAGGTGTCTTCACAGTTATATGAACTAGCCTTATGTTTCTTGATTCATTTGAGCTTTCAAACAACTGTGGGGTAGATGTGTTTGCAGCATATTATACATGTTAGCAACTTCATTTCTATTAGAGAAAATGAAGTCTCACTGAGGTTAGGTGACATGTAAAAAATGATAGAACTAGTAATTAGAGGTGGTATTTGCACACAGAATAACTCTAAGACCATAATGCCAATGCTCCTAAGTTATAATTATATCATTTCTTCCTCAGTAAAGTAAGTGGCTGTACCACTCAAGTCTATGACTGCTCTATGGCTTTTTCTAATTCTTGAAAATTAAATTAAAGCTTAGATTTAGAAAGAATGTTTCATACTGAGAGCTTGGAATCCTTTCACACGTGATTACTCTTTTCCTCTACAACATCTCTATAAAGCATGTGTCCATATCTCCATATTCTCCATAGAAAAGCAGAGAAAGTAGGAGGGTTTTTGATTTTCTTAAGGCTAACAAGTTAATGAATAAGTTAGGCAAAGGTCTAGATATCTTAATGCTCTCTCCCTACATTGATAAAGTGCTTTATAGATACAAAATGCTTTAGATAATTTTTCTTATTTGATCTTCATGAGTATTATTAATCTCCATTTTTACCCATGAAGAAACTGCACCTGACAAAATTTTAGTGACTTGCTATTCTCACATGGACTGTGTCAGAGGTCAGATTCAAAGCCAAGTCTTGTCAGAGTCATTGCTCTTTCTACTAAAACATGCTGCCTTGTGTTTGTGCTTATTAGAAGATAGTTTTCAGTTATCTATCTCTTGAAGAGATTTGAGTTTTGTCTTTAAAGCATTCCCATCACTCTCCACTTCTGCTACCCTCCTCTTCATATTTCTCAGTCTGGCATTTAAAATTAAATTAGTATAATTTCCAGCTAAGCCCTCCAAATTTTTGCTTTGGGGCCTGTCTAATAGGCTCTTGGATCTCCTTTTAGAATTTATTCCATTAAAACTGTCCATGGTGTAATAGTCACCACCCAGATCATGTGGAGAATATATTCGCCATCCCCTTCACTCTGAGGTGCTTTAAAATAAATTTTCCAAGGCTCCTAAGTTAATCTTGTGTGCTGTAGTTTAATGTTCCATGCTATGCTCCACAAGTTCTTTTCAACCAGCTAGTGAGTTTATACTCTTTAGGTTTGGTAAAATGTATTTTTCTGGAAATAAAAAGGAGCTTATCGGAAGAAAAAATGAAGCAATCAATAACTAGGGCAATTAGGGCAAAAAAATATTTGTTCTAAAATACAATTTAAAAGCAAGATAAATAGCATGAATCCTGTGATTTTATTCTTAGACTAATTCTTGAGGAAACATTTTTCTTTGAATTACCTAGGTGACTACCTCTGACTACCCTGAGATTGTGTTGAATCCCTCTTACTGGTAGACTCAGGAGGCAATCTTTTTTTTTCTTCCCCCCAGGGCAGGGTGGAGAGGAGGGAGAGGAAAAGGTCCTTGATTCAGGCTTATTAGATCTGTCTAGAAAAAAAGGGGTGAGGGTTGTGCAGATAGACAGCTAGAGGGAATGAGGAATATCTTTGAGTTTAACCCTTGACTTCAAAGGAATTCTGGCAACTTCTGGGTTCTGTTGTGAGCTTCCTCTGCTTACCATAAGATGAATGTATATGTGATTCCAGCTTACTCTGTCTACCTTAATTTGAAATCCATTTGCTCTGCCTCACCCCCCCCCACCACCACACACACACACATATTTAGACCATCCAGTTCCAGACACATGCCTGGTGAAGGCCATTTGCTTAGTTTTTTTTTTCCTACCCAGAGCACATTAAATCTTCATTTATTCAAATCAGATCAAAATGGGGGCATAGTGATAGCAGAGGGGCAAAAAAACTAAGTCTTATGATGATGCTGCTGTTGCTGATGATGATGATGATGATATTTGTCCTTCATTTTTGAAGAAGACCATGACATCAGGGAAGTGATGCTATGACATGCACCCAAACTGAATTTGAGTAAGAGGGTGTTGTGCTAAAGTTGCCAGTTTGACTTTCTCCTCCAGATCCATCTGAATCCAATGGCCAGATAGGAATCAAGATAACCCGGGGTGTGAGGCAATCAGGTTTAAGTGACTTGCTGAAGATCACACAGCCAGTAATTGTCTGTGATCAAATTTGAACCCAGGTCCTCCTGATTTCAGGGACAACATTCTTATTTTTTTTTATTTTTTTTTTAGGTTTTTGCAAGGCAAATGGGGTTAAGTGGCTTGCCCAAGACCACACAGCTAGGTAATTATTAAGTGTCTAAGACCGGATTTGAACCCAGGTACTCCTGACTCCAAGGCTGGTGCTTTATCCACTACACCACCTAGCCGCCCCCTGGGACAACATTCTTGCAGTTAGGTGGTACAGTGGATAAATGGGCTTGAATTCAGGAAGACCCGAGTTTACATTTGCCTTTAACATTAGCTATATGATCCTGGGAAAATCACTTCACCTCTGTTTGTGTTCGTTTCTTCACCTGTAAAATCAGGCCAATAGCACCTACCACCCAGGATTGTTGAGAGGATCAAATGAGATAACAATGGACTGGAACTGTGAGTTCTTTGATTTAGAGAAATTTCAGTGAAGAAACTTTTACTACCAACTCAGATCAAAGCCTGCACTTTAGTTTTAGAATAGCCTGGAGACATTGAGGGATAAAAGACTTGTCCAGGATCTATTCCAAGGCTTCATTCACTACTCCACACTGCATTTCTGCAGTTATTATTCACTGGATATTTGCAGTACAGTTTGCTAACTTTGGACTAATTCCTGAAACCTGGACTCTGGACTCAACTCTGCTGTGGACTCACTACGTGAGATCCTAGGCAAAGACTTTAGGTTGGGTCTTTTATGTCCTTAAATGATATTAAGGACCGTTTCAGTTTTGAAATTCTGGTTCAATGGCATATGGCTCTGCAGTTGGAATCAGGAACGTTCAGATTTGAATCTCACCTCAGACAGTTGCCAGTTGAGTGACCCTGGGCAAGTCATTTAATGTCTCAGCCTCAGTTTCCTCATCTATAAAATGGAGAGAATAGCACCTGGCTTGCAGGGTCATTGTGAGGCTCTAACGAGAAGACATACAATATAAATTCAGTCGTTATTGTTGTTATTGTTCTAGCCTATGTAGAAGACATCTGCCCCCCCATCTTTTCTCTCTTTCTAAGCTTGAGGATCATTTGCTCATATGGTAGCATAGTTTGGATTTAGAATCCAAGGATCTGGATCTGGATCTGGACTGCATCTTAATAGAAGTTTGGCAAGACATTTAACCTGTAGATCTGTTCCCTCATATCTAAAACAGGGAGGTTTGATAAGATGACTTTTAGGTAGGTAGTGCAATGGATAGAGGACTGGCCCCAGAGTCAGGGGAACCTGAGTTCATTTCCAGCCATAGACACTTAATTACCTAGCTGTGGGATCTTGGGCAAGTCACTTAACCCTGTTGCCTTGCAAAAAAAAAATTAAAAATTAAAAAAATATACAGACAACAAATAAATAAATAAACATTGATTAAGGACCCGCTGTGCCAACACTGTGTTAGGTTCTGAAGCTACAAATACAATGAATGACTTACGGTGCACAAGATTGCTTGTGGGGCAAAATTGCATTTAAGTTACCCAAGCAGGCTGTGAGAAGAATTCTTTAAAATATAGACCTCTGTCTGGACTGGTTTAGACAGCATGCTGCTTAGAGGCTGGATCAGATGAGTCCTTGGGTTCCCTGCTAGTTCTGTGATTCAGAAATTCTTAGGGCTAAATCTCTTCCCTGAAATTAATACTCAGAACTTTATGCTTTCTCGTAAATGCTGATACATAGTCAGCAGATGCATAAGTGACTTAATCCCCTCAGGTCTGGGCTCCTGGCATCCTCCTCTGCGCCCAGGACAAGTTACCAGATGTACTTGGGTATGACTCATTGCCCTTACATAAAGAAATTATTTGCATAAATTAATCATACCTAACAGATTTGCATATGTAAACTTTGCATATATAACATAACCTCAGCATAAACCATGATCCATGATGGAAGTTACACAAGAGGGGTGATCACATCCTTTGAAAAACAAAGGAATCACTGACTCTAGAGCTGGAAGAGACTTTTGGTATCCATAGCTATATAACCACTTATTTTTATAAGTGAGGGAATAAAGGTCTAGAAAGGTTAGACAATTTGCCCAAGGTCATATGGCTAGCTAAGGGGCAGAGCTAGGAACTATTTTGCCAGAGGATTTTTTTTAGGTTTGTTTTTTTTTAAACCTGGCAATAGGGTTAAGTGATTTGCACAAGGTCATACAGCTAGGTAATTATTAAGTGTCTGTCAAATTTGAACTCAGGTCCTCCTGACTCCAGGTTCAGTGCTGTATTCACTGTACCACCTAGCTGCCCTCCCCCCAGGAACTATTTTGGCTACAGATGTATCATGCTATATTACCTCAGTGCTGAATGTGAATATATCATTCTTTTTTAGCAGGAAAACTTTTCTTCCCATTCGTTGCATTCATTGGATCAGTCAGTTAGATTAGTATTTCTGAAATGCTTCTTTATTTTAAGTCAGAACTTTTGCTAAGTAAGATATAATAAAGCAATAGTAACTTTCACATTTGAGATTTATACTTAAAAATGGGGTTTGGTTAATTACTATCAGTTTGATTCCAAACAAATGTTTCCTAAATATGTTTACAAATTATGTAAAATCAGAAAGCATTACTGCATGAGCATCCTCCAGGGCTGTTGCTTCAGAAGCTAGCAAAGGTTGTGAGATTATTATGCTAGATAGAATGGAATTGTAGGCTTTTCTTCATAGCTTTAGGAACACTTTTATGCCTTGTTTTTAGTAGAAGTATTGCCATATTTGAATGGTAGCAAGATTTTAATTGTATAATAGCTCATATCTATATATAGATATAGATATAGATAGATATTGTTTTACATTTCATCATACTTGCTCACATTTGTATCTGTTGTTATAAAAACCTCTTCTTGCATTAGCTTGCAAGCTCCTCGAGAGTAGAGACTGTCCTGTCTTTTATTTTCCTTTTTTTTCCTTCAATGCTTAGTGCCTACCATAGAATGGATATCTAATAGATGCTTATTGTGTGCCTGATCTTGTCTCACTAGAGTCCAATCAGAGGGGTACTTTTACCAACCCTACTTCAGAAATGAGAAAACTGAGAATCAGTGAGGTAGTAATTCAACTAGTGTCACAAGCTAGTCATGATAATCTAGAATACAAAACTAGGTAGATATTCCAGGTCCAGTTCTAGGACCCATCTTTTATGCTACAATGCTTCTGACTGCTGTCTTCACAACAATCTGATAAGGTATTCAGCTCAAGTAGAGATGTCCCCATTTTATAGAAGAAGGAATTCTGGCTTTGGAAGGCTCCATTAATTATCCATCTCCACACAGTTTGTAGATGATAGATCTAGGATTTATCCAGGTCTTCTGACTCCCAAATGCAGTGCTTTTTTCATCTTTTTTTCATCTTTATTTTGATTCTATATTTGTCTACAAATGGGAGAACAAGTAGATAGATTCTACATATATAAATATACATATATATGTATATATAAAATATATACATATATTTTAGCTATTTAACTCCTAAAACTCATTACACTTAAAGAGAAAGAGCAAAGATGATTTCTTTCCTTCAACTCTCTTGCCAAATTATAAACACATCCATAGTAAGTTTCTCATTTTCTTATATTTTGCCCTTTAGAACAAAGGTACTTTCTGTCCTGAAGGATAATAAACTCATTTAGACTTTTTGTAGTTTTGTTTTGTTTTTGAAAAAAAAAATCAAGTATAATTGTACTTGTTCTCTAGGCTGCATGATATGTATAAATGAGATTTTTCTGGGATTCTTGGATGATTAAGAAAGTTAACTTATTTGCCTATGAGGTGCCAGGACTATTTAACTCAATTTTATTATTCCCTGCCATCCAAAAATCAACGTGGGGATGCTCTCGATGAGCCAAGAAAATGGGCAGAGGCTGCCATTGATATCTGATATTTTAGTCCTTTCAGTAGATACTGGCACTAGTACTGCAGTCATATTTTATTGACTCCATTTGGATTTTCATTCTTGTGGTTTCTACCTTGTTTTTTATAATGCATACCAGTGCATCCTTCTCCACTCAGCTTACATCCAAGCCATTGCTCATGAATGCCTTTCCTCTCTTTGCCAAGAAAGCAGCCCAGTGGTTTATAAAATCAAATTCACTCTCAGTAATCAATCCTTTAAATAGAATTTTAGACCAATTAGATATGTTTGGGTTTGGGGCCTCTTTGGAGAAAAGGGGCTGAATAACTGATGATGTTCATGAAAAATTTCTTTTAAAAAAATGTTTAGCAACATAGCACTTGTAGGCAAACTTGTCCAAACTTTCCCAGAAATGAAAGTACAACTTTCTTATTTTCCTTTATTTGCTATCCTCATCTGTTTGGGTTATACCTTCCAATTGTTTTCTTTTCTCAAAAATTGTATAACTAGTTGGTTTATAAATTATTTCCTCTTTTTACTAAATCTCCAATAACTTATTGCTAATATGTTTACATTCCCAGTTGAGCACTCCATCATAATTTTTCATTTATAGACTTGTAAGGTAAAATGATGAAAGAAAAAGGAGGCATGTTCATAATGGATAGAATATTCTACTTGGAAGACACTGGGTTCAAATATACCTCCAATACTTAATTACTGAAAATGTAAAGAAATCATTGTCAGCCCCCATTTCCCCTTTTATTTGAAAAAACAAAGCATATAATAATAAAGCTGGTAGTTGCCTCATAGAGCTGTTTGGGGGCTTTAAATGAAATAATTTTTATAAAGCACTTTGCAAACCTTATATTGCCATGTAAATATAAGCTATTATCACTCCCAGTTATGATGACTTCTGAGACTCCTTCTAGCTCCACCTTTATGAAAATTATGCTATTCTTGTATCTTTAATTTTTTTCCTACTAAGGATATCAACTCAACTCTGCTGAATGTGTGGATGTTCGCCTGAAGCGGGTTGTTCCTGACCATTATTGTCACTATTATCCTGAGAACACAAAACCGAAGCCCAAACTGAAAGAATGCAGTATGGATCCTTGCCCATCAAGGTTTGCATGCATTGCTTGTTGAGGAACAAATATTATCTGTTATCTGATACTGATCATTCATTTACCCTTAAGCCAGCTTCCTTCTTGATTCCTATGGTTGGAAGAAGAAATGCTGATGGTTAACATTGTTTTATTTGTAATCACAGCCTATCTCCTTGGATTTCAGTAAGGGAACTTAAACTGTCTACAAGGTAGGTCAGCATAACCTCCTCATCTCTTAATCATGGACTGCATCTGCTTTTGATGTAGCTATTAAAACTCATGAACACATTAAACCTGGCCAGATCTCTTTGCTACATGAGGCACCGTATATGGTATCAAAGATTTCTTCCTCCCAAGTTTCCAACTTCATTTATCCTTCTGCCAGTCACAGACTGTGAAAGTGGGTCACTTATTAGCATGTCATGGCTTGAAAAGGAATCATATTAAATGTGGTATGAATTGTAAATTTGTGTAAAGAACTACCAAGTGTTAATGCTGGAGTGTAGAGAAGCCCTGCAGAAACTATAATGTTGCACAATTTAGAACCAGCCTACTTCTGGACTGCTTGAAGTGGTTTCCTGGCAACATTACAGTATCTTAAAATAACATCACAATATCAAGTCCCAGAACCTCACATAAATATGCCAGCTGGCGGAGGGAGAGTTATAGGCAAGTGGAAAAGGAAACATTCTCGGTGGATTTCATTTCCTATAGCTAAACTGTCCATTTCCTTTAATCCCAGTTGGACATCACCATTAACCATGACCTTTACAGAGCCCAAATACCTGAACTAAAGACCCAATTAATAGGAGGGTGCGCTATAATACTTGTGTATTTTGCCAGAGTAACCTATAGTAGCAGATTTGTGACATGACTAAAATTTTTGTCAGAGACCAAACACACCACCTTTTGGTCATAAAAAATAATTTGTATTTTTCATCATCTAACTTGTCCAGGGTTCTGTGAAATACATTCTCCTTTTATAAAAGAGGCTAGATGGGATGTTTCTGAAATGAAGAAAAAGCAAGAAAAAACCACAGAAGATGTGGTTCATCAGAGATGAAGTTGGTGGAACACTTGGGAAATGGGAACTTGTCACATTGAATTGTCATTAGAAAAATGAGGCTTCTCTTGGGAGGTTCATGTGCCTGAAAATGTCAGGATGACAAATATAGCAGTTGCCTAAAAAATAAAATAACATTGTGCTAATTATCTTATTCATAGTGATGGATTTAAGGAGATTATGCCCTATGACCACTTCCAGCCTCTCCCTCGGTGAGTTCTGATTACTATTAATTTTATTTATTGCATTTTCATTAAATATGAGTAGCTTGCTGGGCACTGAACAAAACATGGCCAGTACTTAATATAAGTAGATTGTTGGGATCAGGTTTGCCATTCATTCAAATGTTCTCATGTAATTTAAATATATCTTCATGAATAAACCAGATACTGATATTGATTAAATTCACTGGGCATTTATAAAAAAAAGTTCTCTGTGCAGATCACTGTGTGAGAAGCCAGAAGATATACAAAAATTACGACATGACCCCAACCTTTATTAAGCATACAGACTTATGGAAGACATGACACATGAGTCCAATTTAAAATAAAATTCTAATAGTTTGTATATATCAAATATAAATAAAGTGTTATGTAAGATTTGAGAAAGAAATAATCATTTTCTAGTGATAAGAAAAACCAGGACATTAATTCAAAAATCCTAATCTCCTCAGTTCATTGTATGCTTTGGCATTTTGACATTTCTCTTACTGGTATATACTTCACTTTTGAATTCATCCTTTATTATTTACACTGCTTCCATCTTTTGCACATATTTTTAAAATCTGAATTGGTTGAAGAGTTTCTTGTGCATCCATATTGGTCCCTTTCAGATAGCTTCTATGTTTATTTTTTTCCTTGGAATTGTTTCTTTTTTGTGTCTTTCAGATTTTATTTTTGAGGGTTCCCACCTTTTATTGACTGACTTCTCCTTTAGAATTTTTGAGTCTACGATCCAGTTTATCTTTTCTCACAAATCTTGGAAATCTGCTCTTCCAAAACCTTCATCTGTTCTTTCATCCTCATTTTCAGAGGCATAGCCATGGAGTGAGGAGGGAAGCTAAGAAACTACCTACTTCTGATTTGGCAGCTTCTCAGTTTTTCCTCAAATTCTGATGTCTTGGACTTTGCCTGAGAAAGACCACCCAGAGTGCCCCAAATTTTAATTTTGAAGGAGTGTAGAGAAGAAACAATGTAGTTAGGTAACCTCTATCAACATGTCAGTCATCTGGTTTCCCTCAACCATTCCCTCTTAGGTCTGACTCTTCAAAGTTTCCAGTATTCTCACATCAACTAAGACTTACAGTAGCAATGAGGGATAGGACCCTCCGAGTAGTTTTTCTCAGACCAAGTCCAAAATCACCAAAGCTTAGGAAATCTTGCTTTATAGGTTGAACAGACCCAAAAGGAAAATTACAATCTTAATATGTAATGCTTTTCTGCCTCTAAACTCCTCTCTAATCGATTTTGTTCCTTTTCAAGAAAGTATGCTCTATCAGAATCAGATTTTCAACATAGATGAAATCCTGTCACATCTAATGATAGTTTTGAAATCAGATTTGTGATATCTTTTTGAGACTGTAACTATAAAACCAAGAGTCATGAGGTGATTGATTTGTGATAGAGGAATAATTTGCATCCTACTTAGAGCACTAGATGGATCTTCTTGAAATCAGGGGACTTAGGTTCAGATCTAGCTATGCCACTAAATGTGGACAAGTCATGACCTCCTGGAATTCACTTTCCTCATTCATAAAATAAAAAGTTTAGACTATGTGAATGCTAAGGTCCCCTCTAGGATTAGAAAACTATTCTATAAGCTCCACTTATAATGCAGTTTTGGTTTCAAAGCAAAATAAATAGATAAAATGAATGAGTATATGTATTGTGAGTATGAGAAAAAGAATAATCTCTTGAATCTACAAAGAATGACTAGCACACTGCTTCAAATACATAAATACTTTTCATTTTTTAATTTTCATTCATGGTAATGCTATTTTCCTGAATATTGATGCTAGTGCATCATTAATACTATTATACTTAATGGCACTGATTGAGGGCAGTTTAGAGATGCAAAGAGATAGGTAGGTGCTGCAGTGAATAGACTGTTGGCCCTAGAGCCAGGAAGTCTTGAGACCAAATTCAGCCTTGGATAATTGCTAGCTATCTGACCCTAAGCAAGTCACTTAACCCTCTTGACCTTAGTTTCTTCATCTGTAAAATAAACTAGAGAAGGAAATAGTAAAATAGTGTCTTAGCCAAGAAAGCCTCAAATTGAATCACAAAGAGTTGGATGTTGTCAGCAACAACAATAACAAACAGATGCAATGAACATGGGGGTGAGGGAAGACATATTTTCCTGGAGTAATTGGGCATGAGTTTAAAGAAAAAGGCAAAGAAAGAAAAGTTTAAGAAGCAAACAAAACTCTATGCATATATTGCCCCTGACCCATACTTTGACCCCAGCCAAGTTATTTAACTTCTTAGTGTCTCAGTAAATTTTCTACGTTTCAATCTATAAAATTCATTAAATATTGTATTTTCCCCACAAAAATATTGAACAAAGAACCTACAAAAAGACAATTTGCACTTGGGGAGGTGGGTAGATAATTCTTGTACCTATAATTTTATCTTAACTATGAACATACTTGGAATTGTTTAGATTTTAATTAGAAATGTTTAGAATTGATTAAAATGCATTGAACAGTACTTACAGGAAATTCATCTAGGGTCTTAAGAATATCCTATTATTTAAAAACCAGAAGATGTTTTGAATAAAGTTGAATCTGTATCTCAGTCATTCTAAGTTGGAAGAGGCTTTAGCAAGTTGATTTATGTAGCTTTCCATTTTATCATATGCTTGGGAATAAGTGAAGAGTCCATTAGAAATATGTTTCTCTGCTCCTTAATATTAATCTTGATGGCATCAAATGTGAAACTATACTCTTGAGATTTTTTTTTAAGTAACATCTTCTTTTTAAATTGTTTTTGCTCCCGAGCTGGGAACATAATCCTTGGACAGCATGCTCAGTATCCTGTGGTGGAGGGATCCAGAGGCGGAGCTTTGTTTGTGTAGAGGAATCCATGCATGGAGAAATTTTGCAGGTAGAAGAATGGAAATGCATGTATGCCCCCAAACCCAAAGTGATGCAGACTTGCAATCTCTTTGATTGTCCCAAATGGATTGCCATGGAGTGGTCTCAGGTAAGATTGAATGAAATTCTTCTTTTCTCCCAATATCCAGGTTTTTTTTTTACTCCATGACATGGGAAATATGAAAATAGCATCAAGCCTTGGCTCCCTGCTCCCAAATAAATTACAAATATACTTGAAAAGACATAAAGCAACTAAAATACAAGATATTAAGTGCCAAATGTGGGTAGTTGTCAAGGGTTTGAGAATGACCATAATTTAAACATGAAGAATTAAGAACTGTGCCTCAGCACCTGGGGAGGATTTAGGAGGGTGAAAGTATTATTGGCAGGAGATATAGGATAAGGAACTGTGAGTGTGGGAATAAGCCTGGCATTTTTGAAATAAAAAGAATAAATTGGTTAGAAGACAAGTATGGACTATCAAATAATAGACAATAAAACTGGACAGGTAACCAAAATGTAGATATTTGAATATTCAGAGAGAAGGTATAACAGACTTTCCATTATTGGAACAAAAATATAAAAGAAATATTCCCATAAGATAAATAGAATCTTTGCAATATTTCAGGTGTGAGGTCTTGAAAGTCTGAACCATGGAGGAAGTAGTGGGAATAAACAGAAAAGAATAAATGTGAGATAGATGATGCATTAAGGCAGAAACTTGTATTCAGAATCAGGGAATTTGGATTTCAATCCACCATTCTTCCATTTTCTGTGTTTTTTTTAACTTTGAACAAGTCTCTCTCTCTCTCTCTCTCTCTCTCTCTCTCTCTCTCTCTCTCTCTCTCTCTCTGGCCCAGTCTCATTTTCCTTTTGTTTGAAAAGAGAAATTTGGACTCTTAATGACCTTATGAGTTGACAAAATAGCTTAATTAATTGAATCCCACTTAGAAATGAATTTAATATATCCACTTGTAGAATCTTTGGAGAGTCCACAGAAAGTTCAAACTCCATTAGAATGAGTAGAAATTGAAGAACATAATTTTTTTAAATGTTCCATAGGCCTCAATCTCACAAGCCCTTAAATACAAAATGAAATGTAGGTTTTTTTAAGTAACATCTCACTGTATATATTAGATATTTGTGTAGTGACTTATTTTGTTAATTTACTGAATATCTTGGTGTCTTCAATGAGGTAACACATATTATATAAAAATGGTTAACTCTGATCCAGGTAGGTGTTTGCTTTTTTGGTTTTTTAGGAAAAAAAAAGAACATAATTCTTTATAAAATATGATAGCTTGCCTTCTGTCTTTATTTGCTATTTGTTAGTAAATGATCAATAAGATTAGTCATTATTATTCTAGAGGATTTAAATAAATTTAAAATTTTATTTTTAAATAAACATCAGAATGTGTTTTATCATGTAAAACAGTTGTCCTTGAAAGTAGGTACCATGGAAGATTGTGCAAAAATATACTTGGAATTCATTGTTTTAATGGTGGATGTTTTTACTCCAAATATTTTTAAACCCTTCTTCAGTATTATCTTCAGAGTCAATTTACAATAAAGTCATTCTAATTACTTCATAAATGTACCTTGTTTTTTTCCTCCAAAAATTATAACAACCAATTATCACTGATCTCATTTGTAAGAATTGCTCTTTATTAACTTTTGACTGTTTCCAAAAAAAAATCACATCCTCCTTCAAAAGACAGAGATTAACCACTGCCAGAGATAGTCTGAAGGGATTTTAGTTCTCTTTTATGAGTTACAAATTAATGTTTTTGTGTAACTTTTATTTCTTGAAGTGTACTGTGACATGTGGTCGAGGGTTAAGATATCGAGTTGTCCTTTGTATCAACCACAATGGACAGCATGTTGGGGGCTGCAATCCACAACTCAAGTTACACATCAAAGAGGAATGTATCATCCCAGTCCCTTGTTATAAACCAAAAGGTAATTTGTTTTTCTTTTCTTCTGTTTTCTTTTTTTTTTCTTTTTGTTAGTAATTCTCTAACCTTATTAAGTAGGAGGTATGAAGATACTCTTGGTTCTCTTCCTTCTTCTATTTTTTCTCTCCAACATCTCTCATGTTGATCTCAAAAGTTCTAAGAGCTCAGTTATAAATCTCTTATGTAGATGACCCCCAGATCTCTATATTTTTCCCAAGTCTCTTGAGCCTCAATTCTGTATCTCCAAATGTCCATTTGAAATCATCCTTTTCTTGAGGTTGCATTACTGTGCAGTAAATGTCCATTTGACAGCTTCAATGGAGACATCTCTCAATCCTATAACTAAAACAGGATTCTTCATCTTTCCCTGAAAATTCTCTCTTCTTCCTAGGTCACCTATTTCTGTTGATGGTCCTGCTATTCTTTCTACTCACATAGGTTCACAATCTCCCACTTATCGTGGACACTTTCTTCTCCCATATTCAGTAAGTTGCTAGCTCTTATATATTCCTCCTCCACTGCTAACCATATTACTATTCTTTTCTCATCACTGACATGACTACCAGGCTGGTTTACGACTTCATCAGTCTTGCCTGGACTATTGTGACATCTTTCAATTAGGCTCCTGCCCTCAGTCTCTCTTTCCTCCCTCTGATCTGTCTTTCATAGCTACCAGAATGTTCTCTGACCATGTGATCCTCCTGCTCAATTTTATTGCTTCTTTTTGCCTATTGGACATGATATATGCTCCTTATAGCTTAATAAATGCTAGTAGGTTGACTAATTACTTCACATACAACATAGAGAGGAAATGTTGCATTTTCTCAACCTTTCTCACAGGAGAATGAAAAGAAACAAGATCATAAGAGGAATAGTTGTCAGAATCAAGGAAATTGTCAGGAAAAGACAAAAACACAACTGGAGTTCTATAAATATTTTTTTTTTTGCAAGGCAATGGGGTTAAGTGGCTTGTCCAAGGCCACATAATTTGACATTAAAACCTTTTTCAATTAGCTCCAGCCTCCATTCCCAGGCTTAATTGACAATGTTTTTCACATACAATTTCTACCCAAACTTGACAGATTGTTGTTTGTTGAGCATAATATTCCATCCATGCCTTCCTCTGTCTAGAATGTACTACATCTTCACCTCACTCACTTAAACTGTCTAGTCTCTGTCAAGACTCAGCTCATGTTCTGTCTTCTTACAAGAAGCCTTCCATAATGCCCCAATATGTTAATAGTATATCTCCTCAGTTAATCAGTGAATACTTTTATAAATTTATATATCCTATCACATGGCATCACCTTCCTGTTGACATGGTCTGCTTGAAGATTGAAAGATCAACAACAATAACAACTCCAGTAACCCCAGTAGAACGTAAGTAAGTGGACAGAACCTATTTTTTATATTGTCTTTCTATCCTCAGTTCCTAGCACAAGCTTTATAAATGCTTGCTGGGCTAATTTGGATTAAATTTTGATTATATAAGTTAGTGAGAATTCATTAGCATTCATAATATTTTGTATTGGAAAATCCAAGTTCTCACAGTCTTTGTATTTTTTAATATACTAAAATAAACATAATAGTAATGTCAACCGAAGATCATGAGAAAACTTTTGGAGGTATAGCTTGAACTGAACTTTTAAGCAAACTAGGGGTTCAAAGTAGAGCATTCCAGTGGAATGGGGAGGCATCTTGTCCAAAGGCTCAGAAAGATGATATGGAATGTTAGATGAGAGGAGCAACAAGGAAGTCAATTGGGTTGAAAGGTGAATAATGGAAAGGATGTAATAAATAATACACATGGAGAGGTGATCTGGAGCCAAATGATGAAAAATATCAAACCAGAGGAATATATATTTGATACCAGAGAAGTATACATATTTGATCCCAAAGGCAACAGGAATCCACTGGAGATCATCGAGATGATCCAGGAGGGGAATAATACATCAGCAATGGCCCTTTGGCATCTGTATGGAAGCTGGATCAGACTGCAAAGGAGGTAGAAGACTGAATGTTGAAGAGGGGAACTGTTAGCTGGACAATGTTACCATAATAGAGAATGCCAGTAGGAAAGTAATACAAAATAATACTAAAAAATAGGTAGGACCAGCTGGGGGCTCAGTGGATAGAGTACTGGTCCTGGAGTCAGGAGGACCTGAGTTCAAATTCGAACTCAGATACTTAGTAATTACCTAGTTGTGTGACCTTGGTCAAGTCACTTTGCCTAGCCAAAAAAAAAAGTAGGGAGTCAGATTGTGGAGGACTTTCAATACCATCCTCAGGATTCTGTAATTTCTCTTATAGTTAATAAGGAACTTCTGAAAATTTTCGAGAAAGGTAGTTACATGGTCAGAACAGTGATTCAGAATTATCAACTTAGTAGTATTTTTAATGATAGGGAACTCAGTCCCATAGGAAGTTATTTATTCTTTCTTGGGCACTGGAGGAATGGGGAAAGTCCTGAATTTGGAGTCAAAGGATCCAGGTGTAATCACTGGAGTGAACTACTGTGACATTAAGCAATTACTCAGCATCTTTGGACCTCAGTTTTGTCATTTGTAAAATGAGGATGATAGCTCAAGTGAAGTTGAAGTTCTTTCTAATTATTTCTGTGAATATTAAAAAGCCACTTCTCCATTGGTCCTAGTTGTGATTTCTGTAATCATGGAACAAGCCCTACTTCCTATTGCCCTTCCCTTTTTCTTAAAATATTTATTGAAAGGGGCAGCTAGGTGACACAGTGGATAGAGCACTGGCCCTGGAGTCAGGAATATTGAGTTCAAATCCAGCCTCAGACACTTAATAATTACCTAGCTATGTGGCCTTGGACAAGCCACTTAACCCCATTGCCTTGCAAAAAAAAATATTTCTAGAACTCCAGTTGTGTTTTTGTCTTTTCCTGACAATTTCCTTGATTCTAACAACTATTCCTCTTATGATCTTGTTTCTTTTCATTCTCCTGTGAGAAAGGTTGAGAAAATGCAACATTTCCTCTCTATGTTGATATAGTTTATATTTCAAAGGTTTTCTCTGTTAATGTTTGAAACCTTTAACAACTGTTATTTAAAGTAGATTAGGATCGCCTTTTATATAGACAAGAGAGCTGATATGTGTGTATGTGAAGCAGTCAATCAACTAGAAATTTTTAAGTATCTTCTGTAAGCCAGACATATATATGCTAAGTGTTGTGTGTGTCTTTGTGTGTGTGTGTGTGTGTGTGTAAGAGACAACATAAATAGACCATAAGGTTAGTGTGGGACAAGTCTCCTCCAAGTCCTAGTCTTGCCAATAAGTTCACTAATAAAGGAAATGGGCAGATGATAAGTACCAAGAAGGGAGCAGATTAGAGCTTTATCAAATCTGTGTGAGTTTTTGCTGGATTCAGTCCATAGCATCAGCTGGGGAATACTTATGAATCAAGCCAAAAAGATTCGACCAGGAGTGTGATCCAATATGCCAGACAAGAGTCAAAGAAACTCCAGAAATAGAGCAGAGGAGAGACTACAAAGGGAAAGGTACCTGGAAGATAATTGCTCACCCATATATTCCTGGGAGGAATCTCTTCTTCAAGTTCACTTTACCTACGGAAGACTGATGAACATCAGCAGTCAGGGACATTGTAGGAAAATTAAATGCCATTATTCAAGTGTATGTATGCCTAACAGTTTCTACTTTCTTACTTTTTGCTCCCCAAAAGCTCCTTGGTGCCCCCTTCTTGTACTTCTCACTCTCCATATAATTTGCCCTGCTGATTATGGGTCAGCTAAGGACTGAGCCTGTGGTTTAATCGATACAGAAAGTTTCCTTTGTAAATACAAGTCAGTACCTTCTCAGGGTGTTAAAGAGTTGTGTAGGGTATCCAGGTAATTAAACTAATTGCTGAAAGTTACACATTTGTAAGCAGCCCAGGTCCTCAGATCTCAGAGCCAGTGATCTTTCCATGCTACCAATTACAAAAGATTGAAAATTCTTCATGTGTAAAATTAGAGCAGTGTAAAAATCAAGTAGAAATGGATTTCTTTAGACCAAATATTGGCTTAGAAAACCACAAATTAACATTATCTATGTTTTATTGTATTTTTTTGTTAACCATTTCCTAGTTGGATTTTCATTTGCTTCCCAGTACTTGGGAGTTTTGCAGGCTGATCACAGCTATTGCTGTGAGTATGACATGCATGTCTAAGAAGATGGTCTTTGTAAGTTACTATGTTTTTTAAAAAAAATCATCATACAGGAGCCAACTTTCTGGTGAAGAAAATGAGCCTTTGCTTTCTAAACTTAACTAAACTGGACCTTGGATGACAGACACAAAAGTCCATTTCTGAGCCCATATTCAAAACTTTTCCAGCTTCATGGGACTTGCCAAAGTATACAACTTTCTGGCATAGACTTTGAGAATCCAGAGTCTCCCATACACCCCATTGAATGCCCCATCAGATTTTTTAAGTAGGGATATGATCCTGAATAACTAACTGAAAATGCAAATGTTGGAAACAATACCAAGGGCTGATATCACAATTTAGAAGACATTTTATGGTAATTTAGGGAATATATCCAGATACTGGCCAGAGATTTTTCTTCCCTGTTTTGCTAATTTGTTGTTTAAAAAAAATGCAACTGAATAGAATTTGAGCTAATTTTTACTCCAGAAACCACTTGATGATCTGTGTTTAAGTGAAACCACTTGAATCTATACCACTTAACCTTTTTTGGTGAAAAATATTAATAGAAAACTTGTGTGTATTTAATGTGAATCCTTAATGAGTTAATAATAACAAAACATTGTTCCTATCCTAGAAAAAAATCCAGTGGAAGCCAAATTACCATGGTTTAAACAAGCCCAGGAACTGGAAGAGACCAGAATAGCGGCATCTGAAGAACCCACGTGAGTTCATCTTCTTTTAAGAGCCTAGAAAGCCCTTTAATAAGGCCTCTATCAGTTCTTTTTTCTTATTTGGGAAATTCTTGAAAGAGTGATCTGAATTTTTCAAACGCAATAGATATCACAGCTGTTGTCAACTCTTTTCTGTTTTCACACTTCCTCAGAGTGCCAGTTTGGGCATCATCTGTATAAGGCAACAAAGAAGAGGACAAATTCGTTTATTCTAGAGCAAGCCAAATGACAAATTATGGTTGAAATTGGGTTCACTTTGTAGATTATCATGAGGTAATACCACAGTTTCTTCAATAAACTGATCATACCAAGGTCAGTTCTTTTGTTTTAAAGTAATTGCAGATCATCATATGGTTAATATATTCAAATCCTAAAAAACTGAAATAATTTGAACCTGAGTTCTTTGAGAAATATGTACGTGTGTGTGTGTGTGTGTGTGTGTGTGTGCACAACACATATACAGACACATATATAGTGGAGAAATTGTAATAGTTATGCCCAGACACATAGCTGAAATGTCTGCTGTTAGACTCAGAAGTACTTAACTGTAGTGAGGGCTAAACTAATTACCAAGTGTCTCTACCAAGTCTGATTCCAATATAGTGAGCTCCAAGAGCAATGGTCCACCAGGACCCCTAAGGAGGGGTGAATGGATCATGTCTAGTGTTCTCTCTGCCAATCAATAGTGACATTGAGACTTTAAGAGACATATATTTCCAGCTTGGACAGGATAAGGAAACCCAGTCTTCTCCTTTCCACCTAAAAATATATAGATCATGTGGACTTTTAAAAACTTTACTCATAAGTCTATTTAAAATGCAGGGAAAGGGGCAGCTAGGTGGCATAATGGATAAAGCACCTGCCCTGGAGTCAGGAGTATCTGGGTTCAAATCCAGTCTCAGACACTTAATAATTACCTAGTTGTGTGGCCTTGGGCAAGCCACTTAACCCCGTTTGCCTTGGAAAAACCTAAAAAGTAAAATAAAATAAAATTGGGGCAAAATGAGTAACCAAGGAATCAGAGAGGGAGGGATACTTTTTCATGGCAGAGAACTGGTTTAGAGATAACTAGAAAATGGTTGAGATAAATCACCTAGTGATTTGTTGTTAGGACCACTTTTATTTAAGGTATTAAAATTTGTTTCTACTTTTAGAAGAATCCTGTTCTGATATCTTATCATGAAAAGGAAGAGATCTTGGGTTCTAAACAACCCTCATTGCCAGAAATATGTATTGCATTGGTTGATCTTCTAGGTTAGCTTTTAATTTCTAATGGCTTCTGCATACAGAACTTTTAAAATGATTCACAAACTCTGACTGTAATCTATAGCATAGCTGTCAATTTGCTTTGCCACCTTTTGTAGGCACAGCTCTTTGAAAAGTGTAAATATCTTATTGATCAATTTTATTGATCAATAGAAGTTTCTCTCCACACCAATGAAAACCATTGTCATCAATCTCTCTCCCCCATCTCTTCAAAAAAATTCTATTAGTGAGTATATGTGGCTATAAACCATGCAATATATAACAAGAATTTTATGGACAGGTAACTCAAAAAGGAATGTCAAGATATGTGGTGTATGTAAATAAGCTACAGTGAGAAGAAGTAAAAGATAAGCAAAGGAGGGAGACTAGTTAAGTGTTAGGAATGAACTAACAAGACAGGCCAAATGAAAAGAACCAGAAGAAGGCCTCCCAGTGCTTTAGGTGAATCCTTAAAGAGAGGATTTACAGAACCTTGCTGATCAGAAAAAGTGAAGTTGAGAAGAAAGGGTTGGATTATGATCAATGCTGCTGGAGGGAATACTCATATCAATGCTATCTTGAATCCTCTGACTTGTCTGAGTGATCTTAAGGTGAATTGATAAATCACAGACAAAAAATGAATGTTAATAAATGTTTTAGAATCTCATTAAAATAGTAGTGATTAATGGTTCCATGTCTTATTTGGAAGAACTTTAGATGTACTTAGTCTTGTGCTACGTATTTAACATTTTTATTATTAAATTTAATTAAAGGCATGTCACATGTTTGGATCATGAAACTGGGTTGTGTAAAAGATCTTGACTGACTAGGATATTAGTACAAATTGAATAAATGTTAAGGCTTATATTTGGATTCAAAAAAATTAATATCAAAAGTACAAGAAGAGAACTTATTCACTTGAGATGAGGCAATAGAGCAATATAACTAAATGAGACAGCATCATTTTGGACCAGTACTTTGGAGAGTACTAGTATCTAACAGCAGGAAAGTGGTAGACTTCTCTTAGGCTCTGGTCAGAGCACCCTTGCAGAACCATGTACAGGTCACCTTTTAGGAAAAATATTAAAAGACTGAAGGTTATGAAGAATAGGACAACCAGGATAGTGAACACTTTGGAATCATACAAAATTGGGATTGAAGAAATTAGGGATAATTTAGTTTTAGGAAAAAGGAAATGCATGAGAGTTGTATTTAAGTATTTGAAGGACTATCTTTTAGTGATGTTTGTTCTCTTTGGCGCCAGGGAAAGAACCAAAAGCAATGAACAGAAGTTACAAAGGAATATAATTAAACTTGATTTAAGTACAAAGGTACTGGCAATTAGAGTTTCTAAGAGATGCATAGACTAAATTAGTGTAAAATAGATTCCCTGTCCTTGGAGATCTTTAAGCCCAGTCTGAAAAACAACCTTGGGAGCACATTGTCAAAGAGAACAAGTTGAACTCTTTAGAGAGCTTCTAAGGTCCTCACCCTCTCTGGGCTGCAGTTTGCTCGTCTATAATATAAGGGAGTTGGACGTGGATTTCTGGTGTTCTTTTAGCTATTGAAGTGATAATCTTCTGATGTATTCCACCTTTGAGCTTCTCTGATTCTCTCAAGATGCAGAGAGTCTGTGCTAGACTTTAGAGCCAGTTTAACAACATGGAGCTCTAATTGTAATGGACTTCCTTGGGAGGGAGTGGTTTTTCACTGTAGAATGGAGCAGGGGCCAGATGATCACTTTTCAGACTTTACTGTTAAAGCAATTTGTATATGAAGGAGATAGGAAGCAACATTGAAATATTTGTCCTGGGGTATTCTCAAGTTACATGGATAGAGAAATGAACTGAAGTAATCTGATATGAACTCAATTTTTTATTAACTTTAGTGACAATTAGCTGGTACAGTAATTGCAACTCATCCACATTTTCTTATCCTTTGGGATTCTTGTCCATACCTTCTCATCAATCCTTTTGTTGCTGTTTAGTCATTTTCAATTATCTCTGACTCTTTGTGATCCCATTTCAGATCTTCTTGCCAAGATTTTGAAGTGGTTTACCATTTCCTTCTTCAGCTTATTCCTCAGATGAGGAAACTGAGGCAAATAGGGTTAAGCAACTTGCCCAAGGTCTCACATAACTAGTAATCTGAAACTGGATTTGAATTCATGAAGATAAATCTTCCTACAGACCTGGTCCTCTAACCACTATACCACTCGGTTGTTCCATGAATACTTTGTAGAAGATCAATTTCATGAAAAATAGGCTTCCTTTAGACTTTCTAACATTTTCTGGGGTATGAGTGAAGCACAGACTGTATGTCATACCTTGCTTTCACTACAGACTTTTGGCCTACTCTTCCAATCATCCATATGCTGTATAACATATCCCTATTTTGTCACAATATTCATAATCACAGTTAGAAATGACCTCAAAGGCACCTATAATGACTTATGCTTGCGTAATTATCTCCTTTACAATATCCGCCAAAAGTGTTCACCAGACCATCCTTGGTAGAGTGTTAGTCCGCTTCCCAATTCCCTCACTCTAGTTTTTAGCATCTTTCCTATTATCAAACCTCTTTGTCTCTTCTCATGTTCCTGTTATCATTGGCGATATTGTTATCCTCCCAGATGATATTTCATTCCCCTTCGGGTCATCTACAATTTTTATTCTTTGGAAATTGTAATGTTTAATGATGTGTCACTGCCAACATTTTTTAAAGTTTTAAAAAATTCCAAAAGGTTGTTTGGGATCATTGAAAGCACTGGGAAAGATCCCAGCTGTTCTCATGCCCCTCTTAAAATGGTGTGAGTATGGTTTACCCAAGGGCTATTTTAAAAGGATAAATTGGACATGGCTCTTTAGATGTGGCCTCATCAACACAAAGTACAGTGGGACCACTATTTCAGGTATCTAGATACCTAATGCTAGTCACATAGCCTAAAAATTACATTAGCTTTTTTAACAACCACATCACACCCTGACAGCTTGTGTTTAGCTTATTGTCAGCTCAAATTTCAAAGTCTTTTCTACATGATCTGCTGCCAAACTAGGTTTCTTCCATCTTGTATTTATATAATTAATTTTAAAAAAATAACACCTAGAAACAAAACTTACATTTGTTGCTGTACATTTCCATTTCACTAATTTCTGCTCATGATTCCAAACTGTTAAGATTATTTTTAATTTTGATTCTCTTACATGGGGAAGATGAGCTCTTCTTCCCACTTTGATAAGTGGGTCTTTTCTCTGGCTTTAGGATACTGTTTTCCCCATGTGCATTATTAAACGCATTGCCTTTTGAAAGACTTTCAAGTATGAATGGGATTTTTGATCTTGAGGGAAGCATTAAGGCATGTGGTAAAGACTTCTATGGAGAGAAATTTCAGAATGATATAAGAAAGAATTCTTTTTCGAACAGTGTCTATTGCTATTCAGCTATGGAACAGGATGTTTTATCACACAGAGAAGTATGCTGCATTGAAAGTGCTAAAGTATTATTCCTGATAAATGGCAGATTGCAGTAAATTACTTCTAAAATTCCTTCTATTTTAGTCTTATATATAGTCTTTAAGACTATTTTAGTCTTATCCTTCTGGTTAATAGGACTCCATATTCCATATTCCAATATTAAATATTTAAGAGAATCTGGGATCTGGATTTGGGAATTCCTTCTATCAATGCAGATTGAAGTTTCTTTGCCCATGCTTTTCCATCCTATATAATTCTTGTCCTCTCCTTTACTTAGCCCAATACACTGAAGGCCCTTCTCTATTTCTTTTGATATCAGGGCATAGCAGTGGAGCATTCTGGTATTCCACCTGTTACTCTTCATCCCTAACATGTGAAAGGTCCATCTTCTCTTCTTGTCATAAAATTTATTGATGAAGTCTATTACCTGCTCTCACCTCTCACATCTTTCCTTTTAATATTATTTTCTCCAAATGTATTCTCACATCGTTCCTTTTATTATTCTTTTCTCCAAATGTATTTGACACATTAATTTTGAAGTGAGGACTTCAAAGTTTTGTTTACCCTTAACAGGTCCATTTTCCTGGACCTTTTACTGAGGCATATTTTTTTTTCCTCCGCACTATCTTTGGTTTGGTTTGGACATAAAAGCATCAGTTGTTGTTCAGTCATTTTTTAGTCTTATCTAATTCTTTATGATGTCATTTGGGGTTTTCTTGGTAAAGAAAGTAGAGTGGCTTGCCATTTCCTTCTCCAACTCATTTTACATATGAGGAAACTGAGGCAAAAAGTGTTAAGTTATTTGCCCAGGGTCACACAGCTACTGACTACCTGAGGTCAGATCTGAACTCAGGAAGATAAACCTTCCTGAATAAGTAGGTAAAGATTAATAAAGTTCATAGTATCTCTCTTGACTTGTATAAGAGAACTCCTGCCCCACAGAAAGTACACAGTTCTACAGACAGTTACAGACTTGTGAGTACATCTGAATGTCATCCTGTTATGAGAAATAGCCTAAAGTGCCAGACTGATGAATGTCTGTTTAGAACAATCAAGTGCTGTCAAAACAGACCCTGCCCAGCCAACATTCATGCCATCTTTTTGGTCAACACTCCCTCACTTCTTAATTAAAAAGACAAAAATAAAAGCCACTTTCACCTTAAGGCAAAAAAAAATGAATATTGCCCCATCCAAGGAAAGTCCAAATTATTCATTAAGTTCACAAGTAGTCAAATTTTTGTATGACTCAAAATAATTCCTTAATAATTCCTTACATTTGCATAAAATTTTAATTTAATTTAATGGATATATTTTGGTTTTATATCACCATATTTCTTAATATATTCTTCCCACTAACAGAAACATCTCTTAAAATAAAAAATAAAATGACAAAAAAAAATTTCAGAAGAGCTATCAAATACATTAAAAAGGTTTGAAATAGCATGCTATATTCCTCAGTTCTGGTTTCCTAAAGTATGCAAAGAAACAGGGGGAGGTACTTGGTCATATCTCTTCTTTAGGGCAAAGTTCAGTCATAAAATTTTCACAGCATTCAGTTTCAATTTGTTGTTCTGCTTTATATTTATGTTTTAATAATCCTTTAAAATATGAATGATTTCATTTTATCTATATTGCTAGTGCCCCACACAGTGAGCAGCAGATAATATATACTTAATATAAGTATATATTATTAACTTACCAGCCATTGTGAGTCACTGAGCTAAGTAGCTCATTTATTTTGTGTCTGAGGGAGGACTAGAGCCCAAGTCTTCCTGTTTGCAAGATTTATCCTCTATCCACTCTGCCTTTCTTCTTGTTTTACAGAGAAGGAAATCTTTAGGAGTTAAGTGACTTGACCACTCTCTCATGACTAGTATTTGGTAGTAGTATGAATGAATGAATGAGTGAGTGATTGAATGATTGAGAATGAATGAATGGAGTGAGTGAAGCATGTATCAAGGCCTTTCTATGTACAAAGCACCATGACTTGGTGGAACTCAAAGGTAGGTCTTCTAAATTCCAATCCAAGGCTCTTTCTCCTGTACCAGATTGGCTCCATAAACATTTCCATGACTCTTTGGAAGAGCCAAAGCACTTTTATAGGCATCATTTCTTTAGATCCCTAAATTGCTTAGAATCTAGAACCTAGATTCTAAACCTAGAGTAGCTTTTTTGACTATAGGCAAGTCATTTTCCCCTTCCTGACCTCAGTCTGTTCAGGTGAAAAATTGGAGTTGAGTTGGAAGACCTCAAGCTCTCAGGTCCTTTCCCACTCTGGAGTATATAAGTAAGAAAATTCAGGTCTGGTAGAGGTTTCTCTACCCTTAGATCCTGCTTTACAACTCCTGAGACTTTTCTATTGGAAATCACTTAAGTTTTCTTGCCTATTTTCTCTTCTCTTCTTATGAATGCAAGCAAGCAGAGCAGTCATTCTCTTTGATCCTTTAAAGATTCAGCATCTTTGCTAGAAAGCCATGTCATACAGTGGGAAAAGTATTGGACAGGGTAAATCTAGGTTGAAATAACTTTTATGCAATTGATTATGTATGTGGCTTTGGTCAAATCACTTAATTTTTCTGAGCCTCAGTTCTTTCATCTGTGAAATAAGGAAGTTGGATTTGATAAACTCTTAAGACCTTCTCATCTCTCAAATCTAATGCCCCTGTTGCCTCTAGTCATAGGAAGGAAAAAGGTGTCCTCCTCCATTTGAGGCAGTTAGATAACATGATGGTTGGATGCTGAGCTTAGAATCAGGAAGTCTGAAAGTGACTTACCTTTTGACTTTCAGCTTCTCCTTCTGTCCAAAGGGATGATGATAATAATGGTACCTCCCTCACAGAGTAATTATGAGATTCAAATGAGTTGATATATACAAAATACTTGCAAACTTTGAAGTTATAAATATATACATATATATATATATATATATATATAATTGTTGTTTTAGTTGATTAGTCATGTCCAACTCATAGGGCTGTTATAAGAGTCAAATGAGATAATATATGCAAAGTACTTTGCAAACTCTGAAATTATGAATAGATTGATTGATAGATAGACAGATTATAGGTAGTTGTTATTGTTTTAATTGACTAATAATATCCAACTCTCAATGACCCTCTATGGGATTTTATTGGCAAAGACATAGTTGTTTGCAATTTTTTTCTTCAGCTTATTTTATAGATAGGCTAACAGGAAGTTAGTTTTGCCTAGGGTCAGAGAACTAGTAAGTTTCTAAGGCTAGATTTGAACTCAGGTCCTCCTAATTCCAGACTTGTCACTCTATTCATTGTACCATTTAGCTGCCTCAGTGTATAAATATGCACCCATATATGTATGTATGTGAATATGTACATATCCAAATATGTGTCATATATATCTGATCTCTTTTATCTTTATTGTCTTTATCTTTGGATAAAGAGATCAGAGGATGTTCAACCATTTATAGAAGGAAACTGTTCCTCTCCCACAAATGTACACTCTCTCCCATGCTGGCATGCATTTGATTTTCCTTTTGTAATTCATGTTGCCTAAAAGTCTCTGGCCCACTTCTGGTTAGTGTGGGGTTTGTAGTTTCCTTGGTAGACTGCCACAATGCTTGACTTTATTCATTTCCTCATTTTCCAAACAAAACCACAACATATCTCAGCTTCTAGTTCATCCTTTTATTACAACTGTCTTCTGTGGCTCTGAGCTGCATGTTAGTTGATAATGAATAAGGGAATAAGTGTAGCTGTGTTTCAAAACCTAAACACAGGCATGCCAAACCAGTTTGTGGAAGATAAATATTTCAGCCTCTGTGGTCTACCGTGGCTGGGGTTCTGAATTTACATAGAGGGTGAATGTTCAAAAGACATTTTTTTTATTAGGAAAATAAAAAATTACAGCTTGTCAAGCTAAGCCAAGAAAAATGTAGGTTTGGCCTTTTGAGTTTTCAGTTGTGGAATGTGATGACAGTTGATACGCATCATCATTTTAAAAGTTCCTCCCTGGAGCCGTCTGAGTTTCTCTGGGATTCTCAAGACTTCAGCAAGGTTTTACATCACCATTGCCATCTTCCCCTTTCTCCTTACCTTTTCCTTTTTTTTTCATCAAAGGGCCAAAGAAATTATATGAATTTAGAATGCTTGGTATGTTTTCTCCAACTGAAACTTAAGCTTTTTCCATTTATGGACATTTAATTTATTAAAACTAAGTTGAAGAATGATATTTCAGGGATTTGTAACCAGGATATTTCTGAACAGTTTTCTCAAGCACTATATAACAATGAAAAATTAGATTCAGTCTTGCATTATTCAGTTTACAAAGATCTTTCTTCTTGAAAATCTTATGAGATAGATTGTGAAAAAGTAATCTAATTTCTTTTACAGAAGAAACTGAGTTTCAGAGATGTGAAGTAGTTTATCCATGAATGCATAACTAATAAAAGGCAGAGCCAGAGTTCAAACCAGTTTCCTGACCCTGACCCTGACACTGACTCTGATTCTAATATTCCACCAACTGTTGGATTATTGTTCCCTATTCCACTTAACACATCCATTTCTGATTTTATTACAGTTCTGTGCTGTTTTCCCTTGGTAAAATGCAAAGTTGGTGGTCTTTTCAGAACCCACATGAGATCTTGGCCCTGGTGGGCTTCTTTTAATACAAGTTGAGGTGACCAGGATGCTTTTGGGGCCCTCAAAAATTTATCTCTCTTCATGCAGCCCCCCATGAGAGTTAGTTGCTTCATTGAATTCCCTAGGTAGCATTCTACTAACCCTCTGTTCCATTCTAGTCCATATTCATTTATGATCCATGTTCATCCTGACTTTTTGCTTCATACCTCAGTTCTTTGGCATCCTCATCTTTCCACTGACCCCTTGGCTTACTGGGAATGGGTTGACTGTTAGATTTTACTTTGCTTGACCTTTATTTAAACATATCCCTCACCTCTCTCTGAGTTTTCCATTATTTTTAGTTGTTAACCTTCAGGAATAGTAACAGCCTCACTTGTCTGCTGACCCTTGCAGTTACCTGGGCACCATAGCCTCTTCATTACTAGTCTCCCTTAACCTTTTGGGTTCCAAAATCTCTTCACTTTGCAATTGGTCTTTCCTTATTTTTTTTCTTTTAAGAAAGTTTAGGGGCAGCTAGGTGGCACAGTGGATAGAGCACCAGCCCTGGAGTCAGGAGGACCTGAGTTCAAACTCTTGGGGGTGAGGGGCAACTAGTCAGGAGGAACTGAATTCATATCCAGTCTCAAATATTTAATAATTGCCTAGCTGTGTGACCTTGGGCAAATCACTTAACCCCATTGCCTTGCAAAAACCAAAAAAAAAAAGTCAAGAAAGTTTAATGCTACATTTTAGTTATCTTTCATTACTGAATATATTGTATTAATTGTAATAAATATTTTTAAAAGAAAAAAAGTTCACTAAAGCCAATTTTGTAGCTCCTCTAACTCACTCTAACAATGTCTTTAATAGTCTACACTCCTAGTTACCCATACAGATAAAGAAGAGAGGAACGTGTTTTCTCATCTTTTCTCTGGAACTAGACATGATCAACTTGTTTGTTTGTTTCCATTTATATTATTGTAATTGTATGCATTGTTTTCTGATTCTCATTACTTTATTCTTCCTCAATTCATATATTCATGTACTCATACTCATATCCTCAATTCTATACTTTTCAACATCTCTTATACCATTACATTTATGTATATGATTAATTTAAGCATTTTCTAGTGCATGGACATCTACATTGGTTCCAATCCTTTGCTACCACAAAATATATTGCTATACATGTTTTGGTATGTAGAAGACCTTTTGTCTTTTATCTCCTTGAAGAATATCCCTAACATTGGCATCTGTGGGTCAATCTTTGTTCCTTCATGATAGAATTGTTTTGTAATAATATTTGAAGTTCTGATACGGTCTATCTTTCTTCATAATCATTCTTGTTTGAATAAGGGCCCTCATCAATAGTATATATGGCACTCTACTAGTCATTCAGGACTTACAAAATTTAGAGTGTGTGCTTAAAGAAGAGTAGAGTCAAAGTTATAAAATAAAAGTACAAATGTTCCTAATACGCAGTATGGCCTGGTAAGTGACAATAAGGAGGTAGAAAACAAAATTCTGCATGTGATTGTTATCAGAGGAGAACTTGAAATTATTTGAAGAGTGTCATTGGAGTTAAGATGGATAGAAACTCAACTAAGCATTCCAGTAAGGACCAATCTGAGCTGATTAAGTCAGAAAAAAAGGCTCAGAAACCAGAAATCCAACATATCTACTAAAATACCATTTAACATTTAGCACCCTTGTTCCTCATGCTTATGAAGAATATGACCCATATCTATTTGAGTCTGTATTCCAAGTTTTTTTGTATAATTTAGAAATTAGGTAAGAGATCTTTCCAGTGAGCAGAATGACAATTAAAAGTGCCAAGTTGGGAAATGGAAGGCATCCTAGAGGCACAATTAGAAAGGCAGTTTGAGTGGAGTTTATAAAGTTTATAAAGTAATAGTGGGAGTCAAGTGCTATCAAATTCAGATTCTTATAATCAGGAAATAAGGTTTTTAGTAACCTTCATTAATTCAGAGCAGATTATGTTGCCTTATTTTTTTCTCTTTGCCAACCTCATGACTCTTCCTTTTTCCTCTCTTTCTTATCCATTATAAGGGGTGTAAATCCTTCCTAGTTCCTATTTTCCTGGGTATGGCTAGAGCTCTCCACTAAATTCCTTTCAGAGTTTATTTTTAAATTTTACATCCATCACCAAAATATCTTTGTCTTTCTCTGATGCCAGTTCTCATGAACAGGAAAGAAAAGAGGAAATGTATGATGAGGTGGTAAGATTATTGAATTGAGCATAATGATACTAAGGTGAGAAGTGGTAAGGGCCAGAGCTAAAGGGGTTAGGGGATGGCAGTTGAAATGGAAGGGAAGATTTTTTAAAATAGATTCTGACTATAAAATAGGATAATATAATTTTCTTGGGAGCTTGCCACATATACTTTCTCATATCATAAAAGTGAAATACTTTGGGAAAGATTCTATCTTCAGTTCCTTTTGTTTTTGTACTATTTTGTTACTACCATGAGTACAGTTATTACCACTATGAAGACCACTCCTACATTTGAATATCTATTTAATCACTTGAACTCTAGTCCTTTATTATGTCTTTTGACCTCTCTACCTACATGTTCTATAAGTGTCTTAATCTCAACATATCTAAAAGAAAACTCATATTTCTCTTCAAATCTGTCCATCCTCCAAACTTCACTATTTTAGCTGATGACATCCTTTCAGTCATCCAGTCTCTCAACCTGTGATTTGTCTCTTTCCCTCAAACTCGATATCCAATCAATTGATATATCTTATAGTTTCAATCTCCACATCTTTTACATCGGTGCTCTTCTCTATACTCATACCTAAACTCACCATATATCACCTGTACTACAGAATAGTCTTCTAATTGACCTCCCTATCTCTAGTTGCTTTCCTTTCTGACCCAGCTGTTGCACAATTGACAAACTGATATTCCTATGGCACAACTCTGACCTCACCAGTCTTAGTGAAATATTTTCAATATCCCTCCTTTCCAAATGATAAAACATAAAACTCAGCCTGGCATAAAAGTCTTCTACCTACCTTTCCAAGTATTAGTTCATGATTTTTCATTTCATGCAAACTGTTCCAGTTAAAGTAGCTAAATAGTTGCTCCCTACACATGATAGTCCATCTCCCTATTGCATGCCTTCATATAAAATTTTGTAATTCACTCTTTCCTTACTTAGGGCTTATTGAATTTCTCCAAAGCACAGCTAATGTACCATCTCCCTACATGCTACCTTTACTTATTCCTCAGTTGTTGGGAACCATTGTGTATGGGAGTATTGTGAAATATCTTCACCTGGTTCTCCTTGAACACCAGAGTCTTGTCTTGCTAAGTGCCACAGGAGTGTGAATGGATTAGAGACTGGAAAAGCATTTAGGCACTGGTGTTTTGGTGAATAAATAAGTCTTCCTTTTCTCCTGCCCCTCCAATGCACACCTAGGGAAGACTGAAAGAGTCCAGAAGTGGGACTCAACATAGGAGTCTGGAAAAGGGACTCAACACTCAGTTACTAGTATTTTTTTCTTTTAAAATTATATTGTTTTTATTTATTTGTGACCATGTTGTATCTTCATTCTATCCACCTTATTCCCCCAGTAGAATATAAACTCCTTGAGGGCAGGTTTATGTCTTTGTCAAATTGAATTGGGACTCTTAACAGATAATTAAGGGAAAAGTTAAGTTACTTAGTGTATATCTTTTAGTAGATTCAACAAACATTTATTAAAAATTTTCTGTTACAGAGCACAGGGAGAGATAATGTGGATAAAACTGCTTTCATAGAACTCACAATTCAGTGAAAAACTAAGATACAAAATAAGAAAAATTTGCAGCACATTGTTTCATAATAAGTATATTAGAGTGGTATAGAAAAAAAGTATTATGTGAAGTTCACGAAGTTGCTAACAGGAAGCTTCAAAGTAGACTTTAAGGAACAAATAATTGAGTTATATTTTAAAGAATAGGTAAGAATTCAGTCTGTGAAAAAGAGGTTTTAGATATTAGATATTAGATATTCTAGGAACAGGAAACAGTAGAAGCAAAAAAGACAGAGTTGTAAAATTGCAGACTATGTTTGAGAAAAAGTCCAATTTGGCTGGAATGGAGGAATAATATTAGATGAAGTTGGAAAGATAAAATGGTATATATTATTTGCAGTTAAATTGCTGGACCTGGAATCAGTAAGTTATGGATTAAAATTGTACCTCCAAAACACTATCAGTGTGATCTTAAGTAAATCATTTTCCCTCTTTGTGACTCATTTCCTTTATCTGTAAAATAATAATAGTGTTTTGTCCTTCATTCTTGAAGAAGACCATAATATTAGGGCAGTAATGTCATGACAAGCACCATGAATTGGATTTGAGTTGGCGGGGGGGGGGGGGGGGGGGTGCTGTGCTAAGTCACCAGCCTCAGCCTCACTTTCTCCTCCAGGGTCATCTGGATCCAGTGGCCAGATATGAATCAGGACACATGGAGATGGCATTGGATGTGAGGCAATCAGGTTAAGTGACTTATCCAGGGTTACACAGCTAATAAGTGTCTCAGGCTGGATTCAAACTCCTGTCCTCCTGACTCCAAAGCCAGTGCCCTATCCACTGTGCCATCTAGCTGCCCTGTAAAAAAGACTAAGTCCTCTTCCATTTCAAAGTTTATGGGTCAATGATCCTGTGAAATTGCCTTGAACGCAGGCAAGAAGTTTAAATTTATTTATTGGGCAGAAAAGATATATAAAAGTTGTATAAAGAATGTTGTAACCAGAGTGATAGATAAAAGGAAGATTAGTCTGTGTTGTAGGAAAGCTGGATTGGAGTGAGGAAATAATAGAAATTGGAAGATCTGTTAAGCTATTGTGAAAGTGGCCATGGAAACAGAGAAGCTGATAAGCATTAGAAATGTTTCAGGAGTAGCTGATAAGATTTGAGAATTGGACATGAGAGATGAAGAGGAGGGTCCAAGATAATCTTAAAGTTTTGAACTTCAGAAGTTGAGTGAATGATAATGACACTAATAATATTTGTGAAATTAGAAAAAGGAGCAGATAGGTTAAAATAAATTCACTTTCAGATGGCATCCTCATGGAAAGATACTGGAAAGATTTGGGTTCATGGGTTGGGAGCTCAGAAGAAACTAGGGCTGCAGACAAATTTGGGAGTCATTTGCACACAGGTAGTCTAGGAAAGGGAATGAGGTTACTAAGAGAAATATAGAGGAGAAAACTGAGAAGAGAACCCTAAGCAATAGTTGAAAAAAGAGGCAAGGTCATCAGTGGAGACAAAGAAGAAGCATTTAGAGAAATTGGAAATTCAGAGAGTGTAATGTCACAGAAGCCAAGGGAGAAGTTAATTGGTAGGAGGGAACAACAAATGATTTCTAAGGAAGGGGTCAAGGAGACTGAGGTTCAGAAACAGAGCCCATCATACATGAATATTAGGATGGTATTGGTAATTCATAAAGACAGAATTTAAAGTTCCCTTGGTGAGTTAGAAGAGTTAATTGACTTCCAGGTCAGTACCTCTATCTCTGAGTTTTAGGAGGAACCTTAAGTTTCCCTCTCCTTTCTTAACAACCTGTATCAATGATTCATTGGAACTCAAGAAAGATTTTCTTTAGAGAAGAAACCAAATAAATTGGGCCTGGAAAGTGCATTTAATTTTGAGAAAAAGGAACAACATCAATCTCTGTTTTTTTTGTGTTTTCATCCTTGGACTTATGCTCTGTTTCAGGGTCAATTTTCCATTCCTGTAAAGCCATTTGGGACTTTGGAATTGATCAGAGGACTAAAGGATCCAAGTATTCTGTGGATTCTAATGCTTTAAGGAAATAATAAAATATCTTGTATCGTTGTGCTCTGAATGGTATTCAATGAGCCAGCAACTGGAAAAACTATGGCAAAAAGTCTTCTTCCCACACCAATGTTCTTTTCATTGCTTGCCTCTTATTACTACATACTGCTGCCTTTTTTGGGAATAGGAAAGAATATAGTGAAAAGAGGAAATAAAAATATACTGAAGTTACATAATCCAAATTCCTAGGAGATAGGTGTCAATTCACAGCTCTGTCCCTAGTCATTATTATTATTGGATAAATCATTTAGTTTCTATAGGCCAATAATTTTCTCCTTAGCTATAAAATGAAAGAGTTGGACTAGCATTTTTCTGTAACCTTCTATATTTTTCTTTTGAGATAAGCATATTATATTTTATCAGAGTAATAATAATTTAATATTATTGTAGCTGGTAATATTTACATTATAATTCCAATTGAAAATCACTAAAAGTTGATTATCTTATAAAGTACACAATGGATATCCACCCCATTTTTTCATACAATCATTCACATACTTATTGAGGATGTATTCATTCTATATCTTGTAGGAAAATAAAAAATGAATTAGATTCAGACTCTGATCTCAAGGAACAGGAAATAAGTCTGTATATATAAATAATTGCATAAGTTAGAATGTGATAAATGTCACAGGAATTCTAAGGAAAGCAAAATCAGTTCTGCTGAGAGGATAAAGGGATGCTTCATAGAGGAGGAAGTATTCAACATTTATAACCTTGAAAAATGAATAGAATTTCAGTAAGCATAGCCTATTTAGCATCAGGAGAAAGTTCCAACTAATCCCAATATCTTGGAGAGTATTCTTCTCAAGGTAAGCACCTAAAAATGGAGTGAATGGGAAGTAAAGAAGTCTTGAGAGAAAAAAAAAAACACATGAGCGAAGGCCAGTAGGGAGGGGAGCTTATAATCTTCCTGATATGATTTAAGTTCTCTAAATTTTTATAGCAGGTATGTTACTTATTTTAACTGTCTCTATGTGTAGCCTATACTCCTAATAAAATGTGTTTGTTGAAGACAGGAACCATGTCATATATATCTCTAGTGCTTAACATAGAAGGAAATGAGTAAATGTTTGTTGACTGAACTATTTCTTTACCAATTACTTACTTATAAAAATAGCATATGCATGCTAATGGAAAATGTAGCAAACAATGCTTTATAACATAAAATATATTCTTTTCTGAATTCCTCTATTGATTGGGTATATAGCACTTCAATTTTAATGTTGTCTGGTCTCTACTATTGTTTTTCCTACATTAGAAAAATAACAGTAATCGTCCATATTTATCAGTTGTATAATAATAGTAGTAGTAATAATAATAATACAATAGATTGGCTATATATCTAGAAAGTGAGGAATTAAGGATGACAACACAGTTGCAAATCTGAGAGACCAAACAGATGGAGTGCATTTTATTTAATAATTTATTTTTCTCTAAATACGTGTAAAAACACTTTTTTTTCCAAGTTTTGATTTTCAAATTCTCTCCTTTCCTCCCTACTCCTTCTCTTTGAGAAGGCAAACAACTTTAAATAGATGTACATGTGTAGTCATGCAAAACATTTCCATGTAAATAATTCCATGAAAGAAAACACAGACCAAAAATTCCCCAAGAAAAATAAGTAAAGAAAAAACATCTTTAATTTGCATTCAAACTCTACCAGTTCTTCCTCTGCAGATGGATACCTTTCAACATAAGTCCTACAGAATTGTCTTGAATGATTGCTGAGAATAACTAAGTTATTCATAGTAGATCACCATTCAACATCATTGATATAGTATACAATGTTCTTCTAGTTTTGCTTATTTCATTTTTTCATCAGTTCAAGTGTCTTAAAATATTTTTTGAGAGCAACTTGCTCATCATTTCTTAAAGTGCATTAGCATTCCATCACAATCATATACGATTTGCTCAATTATTCCCCAATTGATGGACATATGTTCAGTTTCCAGTTCTTTGCCATCAGTAAAGAGAACTGTTATAAATATTTTTTGTACATGTAGATCCTTTTCCTTTTTTGTTTCTTATCACTTTGGGATACAGTTCTAGGAGTGGTATTACTTAGACACAGGATTTTTTAGCTATTTGGTATAGTTCCAAATTGCTTTCCAGAATGGTTGAATCAAGTATACAACTTCAGCAATGGTATAGTAACGTTTTGATTTTCCCACATTCCCTCCAACATTTGTCATTTTCCTTTCTATCAAATTAACCAAGCTGCAGGTGTGAGGTAATAACTGAGTTGTTTTAAATTGCATTTTTCACATCAATAGTGATTTATTTATATTACTAGACATAGCTTTGATTACTTTGAAAACTGCCTGTTCATATCCTTTGACCATTTATTAATTAATCATGACTCATTTCTATAAATTTGGCTCAGTTTTATATATATTTGAGAAATGGAATCCTTATCACCAAAACACACTGTAATAAAAATTTTTCACAGTAATGATTACCAACTATGTATTTCCCTCCATTCCTATTTGCCCCCCCATTTATCCCACTCTCCTTTTATCCCCATCCATTCTCAAAAGTGTTTTGCTTCTGACTTTTACCTCCCCGCAAAGTCTTCTCCCTTCTATCAGCTCCTCCACCACAACTTCTCTTATTCCCTTATCTTCCTACTTTGCTAGATAGATTTCTTTACCCAACTGGGTATGTATATTATTCATTCTTTGAGCCATTTCCAGTGAGAGGAAGGTTCATGTACTCCCTCCCTACTTCCTCCATTTTCCTCTCATTGTAAAATTTCTTTCAGGCTTCCTTTATCTCAAGTGATTTATCCCATTCTACTTCTTCCTTTCACCTTCTCCCAGTGCTTCTTCTTTCTCATCCTTTAATTTTATTTTTTTAGATAATTATACCATCACATTAAACTGACACCTCTGCTTTCTATCTCTGTAAACTCCTAACTGCCCAAATAATGAGAAACTTTTTAGGAATATAAACAATCAAAACTTATTTACTCCTTTATGGTTTCTTTTTCCTGTTTGTCTTGTTATGCTTTTTTTTTGCTTCTTGTATTGGAAAGTTAGCTTTTCTATTTAGCTCTGCTACTTTCATCAGGAATACACAAAAGTCCTCTATTTCATTGAAGACCCATTTTTTCCCTTGAAGGATTATATTCAGTTTTGCTGGGTAGGTGATTCTTGATTTTAATTTTAGCTTCCTTTGTACTCCAGGATTTCACATTCTAAGTCCTTTGATTCTCGAATGTAGGAGCTGAAGAATCGTGTGTTATTCTGAATGTGACTCCATGATATTTGAATTTGTTGTTGTTGTTGTTGTTGTTGTTTGTTGTTGTTGTTGCTTGGAATATCATTTCCTTGATCTGGTAGGTCTGAAATTTGACTATAGTATTCCTGGGAGTTTTCATTTAGGGATCTCTTTCAGGAGGTGATTGATGGATTCTTTCAATTTCTGTTTTACCCTCTGGTTCTAGAATATCAGGACAGTTCTCCTTGATAATTTTTTGACAGATGAAATCTATCCTTTTTTAATCATGAATTGCAAGTAGTTTGATAATTTTTAAAATTATCTCCTCTGGATCTATTTTCCAGGTCATTTACTTTTCCAATAAGACATTTCACATTTTCTTCTATTTTTTTCATCATTTGATTTAGTTTGATGTCTCATAAAGTTATTAACTTCTGCCAATTAAAAAAATAAATTGTAATAAAAGCAACAAGTTTAAAAAGTATAATATCTGTGTATTTGTATAAGATAGAATTACATGATCAAAAGAATACTGGGCTTAGAATCAGGAAGACTTGAATTCAGATCCCACCCTTATCAGCTATATCATCTTGGGCAGATAAATTAACCTCTGTGTGTCTCTAGCAACTCACTGATACTTACCTACTAAATCACAGTCAGTTGAGAGCTTTACCTTTTTGAGTAACCAATTTCTCCATTTGTTAATAATGTTTTCAAATGCTGGCAAAGCCACCACTTGTTGGAAATATTATAGAGGGACTTTCTATATCATTATATCTTGGTCTTCATGAGTTCTGAGTCCCTTCCAATACTGTGATTCTGTGACTAGGATAATTTTTAACATGTCTTTTAGATCTAAATCCTTCCATCTTTATAAAACTAGGAATTCTGAGAATGCTAAAAATATCTGTGAGCCATGATGTATAAAAAGTAAATTTTCTTCCAAATTTGAAGAAGACTGTGATATGAAGGAAGTGATTTCATGACATGCACATAATTTGGAATAAGGTGAGAAAGTGTTGTGCAAAGACAATCTCACTAGTTTTCCAGAACTATGAATCCCAGTGACCTATTCTAATAGGAATAGGATAGCTGGTATCGATCAGGATATAATGGTAGACCTTGGTCTTATAGAGATAGGTCTTTCCCAGATCTCTGAAGCACTTTGGTGCTGCAGCACTGTTAGGCTTACAGGACTTTTGACTTAGTAACATTCAGTCAAAGTTCCACAAATGGTAGCTTTATCCCTTTGGCTCCACAGCCAAGTAGATACATCCAATATATAGAACTACAGCTCTACTCTTACTAGGCAACAGATCTTTATCAGTTGGGTAAAATTAACCTAATCTGTCTCATGACTGTCTTCTATTCAACTATGTAAACATACTCATTCCAGAACCCAAGACTTTGATCTCTCAGAAGCTGCCAACGAGGCTATGGGAAAAATGCCGCTGCATCACAAGTCGCCGTAGTTTATGGCTGGTTCTATGATAGTATCTGAAGGTCTTTGAACCTCAGACTTTCATTCTTGATTAATGAAAATGTTCTTGGCAAATGCTTTTGTTCTTGTCCGTCTTGTTCCTGTCCAAGAATTTCACCTCTTGCAACCCCCAACTGTCCCACTTAATCATGGCCCCACTTCTGAAAACCAACAAAATAGTACCAGGGTCCTATTTCATTATTCCTAGCTAGGATGCCCAGGCGACTTGGACCTGCTTTGAGCATTAATTTTTTCCACAGTAAATGCTTCGTGCTCCATGTATCCATTGGAAGACGTCTTCTGCCAGCAGCCACGGTAATTACAGCTCCAATAATGTGTAAAGTTGCTGCAGTAAAAAAAAAAAAAACAAAACTAGTAGTTGGATCTTGGGATCAAGCTGGTGGTTCACCACAAGGCTATTCCAGTCTTTTCCTCTTGGTGCCCCCTCCATGTGCACATAGAGTTTAGTGAACATTATACACCAGGATGACAATTCATAGAAGTACATCTATTTGTTCTGGAACCAAATTTGGATGTTGGTATATAATGTTCAACTTAACTGTGATTAATGGTCAATGGCACTATCTAGTTCGTTACCTCTGTTGAAATTTGTGTTGATGACTTCTTTTTCAGAACTTATCTCTGTATTTGGAGTTTACAATATGACTCCTAAAAAATTTGAAAATGTTTCTTTTTACACTTTTATTACCTACAGAATAAACATATGGGTAGCTAAAAAAACCATCTTCTTTCCTAGCAACCTTTGGAACCTAGAAACTTTCAGATTGTGTTTATGTTTGAGGATCAAAAAGGAAATCTGTCACCACCTTATACTAGTTCCCCATTCCTAATATGTGTTGTTCATTACACAAGTCAAGTCTAGGAATTAGAATGTACTTCTTAGGGGTGGCTAGGTGGTGTAGTGGATAAAGCACCGGCCTGGAGTTAGGAGTACCTGGGTTCAAATCCAGTCTCAGACACTTAATAATTACCTAGCTGTGTGGCCTTGGGCAAGCCACTTAACCCTGTTTGCCTTGCAAAAACCTAAAAAAAAGTCCAAAAAAAAAAAGAATGTACTTCTTAGATTCTATAGTTTGCCACTTCTTCTCAGATGTGAAAGGCAAAATTTAGACTATAGTAACTTGAATTATGAAATTGAGAGGGAGAAATCAAGGAGAGATTGCTTCATATGTCTCAAACCAAAACAGTAGATATTACACGATATACACCTTCCTCTCAAAAGCTATAATTTTTGTGATTAATCCTACTAGATAATGGCAGGGGCATATTGTTTGATGAAAAGTATATCCCCCATACAATTCATGAATTATGTACATTGATTGTAACTTACATTTTCATTCCAAACATATATTCCTTACATTTAAAATGGTCACAATAATAATAATAATAATACTGTATACCACATCAGGCAATCCTGAGGAAGGTGCCATAGTTAATAATTACTATTTTGTTGTTAGAAAAGAGGCACTTTAGAAAACTTCACTAATTTAATCTTTTTGTTCCTCCCATTTTAACTTTTTTTAATCCAGCTCCTGACTTTTCTCTTCATACAATCCTTTCTAGGACTGACTCTTGCCCCTCTTATCCTTGTTTCTAAATAAAGCTAGGGTTCATCATTATAGACTTTAAAATAGTCAGTCCTTTCTCTGCTGCTGTTTGTAATAAATAGCCAATGAGAGAGACCAATGAGAGAGGCAGCAAAGTGTATAATAAAAGTTCTGGTGTGGAGACTAGGATTGTGGTATGGGCTCTGTTCCTAACTAGCCAAGTCATCTCAGGTATACCACTTTATTTCTTAGCCTTTTTTGTTATCTGTAAGACTAAAAGGATTGACTGCATACAATCAATAATCTTTGTGAAAGAATTTCAGAGTTTTAACAGATTCTAAGCTCAATCTGAGTCAGTAGTGCAAAATCAAATCAGAAAGAGTCAGCCTGATCTTTAGTTAGAGTAAGAAAGGCTTGCGGTCCAGTATAGGAAAAATTATCATCCCTGTATATTCTGCCCTGGTTATATCACACTCATGTGAAAAGCATTCTGTTCAGTTGTGGGCTTCTTATTTTAGCATGGACATTAATAAACCAGAGTATGTTCAGAAGAAGTGATGTGTGAGCTAAGATATGGCATTGGGAAAGCATAAAATGGCAAAAGGCTTGGAAGCAACATACTATAAGGAAACAGTGAGAGAGCTAAGTATGTATAGAGCACAGAAGATAAGGTATAGGGTTGCAGGGAGAAAAGGGTCTTCAAGGGCTATTGGGTAGAAGGATGTCTTGGGGTCTACATATACCCTGAGAGCAGGAGTAGAGACAGTGAATGAAAGCTTCAGAAATACAGATTTAGGCTTAGTCTTTAAGTGGATTTTCAGGTTAAATTTCAGGGAGATGGACTCAATCACTCTGGGTTGCTTCCAGTCCTGAGATTCTGTGATCACTAAAGTGACCTTCCACTCCAACATTCTGTGATGCTTTGTCTGACATAAAAGAAAATCCCTATGTTAGGGGGTAGACTTGGTCTCCTGAAAAAGCCAAAAGCACAAATTTAAGCTATAACAAGAATAAAAAGCATCTTGTTATTATGTGGTCATCAGGTTAAATCCTCCTGCTTCTAAATCAGCATCTTCATTTTGTCATCCTGTAGAAATAAGAGATATTGAGGAGCAGATGTTGTTCCTATTGACAGTTTATATATAGAAAATCCAGGTGTTGGAGGGAAGGGGGAACTGTAATGAGGCCGGGAAGAACAAATTCACAGTGTTGAAGGAATACTGACCACCAAGGAAGAGGTACTAGGGGAGGATAAAAGCCAACCAACCATAGAAGAGGAGCAAAGAAAGACTTAGGGGGGAAAAGCAAGGTGTTCAGTTATTAAGGCATGTAGGGATGTTCATTTGAAAATGGATATGAAATTGGAAGTTCAGAGAAGGAACAGATAAAAGGCAAACTATCCAAGTCAATTCTAAGGTTCAGAATGTGAGTCTAAGTAGAGGATATAAGAAGTAGCCAGCCAGTAGAGGTGCAAGTCAATAAGTCAGTTCATATAATCTAGCACTAGGTATTTGGTTCTCAATCATAGGGAGACTAGGGGTCAGGAGCCAAGCATGGACCCAGCCACTGAAGAACTACAATAGAAAAGAGCAAAACCCCATTACTGGGGATATGACTCAGGTGAAACTCAGAATCATGAGAATTGAGAGACTGCAGAGGAACCCAATAACAAATGAACTGGGAGACAAGTACACAAGACTAGACCAGGATCAGTTCAAATAATACTTCCAATATTCTCACTGTGTAACTTGCAAGGCCTCAGGCAGCTCTGTCAGATTCTAAGTTACTGATGATTCTCCAGAATCTAGAAGTACCCCACACAAGTCTAGTTCAAAATTTACAGTGCCAAAGCCACCATCATTAAAAGTCTCTTGTGTGACTGTGACAGTTATTTACTTAACATTTTTATTCCATCTTTTACCAAAAGAATTTGACGCAGCCTATCAGTTGATGCAGCTGGGTGGCACAGTAGAGTGCTGGGCTTGAAATCAAGAGGATCCCTCTTCCTGAATTCCAATCCAGTCTTTAGACATTAGCTAAGTGTGCCTGGATGAGTTACTTAACTCTTTGCCTCAGTTTCTTCATCTGTCAAATAAACTGGAGAAGGAAATGGCAAACCACTCCAGTATCTTTGCCAAGAAAATCTCAAATGAAGTCATAAAGAGTCAGACACAACTGAAAAATTAATGAACAACAATAATTAGTCAAAAATAATGTTAGGCTAAAATAGTCAAAGATATAAATAGGAGAACCATCTGAAGAATACAGAAAGAGTAGAGGTTACCACATAATAGAGATAATTTGATTATTATAATTAGACCCTGAATTTGACTAAATTTCTTGATGGGCTAAAAAGGGAAATGAATCATATTTTAATTTTCCAACAAAAGAAAGCAAAATATTGTCTACAAAGACAAACATTTTTATGGAACTAAATTTTATCAGGAATTTAGTCCTGCATGAGTACTTTTCTGAGTGACATTGAGCAATATGGCAAGATAATATTCTCAAATACAATTTTTTTAAAATTTTGTGGAAATCTTATTTAAAGAGAGTCCTTGCCCTCTGCCACTATAAAGGCAAGGAATATCAAATTCAATTGTAACTTGGTGACAGTGATGGTAGTAAACCACCAATTTATGCAATTGGCCTTGACAGTCATAGGTTGGGACTGTTAAATGCCATTTGCAATTTTTTTCATTTTGCCATTTGGGATTTGAAAGCAGATACCAATGTTAAACAGGAAGCTCTAATTGAAGTATATGTCTGCTATAAGTCAAAGAAAACTGCTTATGATTTTTGAGTTTATTAATAAATTAGTGCTGCACTTTAGCCTTTTCTTCCAAACCAAGAAATAAAAGGCTTCAGAAGAATGTACCATAAATTATTTTTGGATGTCCAAAGAATTCATTTGGCTATATACACCAAGTCTAATTTCTGGTATGTTGCTATCACACTTGAACTAAACAGGTCATTTTTTAGGCCTGTGTAAACTATTAGGATAATAGCTTTAGGGATTTTTCTTAACTCTAAAAATTCATAGTATTATTTAACAAATTATATAGACTACAGAAAGAATTAATTTCCTTGTATCATAAATTGTATAATAATTATGATGCTTCCAAGATTACAAAGTGATTTTTTTCTCCCTCAGTAAACCTAGGCAGTCACTAATTCTTTAATTTATAGATTAAGAAACTCTGTCAAGTAGAGGTTGAATTCAGAATCACACAATGAGCATCAGACACAAAAATTTTCGTGCAAGCATTGTGTCCCTATTTTATAGGCCAAAGGAGGTTTAATGTCTTTATCCAGGGTCACACAGAGAGTAAACAATTGGGATTTGAATCCAGGTCTTCTCACTCTGACTAATTTTCTTCCCCTTATACTGTACTAACTTGATTTTTATTGTAGATGAAAAATTAGAAATTTATAAGGTATCTATTATGCTGTTGTTAACAAGACTTCGGTACCCCAAATCTTTTGAAGGTCAGTGTTTTTTTAATTTTCCTAGGCATTTAGCCAGTAGAATCCCTGGTGAATTGAATCCCATTCAATGAGCATTTGTTTTGCAGATATATAGATATAGATGAGATAGAGATAGCAATAGAGATAGAGATAGAGATAGATACATGTAAAAAGACAAAAAAGGAAAAAAAAAGACATTTATGTGCATTTCTCAAGCATGTGAACTTCCAGAGAAAATTCTCATTTCTGTGCCTTTTCTTGAATTATCCCTGGACCTGAAATGATTCCCTCCTTATCTCTGCCTCTTAGAATTCTTTGCTTCTTTCAAAATTAAAATGAAGTGGTACTGCTTATTCATCTTTATTTCTCCAACTACTAGAGCTTCCATACCTCCCCAAAATTACCCTGTGTTTACTTTGTATATTTGTGTCTGGGTGTTTCCCCCAAAACAGAATTAAATTCCTTGAGGATAAATGATTATTTTTCTTTGTTTGTATTCCTTGGGCCTCACATATCACACTCCCTAGGCTCCCTTTCTCAATTGCTATTCCAGTAAATAGACTGGGTCCACGCAATTCTTTTAACTGCTTCTCCCTGATGGTTTCTCATGGTTCCTTGTGATGGTGATATCAAACTCAACCCTGTGGCTGCATATTGACTTAGAAAACAACACATCAATTTTATTTATGTTGTATTTTATTTTTATTTTGTTAAATTTCCCAGTTGTACTTTAATCTGGTTCTGGTTTCACTATGGAATTTTGCAGCCTAGAGACCTCAAGTCTGGAACCTCTTGCAAAGATTGGAATAGTTTCTAATAATGAATCATACTACCAGTATGCTCCCAATTGATTTTCACTAAGAAAATGCTAATGATAGCATTGTAGACTAGTTCCTAAAATTCTTCAGAATCATAAAATCATATATTAGAGATAGATTTAATATATAAAATCATACTTTAGAAGCCAACCTCCTCCTTTTACTGATGAGGAAACTGGTTAAGTGACTTTCCCAAGTTCACATAGGTAGTAAGTGACAGAGTTGGTATTTGAATCCTGGTCCTCTGACTCTAAGTCCAGTATTTTTTTTTTTTACTATATCATAATATCTGAGATGGCAACTGTCCTCCATTTCTTTCATTTTACTGTGGATGTAAGTTAACTTTTTCTAAAGATCTAAAAGTTGAAGTATCTGTCTAAACCTAACATAACTAATTAAATCCATCACAAAATTTATCTCAATATTTTATTGAACCATGTAAGTGATTCTGAATTATCAAGACTTTTATAGTATGTTTTTAAAAGATTCTATTTAGCTAGAAAACTTTCAAGTACATGTTTAATGATGGATCAAAAATACTTATTGAAGAAAAGCCTACTTAAATATAGAGAGGGTCCTAGACAGGAGGTTGATAAATCATTTGGCCATGGGTCACCCATGAAACTAAGAAAAATTAAAAGCAACATTCAGAATGGCAAGATTTAGAATTGAAAAGGACTGTAGAGAACATCTCTTCCAAATCTGTCATTTTACAGATGAAGAAACTGTGGTATAAACATATTAAGTGATTTACCCAAGGTCACACAGGGAGAAAGTAGAGAGAGGATTTAAGCATATCTTTTATAACTAGAGCTAATACCCTGGCCATTCTTTTTACACTGCTTCCTCTACTATAACATACTATAACATACAGTAAAGGAGCAGGATCCTGAAAATCACAGTTAGATTGTACACACTGAAGATTAAGACCTGTGGCTCTCCTGAGCTTGGGAATTCTGAACTGCAATATGATCTATAGCTGAGCAAGTGTCTGTATTAAATCTGATTCCAATATGGTGGTGAATTCCTGGTTACCAGGCTGCCTAAGGAGGGACAAACTGGCACAGGTCAGACACAGGACAGGTGAAAAGTTCCATGCCAATTCAAGAAATATAAAATGTGAGTAGAACTTATTCTTAACCCAATTTGTCTTTGCCCAAGGCCACACAGCTAGGTAATTATTAAGTGTCTGAGGTTGGATTTGAACTCAGGTACTACTGACTCCAGGACTGGTGCTCTGTCCACTGTGCACCTAGCTGCCCCAAGATCTAATATTTTAATTTAAAAAACTTCATTTTTCAGACTTCCTATATTTATTTAAATGAGAATATTCTAAATGTGAAACCTTTGTCCATTGTGAAAAGAGTTGATGTACTACTGGAGAAACAGAACTACAATTATATTGATGTTCTTGAAATCCAGAAGTCATGGCTAAATAGAAAGATGGCTCAAAGACTCTTTTGGGCAAGGCAAACAAAGAAGTCTGTTGCCAAAAGCAACATGAAATATCATTTAACATGACACTTGATCATCTTGTTTGGCAGGGTGCATGATGAATGGACTTAAAAAAGACCACCATGAAGGTATTTGCAGTTTCTGTGCCAACATCTGTTGTAGAGCGTGAAGAAGTAAAGAAATTCTCCAAATTGAGTCAATTGGCATTGCCACTCAGGCCTTTTTCTCAAACATCAAGTCATTTGTTGAACTGAGTGACCAATAGGCTAATGGTAATGATAAGTGGTGCTTGTATTAGCAAAAGATCTGTGAGCGTCTCCTTTGAACCAAGTTGGCCTAAACTTAGAAGAGTCAGGAAAGTTCTGGAATCCTCAATTCTGGCCCACTAGTAACCATCGCTGACAAAAGAAAAGTAGTGACATGTCATGGATATAGAATTCTTGAGGTGAGTTGAGACCCAAGTCCAGCTAACTCTTAACCTAAGGCATAGACCTGCACCCCCAATGTGGACCATGGATAGATTTCAGGTAGTCTGTAAATTTGCTTGGAAAATAATTGTATCTTTATCTTCATTGACCTCCAACTCCAAATTTTAGCATTTTCTTCAATTATGAATTTTTAAAACATGCATATTGTCCTGAGAAGGCATCCATACTCTCCCCAAAATTACTCAGAAAAATCAGTGACATAGAGCAGCATAAGAATTTTGGTTTCAGGTAAGAGTTGCACTGTAGGGGTATGCACAGCCCCTTGAAGAAGGTATTACCTGTGATGTCATCCTGCCCTTGAGCATGTCTCTAAGTGAGAAGTGAAAACTCCCTCTCCTAGGCTGAGAGATAAAGGGATCCACCACCTTTTGAGTGAGAAATTTTTATTTTCCTTAAGTTCAGATCTAACCAAGTCATTCCCACATCATCAACTCCAGTAGTTCTCTATTGTCTCTAGGATAAGCTATAAACTCCTTTTTTTTAACTTTTAATTTAATTTTTTTTATTTTAATGGTGTAATGAGGTTAAGTGATTTGCCCAAGGTCACACAGCTAGGCAATTATTAAGTGTCTGAGGTTAGATTTCAACTCAGGTCCTCCTGACTCCAGGGCTGGTGCTCTATCCACTGCACCACCCAGCTCTCCCTCATATTTTGGTTTTTAAAGCCCTTCCGGGCTTGGTCACAACCTATCTTTTTAACCTCATTTTATATTACTGCTCTTCCTATAATTTTTAAATTTCTCTAATTTATGAGGTTCCTTGATATTCTAATTTCTGTGATTTACTCTAGTCAAACTGGTCTTCTCTCTGTTTCTCAACACAATAGTCAACTCGGTGACTATATTTGGCATGTACTCTCTCCTCAGATTCCACTCATAAAATCCTAAACCTCCTTTAAGATGCAAAGGAAAACGACCTTTTAGATGGTCTCTCTGATTCTTCAGGCACTAGTGTCCTGCCTCCCTAACTACAATGTATGTTCATATGTGTGTGTGTCTATATATATATATATATATATATATATGTCCTACTAGAATATCTGGGAAATAGTGGAATTAAGTGTAATTAAGAAATGTTTGTTGATTGATTAATGATAAAAGAAGGAAAGAAGCTTTTGGCTAAGGCACTGTGGTTTGTGAATTCATTAGATTGTAACCCTCTTTTTCCAATATTATTTCCATCTCTAGTACTGAAGTCTATGATAAAAGTACATTATTGAAATGCAAATGCTTTTGTTAATAGTGGAATCAGTGTATTTTGATGGTGGCTTTTTCTCATCTCTGTCTGGGGACACAGCTTGTTCTTGCTTGCTCTGGATTGTTAGATGGATAATTTCTTCCTTCTGGAAGAATCTTTTCCTAATGGCAGGTGAGATGAAGGTGACTGGTAGAAAGGAGATAATGGTGACTTCTTCCAAACATCATTAACCCCAGAGATCAGTGATAGTCAGTCCTTAATTCAACATAAACTTTGTTCCTTCTAGGTTGCATCAAAATCCCAGACTCACAAAGACTTAGAGATAAATGAGGACTAGGATTTAGTCATCCTTTACATTTTACAAAAGGAGAAACTGAGATTCAGAAAGTTGACATTGGGGCAGCTAGGTGACACAAAGAATAGAGCACTGGCCCTGGAGTCAGGAGAACATGAGTTCAAAAATGGCCTCAGAAATTTAATAATTGCCTAGCTGTGTGACCTTGTGTGAGTCATTTAACCCCATTGCCTTAAATTAAAAAAAAAAAAAGAAAGTTGACATGACTTACCCAAGCTTCCACAGTTAATAAATGAAAAGACTAGATAAAACTCAGAGATCCTTATTCCCAGGCCAGTACTTTTTACCTTGCCTCTAATCTCTAGCACAATGCTCAAAGCAACAATAACCAAGTATATAAATAGTTAAACCTGTACTTTATCATTTCTTCAGAGGTTGTTTTAAAAAAAAATGTTCTGACCATTGCCTTTTATAAGGTTTGGAACTTCCCCCTTTCCCCAATTCTCTTTCCTCCTATTTCCCCCCCATCCCAACTTCATATAATTTTTATTGAGTTTTATTTCCTTGGTATCAGTGTAGTAGCCCTCCTTTTGCTAGGGAAAAAGATGATTTTTGATGCTAAAGATAATTTATGCAGTCATTTCTGGTGTGTTGATGACCTTTCTGATGCACATTCTATTGTCCTATTACCATAAATTTTCAACTATGATAAACAATTTAGGTATATGTCAGTATCTTATACAATAGCTTGATTCTATATGTTTTGTGATTTTAAAAATTCATTGCCTCCATGAGAAAATGACAAATCATTTATTCAACCAGCGTATATAACTGTTTTTAAAGGAACAGAAAAATATAGGGACCTTACTTTGTCTACTGCAAAGCAAAAAAAAAAATTTCACCATTACTTAGATTTTATTTTTAGAACAAATTTTGGTAAAATGATTTTTAAAATCCTTTTTTCTCTGAGAAAACATACCAGGCAAAAAATGCTATTCCTTAAGTGCTATTTTGTGTCAAACACTGTACTAAATTTTTAAAAATGTGAATACAAAGAAAGTTAAAAAAAATAGTCCCTACTCTCAAGGTGGTCACATTCTAATGAGGAAGAAAACATGAGAACTAGATAGATTCAGGTTATATACAGAGAAATGAGATCAGCTCCAAGTAAGGTAGATAAGATTAAAGAAGACTAAGAAACGTTGCTTGGAGAAGAAGTTGAGGTTTGAAGGAAGTTAGGAGGTGGAGAAAGGAAAGGCAAAGTCCTATATTATTGTCTATTATTATTACATCCTGAAGTAAAGCTTCATAAAAATTTATTTTAAAGGGCAATAAAACAGAGCTTCAGTAATCAAATGGCCATTTTTTCTCTGATGGAAAATATTCCTTCCAAGCAGCTCTGCTGCTAATGTGATGTCAGTATGGTGGTTAAATATAGCAATCATTGGCAAAAGAAATTGAGAGGAAGTCTATTAAATGAAGCTGGCTATGTTTTTTACCAAGTTTATCCTTCTATATATTAAAGACATTTCTGATGCTTTTCCTATATGTCTCGACTGAATCTCTCTCTCTCTCTCTCTCTCTCTCTCTCTCTCTCTCTCTCTCTCTCTCTCTCTCTCTCTCTCTCTCTCTCTCTCTCTCAGGTTTATTCCTGAGGCTTGGTCAGCCTGCAGCACCACCTGTGGCCCAGGTATCCAGGTTCGAGAGGTCAAGTGTCGTGTCCTGCTTACATTCACTCAGACAGAAACAGAGTTACCTGAAGAAGAGTGTGAAAGTCCTAAACCATCCACAGAACGACCTTGCCTCCTTGAAGCATGTGAGGAAGTCCCTGTTGCACGTGGACTGGATTTCTCTCGTCATGAAAAATACAGTGAAATGATTTATGATTGGGAGTACGTTGGTTTTACTCCTTGCTCAGCTACATGTTTGGGAGGTATTTGATACTTTTTTTCTTCTATGTGCTTATTTCTTGGGTAGCCAAACCCATTTGAAAAATTATTTGGCTAACCCAACTGTGTAATTTAAAATGGGATTGAAAGAAGTCCTGCCAATGACCTAAGAGTCAATTAGTAAAATACTCTGTTAAATTCTTAGGGAGGTAATATAGAGAGAAAGATATGTCTGTGTTCTCTCAGCCTAAAAATGTGGTCAACAGGAATAGATAGGGCCTATGAAAGAAGGAAAAGAAATGTGGAAGGTGTAAAGTCCCTTTGACTCTGCTCTTAGTAACTTTGTGAGCTTGATAAGTGATAATCACCTCTCTATACCAAAATTTCTTCCTTTGTAAAATAAGGGAGTTGTTAAGATTGATTAGACCACCTTGGTCATTAGAGGGGACCATTTTTGCCTAGGGGGACAATGATGGATTTTGCAGCCTGAGAAAAATGTCTGCAGGAGCCATCTCAGAGACTGCTGAGACCCTATAGATTTCCAGTAGTCCAGCCTGTGACTTTAGAGATTCCTTGAAGGGTTTTCTTGGATTTAACAAACATTTTAGCCTAGTACCACAAAGTTATCCTCCGAAGATTGATTTTCTTCTTTATTGTTTCGAATTTTGATCAGTATGGAAGTATGATTTCTGAAAAGTAGAATATTTCCATCTGAAAAAGGTTGGCAGTTGTACTAAAAAGCCATGCTGAGAGAAATGGAATTTTCCAATCTTAACATTCATGGATCACAGTTATTTTTCCCATGGAGAAGAAATAATGAATAAAAATTAAGAATTAAAAAAGAACAATCCTATTACCAGTTATACTTGGGATTTTTATGACCTATAATCTATAAATCTATTATGTACATCCTAGCAAAATTGTTGATGGATAAATTATTTAGTCCTTTCATCATTGACAGCATTCAGAATTTTGAGTAAATCTCTCATGCTAATGTAGTAACCACAAGTTAATCTTTCTGTCTACTGATCTTCCTGCAATGATTAAACTTCCAAAGCAGATAAACCAGGGGAATCAAATCTGTAATTTTCAGGATGTATACAGTTTTCAGTTGAATTTTACCTGGACTGCGGCAAAGCCGCAATGGCAAATTTTTTAAATTAGTCAATGTTAAGGTCTTCCTCTCTACATTAAATACCTGTTTTTGCCTATGTAGGCTAATTATAATTGTAAAATGCAATCCTTTTCATAGAAGTATTTTTAAAATATAATCAGTAAGGGATATTACTCCAGCAAGCAAGAATTTATTGTCTTCAACTAAGATATTATTCATATAAATAGAATGAAAAATAGCAGATGGGAAGACAATTAACACATTAGTGCTTTCAGAAGGAAAGGTTCTTATAAATAGTATTCTCTAAATGTCAATTATTATTATTATTATTATTATTATTAATCTTAAGAAAATAATCATTCTAAGATCTTTATGTTACTAAGTATATTATTGATGAGGGATTTGTGGGAAAACATGAAGAATTACCTAGATTGATCATGTGAGGATAATGAGCAGCATGAGTGAAAAGGCTGCTGTCACCCCTGAAATCATGGTTCCATTTATACATCAAAACGTTGTACCAATGTTATAATAGTGATTCATAACACAATGAAATTTGCCACTCTAATAGGAGAAGGAAGACTAAAGAGACACCATTGATCAGTTCCAGAAAGGGGAATTCAAAATGAAAGTATTCAGAAAATTTTAAAGTAGAATTCCAAAATTCTATAATTCAAAGGAAGTCAATAAACCATTTTAAAGCATCTCTGTGATGGTACCACTGTTCAGTTATTCCAAAATATTTTAAATATTTTATATGGCAAAAATCAATTTCCCCTTAAGAAGCAATTTTTCAAAAACTTTAGTACAGTGCAAAGTATAATTAAATAACAACTTTCCATGAAAATTAATTTATTGATTAATTAAGCAGGCGTAAAGGTGTACTGATGTTTTTTGTACATTATTATTCTTGTACATATTTCTTTTACAACTCAAGGAGTTTGAGGAATAAGAGAGGTACATAAAGATATACAAAACATTATTTTTATTAGAAATTAATATTAAGAGCAGCTAGGTGGTGTAGTGGCTAGAGCACCAGCCCTGGAGTCAGGAGTAACTGAGTTCAAATCCAGCCTCAGACAATAATTACCTAGCTGTGTGGCCTTGGGCAAGCTACTTAACCCTACTGACTTGCAAAAATAAAAATAAAAACAAATTTAACATTGAATACAAAAAACATAGACTTTCCTATTAACTATGAACCATTTAAGGCAAATAATGAATCCCATGAAGTGGTCACCTGTATTCAAATTTAAACTACTCAAAGTTATAGTAATATAAATTATGATAATTGGAATCAGCCTAGTTGGTTCTGATTTTTTCTCTTTGCATTATTTTATAGATATTTCCAGATTTCTCTTTATCCCTAAAACTTGTTCAACTTAATTGCATTACTGTATTCATCATTGTACAAAATTTATTTATTTCCTGCAACTACAAATACTTAAAAAGATTAATGATCTTATTGACTAGACATTGTAAAATTAGGTTACTCCAGCAATCCCCTAGGTTCATAGATCTTGATCAGATCATAAACTTAACTATTTTCTTAGCAATGAAGGAAAAAATAAAATCATAAATATTCCTATATTAAAATAAATAAAAATAATAGACAATACAATCCATATATATATATAGACACACACACACACACACACACACACACACACACACACGACTGGACACCAGGTATTGGTGTAATTTACAATTACACCCAATACACTCAATGTTTTTGAAGAGTATACACATCCTTGCAGAACCTAACAAGGAAGCAAAGAAAGACAAAATCCCATGTGCTTGGGATTACTCACATATGGAATGTAGACTTTGATGTCATTGATCCATTCAAGAATATCTTCACTAAACAAAACTGTTTCTCTCTTAACTGTTTGTCTTTTGGTCCTTATCCCCCTCCATCTGGGCATATCTTCTCCCTCTTTTCTCTGCTATACTCTAATGTCACACTTATAATTAATTTCTTTAAACTTTCAATCATCCTTAAAAGGGTATTTAGAAACTATCACTCCTCAATGTGAAGAAACATTAGTTCATTTTAAGCCAGAGAACTGCCCAGTTCATCAGCCTAGCTATCTGGTCTATAAGGACCAACAGCTAGTCATCACTTAGACACAGGGTTAACCAATCAGAACAGAGTTCACAGCAAACAGCTCAAGTTCACTCTAGACAAAGAAAACCGTAATTAGTCAGCGCTTCCTATAGAGCAGCTGTAGTACCTTCTTCATTTCCTTCTCAGGCTAGAGGGGATAGAAAAGGCAACATGTACTTCTGAGCATCTTATATAGCTGAAACCTTCTGAGGGTTGTCCACTCTTGCTATTGGTCTCCACAAACTGTTCCAACAAACTCATTTTCCAACCCTCAGTTGTTTCTTCTATTTTGGCCTCTTGGATTCCTTTCTTCCATATTTTACTTCAGCTTCCTCATTTCTTATCTTTCTTATACGCCTATATTTTACAGTGGATTAAATTAAAACCTCTTGGCTCTTGGTAACTCACCTTTCTCCACTCACCAAATTTCTTCTTTAAAATCATAGTCTTTTAAAAATCATATCTGATTCTCTTTATATATACTTATATGAGTGGTTTTTAAATCTTTATCTTCTTTAGAGACAGCTAAGTAAAGTTAGTGATTAGAACATCAGCACTTGGATATATAAAAGATTTGAATTCACATTCTGCCTTAAATACTTAGTAGTTTTGTAAATCTGGACAAATTACTTAACTACTGCCTCAGGTCCTTCTTCTTATAATGGTGATAATAATAACACTTACCTCCAAGAATTGTCCTCAGGCTAAAATGAGATAAAATATATAAATACTTTTCAAACCTTAAAGTGCCACATAACTATTATCATTATTATTATTTTATTATTATTATTATTATAAAAAGTTATATGCTAATAAGCTGAGGAACCAAAATATTCCACACAACATTGTCTACAAAGAGTGGTTAACTTTTGATGTCTACCATTTTTCTGTAGATAGAATGTGAATAGCTTTAGAGTGGAAACTACATAGCTGAAACAAGTTCTTAGTCTTCCCTTTGTCAAAAATATCAGGTTTTCACCTTTCTATTGTCCCCATCTATTTCATCTTTGACACTACCATCAAACTGGCAAGCTCAGGTCTGACTATGTCCATCTGTTTACTCAAAAATTTTTGATGTCTGTAGCATGAAGGATAAACAATTAAGCCCTCAATCTAATCTTTAAATCCCTCCACAATCTGACTCCCATCCACCTGCCCAGGTCTAGTAAATTTTATTCCCATCACTCACTCTTTTCTTTGTTTTAGTCAAACCAGCTTGCTAGCTCTTCCCTATACACTCCATTCTACTGCTACTTGCATACAGTGGTCCCTATACTTAGAATTTACCTCTTCTTCTTAGGGACCCTACAAAGTGTCCCCTCTTACACAGGAGAAAGCCTCTGTCTCATCTTAGGTGTCCTTACCTCACCTCACATAAATTCCCTCAGCTAATAAGTACCCATCCAGACGATGGGCGTAGCCTCCTTAGGAGTCTGGGACCTGTGCCACATGGACTGGCTCGTGGACCTGGCTAGGGCATACTTGTAGAAACTGCTCCATCACCCTCTTCTCCAAGATTGCCTTGGCCCTAGACATCTCCTTGCTGCAATTTCCCTACTGATTTCTCTAGGGCCCTGACCATTTCACATTCTGTCTTACTGGGAGCTAGGTTCTCCCACCAACTTTTTCATGGAAAGCTTGCTCCTTCACCTGAAACTTATCAAGGACTGTTTTATTTTTCCATCTTTTGGTAGAGTATGGGGATTTCTACTCTACATTAAGAGCAGAGTTATATACCAGTGTGGAGGCCCATTGCCAGATAATTTATAAATTCCTAAGGAAGGAGAGGTACTTGGCCCTGAGATCCTTCTTTCCTATAGCACTTCATCTGGATCATTTATATCAAATTGCCTTGTATTTTTATTCATATTTGCAAATGTCTCATCACCTCTCTTATATTTTAGCAAGAAACTCGCTTCATCGATGCTGCATGACACTTAAAAAAGTAGCTACCTTTTAATGAATGTTTTTACTTGTAGAATAATTTAACAATAATTTTAAGATCTTTTATTTGAAATAGCATCCATTAGAGCTAGAAGGAACCCTAAAAATCACTTACTCCAGTGCCTTCATTTTATAGATGGGAAAACTGAGGCTCCCACAAGCCAACTGACTTGTAAGGTATCACATACATAGCAACTAACAGAACCAATATTTGAAATCCATCCCATGTTTTTGCACTATACTCTCTATTTCCACCATTTTTAAAAACAAATTCAGAAATTAAAGCCTTGTTAGATTAAGTAAAGTATTTAAAGTTGCTATGATTACACCTATGAAATTATAGATGGAATTCTATTTTTTATATTCCCAGTTATCCTTTTAACTTTCCATTGTAGAAAAATCTGAATAAGACATCATTCATCATTGTAGATCCTCTTTGCATTTTAATTGCTTCCAAACTTATAAAAATTATTGGCTCCATGATGAGAAAAGAGGGAGAGCTGCTTATTTCCCTAATTCTTATTCATTCCCCTAATGCCCTAAGAACTCAAAAAGAACACTAGTCTGGGAATCAGATCCCTTGAGTTCCAACTGGTCATGTAGACGAGTCATTTAACTTCAGTAGACCTAAATCTCTTCAACTATAAAGTGAGAATAATAGGCTTGAATTATTCAGTTTACATGATTATTGTGAGGCAAGAAATTATAAAGTACAATTTAAATATGATCTATTATTAGTTTAATTATTGATCTTTTAGAGACTGCTTAGGCACACAGTTGAATACTGGTTCATGGCTCTCATTTGATCAAAACACACCTAAACCAACCTTTGCAGACTTAGTCAAAACAATTTTACAACACAGTACCTATTTTTGAGTACCTAATGAATTATGATACCTAATGTTGCTAATGAGAATTCCAGGATGTAGTACAAGCCTATCTGACTGTTAAGCGCATGATATGGCCTCATAGAGGCATCACAGGAACATAGGGGTCAGACACACATTCAAAGCAGTACACTTCTGCTGATGAGCAGAGTGGAGGTCAAGTTTGCTTCCACTCAGTGATGCTTAATCCAGTCTTTTGCATTTGGGGCAGGAGGCAGTTAGTGACATTGATTAATGTCTAGAGAAGGGCCGTGGTTTTGTGAAAGGAGTATTGGGTCACAAGTCAGAAAATATGGGTCCAAATTCCAAATTTATTGAATATATTACCTGAATTGATTTTTATTGCATCACTTAAAAATTGAGACTTAACTTCCATATTCTTTGAAATGAAGGGACCAGACTAACTCTCTAGCATTGATTCCAGGGCTAAATTCTAAGATCCTAAATAGTCAGGTTTTGTCCTTGCTGATCACTTTAGAGAATAGTAAAAAGTAAAATAATACTTAGACATTCACTAAGATGCTTCAAAATATGAAGGAAAGATGGCATAATGGAATGATCCCTAGATTTATAGTTGAGAGACCTTCCTTCAAACTCTGGCTCTATCAATACTCATTGGGTGACCTTGAGCAAAATATATAACAACTGTGACTCATTTTCCTCATTTCTGAAATGAGAAGATTAAACTGCATGATGGCTCAGTTCACTTCTAATTATGACATTCTATGCTTCTGGGCATGAGTGAATGTTCATGACTGAATATATGAATGAAAAAGAATTTATTAAGAGCCTACTATGTGCATAGAACTGCACTAAAAACTGAGAATATGAGTAGAAAAGCTAAGATAGTCTCTGCCCTCAAGGAGCTCACCCAAGGAGCAGCCCCAATTCATTTTTTTTTTAGATTTTTTGCAAGGCAAATGGGGTTAAGTGTCTTGCCCAAGGCCACACAGCTAGGTAATTATTATGTGAGGCCTGATTTGAACTCAGGTATTCCTGACTCCAGGGTCGGTGCTCTATCCACTGCACCACATAGCTGCCCCCAGCAGTCCCAATTCAACTGCAAATCATATGGAAATGCTTCATAGTCCTTTTCTTGGGGTCCAGTGGTGAAGCAAATTGTAATTTCTTATTTAATGTTATTCTCACCAATAAAAGCATATTTATTTCTAATGTTGAGCCATTCAAAAATCACCAAGAACCTCATTGGCAAAAACTCTTTAATGAGGTGTGAGGCTTCAATAGTTGCAGAAGTAATTAACAGAAGCATCTCCACAATTACTGATGACTCCAATGGGGACTAGAATGGGGGTGGACAGGACAACCATTCCTCTGGCTCCTTGGTTTACCTATCTGTCAATGGCATTACTCAGTGGTTAGTGTTGGTGGTGTGCCACAAGGTGGATCCATGACGGCAGCAGAGGCTAGGCTAAGCAGGGTTCTCGATGTAGAGGTTATTACTATTTCCCACCAGGCGCAGCTGTTGGCAAAGTTCTTGTTCTGTTATCAGGAAAATCAGAGTTCAAATCTGACCTCAGAAACTAATGACCCTGACAAATTACTTAAACTTTGCCTCAGTTTCCTCATCTGTAAAATAAGGCACCTACCTTGTAGAATTGTTGTGAGAATCAAATGAGTTAATATGTTTTATTTTTTAAAAACTGCTTAATATAGTGTGGTGATTCTATATATGGCATATGCCTTTTCCTATCCTCTCTGCTCCTCTCTTCCCTTACCCAACTATTCCCAATGGTCTTGGACTCATAGTCTTGTCTCCAAGGGAGTAGGAAGGAATTATTAAGTGGCTTGCCTCTCCTGGCATATGACACCTTTTCTTCTCTCTCAGTATATCTTGCTTCTTTAGTTAGACTAGTCCAACTGACCTTTAAGTATAAGTTATAAATGTAGCTGTTTCCATGGATAAAGGTTTTTGGGTACTGGACTAGAAGTAAGACTGGTGAGAGAAGTGGAAGGGGATGCTCCCATTCCCAAGACTCAGGCTTGCTTGCCCATAATGGCAGTTGGTCAGTAGCATCATCAACCTGAGAAACCATTTTCTTTGTCCCAAATGAATGTTGTGTTAATGATCAACAGCAGTTGTTGATTTTAAATTATTTGTGGTTATGAGGTTTATAAAGTTCCAAATGTCATGATCTTTAACTCAGTATGCAAATATTTAATAAGTTCCGACTCTATCCCAGTCATTATGCTAAACTCTAGAGATACAAAGAACATAAAAAAATCAGTTCTATCCTCAAAAGTTTCTTTTTTAATGGGGGAGATAGCAAGATATATTCAGATTAAATTCTTAGATATCAACATGAGAATATGTTATGGCCAGAAAGAGAGGTCCAATAAAGTCCCCAAGGAGGACCACCTGCTTGACTAAGTCATCAACAGAGCTGCTAGCTCTGAAGAGCAAAGGTGATGAGGCAAGGAAGGAAAAATGGAAGGGAAATAGAAAAAGAGGAAGTTGCCCTGCCAATACATAATTGCAGAAGAGACTCAATCTGCCCATCAATTATAAAATGAAAGAAAAAGCTCTTTGGGAACTTCTTTCTATAATGGTGAAACTGGAATCATTTTTTCTCAGCACTATCTTAAAGATGCTATAAAAAGTTGATCTAGTGCTAATTCAGATGGCTTTTCCTTTCCATTGGTATTCTGAGAGTTATTTTCTAGCTATTAAGGGCAGCTAGATTATACAGTAGCTAGAGCCATGGTTCTGGAGTAAAGAAGACTTGACCTGGAGTAAGGAAGACTAACATTCGTATTTGGCCTCAAACATTAACTGTGTGACTCTAGGCAAATCACTACCTCTGTCTGTCTCGGTTTCCTCACCTGTAAAATGGGGATAATAATAGCAATGACTTACCTGGATGATTATGAGGAACGTATGAGATAATATTTGTACTGTTTAGTATAATGCCTTATATATAAGAATACTGTATAAATGGCGCATATATTTCAGAATCATTCAGTGCCTTGGCTCTGAAGGAACCTTTTGCCCACAGTTATCTGGATGTGTCTTCCTGGATGCCTTTTCCTTAGGTTGTGGGCCAGCTATTCTATCCCTGTGGGCCAGATAATCCCTGCTCTTTTTGTGGATAAAAGACAGAATAAAAATGCTCTAGTTGAGCATTTTCTGAATGTCTGTCTCTGTTGGCTTGAAGGAAATACCAGGGACTATCTTGAAATGACTGATTTCCTGAGGCAGAAGCAGTGATAATATGTGCCTTAGCTTCCATTAAGAGAAACTGGTCAAGTGCTTTTCTGACATTGCCTTGGGGAAAAGAGTAATGAACATAAATACCAGTATTTAATTCAACTAATTCAGCTGATAACTAAGAAATAATCAAGGTTACTAAGAAAGAAAATTGAAAGTATAGTAACCATGTACAAAAATCAAGCTTCTAAGTGTCTATTTACTTTAACTTTATACACAATTCTAACAAGCTTGATTAGTCTCATAGAAGATTTAAAGAAGATAATTAGAATAGAGAAGTTACTCTCTAGATCCATTGAAAAATCTGAGATATTACAGGTAGCACTCCAATAAGAGTGAATACACAACAAAGAAAAGGAAAAAAAAGATAAAGAAAAATAGTTCTGTATAGTGTGTGGAATAGAGAAAAAAAAAATTTGGCCAGAAAACCAGGGTTCAAACTTTGCGCTTCTGTAACCTTATTCAAATAATTTACTGTTTTCAGGCTTCACTTTCTTCATATGTAAAGGTTAAATGACCTTCTAAGAGTGATTTATTTCTAGATCTATGAACCTATAGACCTCAATAATTCCTGAGGTTGTCCCTGTTTAAACCTAAGATACGACATGATGCTCATAAATGATCTAGTAATATTTAAATTATGTTATAGCCTGTGTAAAAAGTCAGAAAAATATATGATATGATTTTTAAAACTGTCTATAATAGTTAATTTTTATTTTTTTAATGTTTAGCTAGTTAGAGACCTTAACTGAACAGAGTATTCATTCTTCTAAGGAATTCAAGCTACAAATCAAAATTTACCTAAATATATATTTATGTGCATGCGTCCATAAAGGCATGCACATATAAACATTTTCATAAGAAAATACAGCTGGGAAAATAATGTTTATAGTCTTTGAAAATGACATGGGGAAATTTTACATTTGAAAGCAGGAAGCAGAGTTAGTGTGTTGTGACTATTCTTATATATCAGGTTGATCATATTTTTATTAAAAGTTAATAAATTTTGTACTATGCATTGCAATCATTAAGCATGTAAAATTGCTAATGAAGACAGCAGGGGCTTTAGAGAAAAGTCAGAGGAAAGAGTTGACCTTTGTGAACAAATATTATGTATATATAATTATCTCTCTTTTTAAACTATTACTTCATTGGAAACTACTGCGCTGAAACATAACTGTTTATTTTTTTAAAAAATCCACCATGTTCTAAAAAAGGATCACTCTTTCATATGAAATTGAATATATTTTCATATTTCAAAGTGCCTTCTTACCCAATAGTTTCTGACAATTTTATTGTAGTTTTCATATTCATTCTTTTTATTAAAGGTAAAAGAGAGTCACTGGAGTTTTAGACTTTTAATTCAAGAATATTCATTTGGTTTGGAGAATGAATTGGAGAGGGTAGAGATTGAAGGTGGAAGTTAATTAGGAAACTATAGCAATAGTCCAGCCTAGATAATGAGGACCTAAATGAAGGTGATAGTCATGCAAGTGGAAAGAATGGGGTTAATGGGAAAGAGTTTATAAAGATAAAAATATTAACTCTTGGCAATGGATTGGTTTTGGAATTTAAGGGAAAGGGAAGAATGGACAGTGATTTAGATGTTGTGAACTCAAGTTACTAGAAATAGGAAAACTCAAATGAAGGGTAGTATTGGGAGAAGAATAATGAATTTTGTTTTGGCATGTTGAGTTTGGGATGCCTCCTTGTTGTTCTGATGCAAATGTCAGAAATTCATTTTCAGTCATGGTTCAGGAGATAATACAAAAAACCTTCTGTGAAGGCACATTCATTGTCCTTTGCCGAGGACAGGTTATGAGCTTGGATCAAGTCATCATAATGTCAGATTTCTTCCTTGTTTTGGTTAATTTCACTAAACTACTTACTTTTCTTTTTTTGTTTTAACTCTTTGTCCCAAGGGACAGTTCTCTGGAGGGGGAGGAGAATACATTGAGCCTAACATCACAAAAACAAAAGATATTTTCTTTCAAACATTCACAGATGCTTCATGGAAGTTACTCTAGGTTCCCCTAGACTAGTTCAGCAAAAATAAGTTCTGAAAGGCTCTATCAAAGTGGAAAGACTATGAGTAGTACATAGTTTCAGCAATAGAGGCAGAGTTTATTGTTCAAGAACCCAAAGACTCACCATCAAGTTAGCTGGGAGGAAGTAAATTCTTTGGCCAAGGTGACCTGAAAGGGATAAAAAGAGAAAATAACAAGTTGTCCTGTGTAGGAACTTTCCATCTCCACAGTAATGGTAGATTATTGGAAAAAGGAGAAGATGCTAAAAAATCACGTAATTTTGTACTGCCTACAAATAAAAAAATGACTTTTGATTCTCAACACATGAGTCCTTCATCCAATGAATACTGAATAGATACAGGACTAGAAAAACTAGGAAAAAAATCCCTATTGATATTTTCACTATAAAGGAAACCAAGAGTCATAAAGCTGTAACCAAATAGAAAGCTGATTCATAGTCTCTCCACAAGAAAAGCTATTAAAGAAGTTTTTTAAATTAGATTCATTATGTGCAGTCAACAGCAATAAGACATGGGACATTTTATCATTTCTCTTTGCAGCTGATACTGAAGACAATAGTTAAGATAATTGTAGCTTAAGTGCTAACACCTCTTGCAGAGGCTAAATATATAGGGAAAAATCTATTTCTGCAACTTGATGAGATCTTCTAAATTAAGTCAATATTTATCCTGATACCTGAAGTAGACACAGGGGAGGAAGCTGGAAGACTATGTTGGAAAATATGGCTCTAGATCAAAGACTGAAAGAGGCCACAGCCTTCTAGACTGCTCCAAAATCTCACATCTGTAGATCACAAATACTTTCTTCAAAGAGAGATCTCAAGGTGCCAGAACTATTGTTTAGCATAAAACTGAAATTGATTGTATCTTAACAGGAATTAGCTAGTTATGCATGATGTGGAAATCTTTTTCTTGTTGTTATGTAATCTAACAGAGAAAATAAACATTAAATTAAAAGAAAAGATAAAGATAAGAAAACAGTGTGTGATTTCAGTGATTCCTACTCAACCAATTTCAATAGCTTGTTTACTCTGAAAGATAGGAAATGTACCAAAGTAAATATTTTAACTCTAATTTTAGAATAGTTAAAAATGATAGAAAGTAACCTCTACAACGAAGAGGTTAAAAGAGACCAGAAACCACCTCAGCCAGTAATACTTCTGAATTTTCTTGATAAGCAGAGAAAGATGAAAGCCAAGGGAAACATCAATTTAGTGTATAAAATGATCTATAAAACATTGTAGAGATAAATAATTTAAAATATAAAAAGTATCACTTCACCAATATATGAAAAGCAGATAAGGACCTAAGAACTACCTAAACCAAATTATGCTGAAACTATTCATAGATGAAAATCAAAGGAGAGCAACAAATAGATATGAAATGGGACAAATTGCTTGGCATTTTTAGGACAATATTTCATCAGCAATAAATGGGAAGCCTTTATATTTTACCTCAACCTCCTAGATATCCAGTGTGCTACACATAGACATTAAATGATAAATGTGAAGTTGAAAATGCAAAGTGCAGATGTACTATATGAAATAGATACAAAATAATTTAATGCTGAAACATTTGAAAAGGCATTTAAAATCAATTTTTCAATATATTTCAAAATTATTAAGTGTCGCAAAAGAGTAGAATAGATTATGAATGGTACTGTTACCATCTTTTAGCAGTGGGAGGGTGGTGTGGTGATCAGCAAATTCCTATTTGCCTCTCACCCTGTTATTAACTCCTTGTCCAGATATGCTTCCTAGTATAAACTCCTTCTCCACTGTAGGGAGTAGTACCAAAGGATTTTAAAATTCTGTTTATCCTCTTATTAGTAACAATCCCCCAGTCAGAGGCAATGATTCTGGCAAAACGCTTCAATGTTTTTCTGTGTCTTTTCTCTAGAGATGTATCCCCTTTAGTTGCTTCCTCCCCACCTGCATTTCCAATAAATACACTAAGAGTAGCAAAGGCCTGTGGTTACCACTGTTTATAGATAAAATAAATGCCTAAAACAAAGAAAGCCTTTGCCTTTGTTCTTTGGGGAAGGTTTTCTTCTTCCATGAGAGAGCCTAAGGGGAGAATGGAAATACAGGATTACCATCTTTGAGTCTATTATCTATAAAACAATGGAGCATTTTCCCAATTCTTCATGTGCTCAGTTGATCCAAGCAGCCTTGTTTTCAAGCTCTAAATCAATAATCATGTGAAATGTCCAGTGTTGTATATGTAGTAACTTTCCCCTTATTAATGAAACTCAACATTGACTTTATGTTCAGCCACCTGAATAGACTGTTATTTAGAGGGGCTAAATTGTACACCCCTCAAAGAGAGCCAAAATATCAATAGCTACTAATTATATAGCTCTTTAAGGTTTCAAAGTGTGTTACAAATATTATCTCGTTCTGTCCTCACAACTGCACTGGGAAATAAATGTAATTGTTATCCCCATTTCACCAAAAGGAAAAAAAAGAAGTTAAAAAAAAGATTAAATGGCTTGCCCACAAGCCTACAACTGGTAACCATTAGAGGTGGAATTTGAACTCCAGTCTCTGACTCCAGAATAAGCACTGCATCTACCATGTCCCCTAGCTGCTTCAGTGAACTGGATTCTAATGGCCAGAGGGCTAGCTGATTGAGCATAAACATAAGTCATGGATAGAGTCATGGAGAAGTCACCAAGGATAGAACTAGGGCCTTCTGGATTCCAAGTTTCATTTCTAGGGCCCCAGGTCACAATTCTAACACTGATGGAAAAAAGTATCTTAAGAATAAGGTGTAATTGTGTGATGTGGGGGACCACTCAGTAAGCAATAGAGATGTTTTGCTTCAGATGATTGTTCTGGAACTTTGAGAACTCTGGAACCTGTGCCAGAGTGAATCTTACAAAAACCTTAGTGGGGAATTCTGGAAGAAGGTAATTTATTTCATTTAGGAGAGTAGCATTTTTTTAAAAATCTAAAGCAAAAACAAAACCTTGAGGAGACTTTGTCAGTAAATACACATGTGCACACACATATGCATGTACTCACCATATATAAATATATAAAATATATTTGTATATAGTTATCATTTTCAGTCATGTTCAACTCTTCATGACCCCCTTTGCAGTTTTCTTAGCCAAGAAACTGGAATGGTTTGCCATTTCCTTCTCCATCTCATTTTACAGATGAGGAAACCAAGGCAAAGGGGGTTAAGTGACTTGCCCAAGGACACACAGCTGGTAAGTGTCTGAGGCCAGATTTGAAATCAAGAAGTGTTACTGACTCCAGGCCTAGCATTCTATCTACTCTACTGCCTAGCTGACACACACACACACACACACACACACACACACACACACACACATATATATATATACACATTGGAATGCAATCTTTGTATCTGAGAATATGCAATCCAAACTAATAATATGTAGTGTTATAGCTATTTTGTGTTTTATGCATACCTACATATATGCACATGTATGTATCTATAGACATATATGTATGTGTGTATGTGTATAACAGTTTGATAGTTGCACACATACATATATGTGTGTGTATGTAGAGATAGAGATAGATAGAGATAGAGATATAGAGATATATACACACATTACTGTGGAGTTGCATATTTCTAGATACAAAGATTGCATTGTTCCATTTATCCAAGATATAGCAAACCCCACAATCAGAACTAACTGGAAGCAAACCCTTTCTTGGAATGCAAGAGAATTTAATTATAGAAATACCACAAAATACAATTTACTTACCAGGGAGTCTCAGCAACTGTTGTTACTGGCTCTTTCTTCTGCAGTAAGAAGATATAAGATTTAGGCAATACTCTGAGGGGTTCAATGCTGTTTGTAGATGAAGAAAATGGTCATGATAGTGAAGCATAGGTTCAGACCTGCCCATGGGTTGGATGTATCACAGATATTTCAAGCATGCAGATACACAAAACAGAGATTAATAGATCTATCTGTACCTATTCCAAGGTTTCAGCAGTGAAATTTAGAAGGGATTAGCCTCCAATTCCCATAACATAATCAAGGCAATGAGGGAAAAGGCTACGAGATGGGACATGGTAGGTGCATCATGTGTGAAGAACAGCAAGTAGACCCCAAAGTGCCAGGAAATGAGTAATGTGTAAGAAAATGAAAAATTTCCCTTTTACTTGAAGGTCCACTCACCTTAAGACTGCACCCATTTGGGGCAGAGGAAAGCCCCAGTAGAGCTAATCCTTGTGAATTGACTGCCAGAGGCCCACCCAGGTCACCATTTCAACTAGAGGCACACAGTTATGTCACTAGCTGCTTCTCTGTTGTAGCAGCCTGACTTTACCCAAGACAGATGACTTTTGCCTGGCCTACCATTCCTCCTCTTGGGTAGCATGATGCTAGAACACTGGCTCTGGAGTCAGGAGGATTTGAGTTAAAATGCAATCTTAGACATTTACTGGCTATGTGACCTCAGGCAAGTCACTTAATTCTTTTGGCCTTAGAGTTCTCATCTATAAAATGAGCTGGAGAAGAAAATGGCAAACCACAACAGTATTTTTGCCAAGAAACCCCAAATGGGGATTTACAAAGTGTTGGACACGACTAAAAAATGACTGAAAAACAATTTTTTGTATGCCATTTTTTATTTTTTAAAATTTTTTATTTTTCTTATTCCAATTACAGTAAAGATAGTTTTCAGGATTCATTTTTGGTAAGACTTCGAGTTCCATATTTTTCTACCTCCTTCTTTTCCTCCCTCCTCTCCTTGACAGAAAGTAATCTGATAGAGGTCACACATGTACAATAATGTTAAACATTTCCACATTAGTCATGTTGCAAAAGAAGGAATCAGAACAGAGGAAGTGGAGAGATTTGCATGAACTGATGCTGAGGGAAGAGAGCAGAACCAGAACATTGTATACACTAATGGCAACATTGCATGATAATCAACTATGATGGACTTACTCTCAACAGTATAATAGTCAAAGACAGTTCTAAAGGACATGTGATAAAAAAAAAAAATAGTAGCTGTATCCAGAAAAGGAACCATGAATCTGAATGCAGACCAAAGCTTACTATTTTCAATTTTTCAAATTTGTTTTATGTATTATAGTTTCTTCTCTCATAGTTTTTTTCCCTTTTTGATTTGAGTCTTTCACAAAATGATTAATAATGGATATGTGTTTAACATAATTATGCATGTATAGCCAATATTAGATTGCTTTCTATCAGGGTATGGGAGAGGGAAAGAAGGGAAAATTGTTGAAAATTAACTTTTCCTGTAGTTGGAAAAATAAATAAATAAAATATTTTTTAAAAAAAGACCAAAAGGGAAAAAAAGTCATGAGAAAAAATAAAACAAATTTTAAAAAAGTGAAAATGGCATGCTTTATTCTCTATTCAGACTCCATAGTTCTTTCTCTGATTGTGAATAGTTTTTTTCATCACAAATCTTTTAGATTGTTTTTGATCATTGTACTACTGAGAAGAGCTAAGTCTATCATAACTGATCATCACACAGTTTTGCTGTTTAGGTGTCTAGTGTTCTCTTGGTTCTGTTCGCTTCACTAGGCATCAGTTATTGCAAGTCTTTCCAGGCTTTTCTGAAGTCTGCCTGCTAATGATTTCTTACAGAGCAAGAGTACTCCATAACATTCATATACTATAGTTTGTTCAACCATTCCTTAATTGATGGACATCCCCTCAATTTCAATTCTTTGCCACTACAAAAAGAATTGCTAAAAATATTTTTGTACTTATGGGTCCTTTACCCTTTTTAATGATCTCTTTGTAGTAGTGATAATGATAGATGAAAGTGTATGCACAGTTTTATAGTCCCGTGGGGTATAGTTCCAAATTGCTCTCCAGAATGGTTGTATCAGTTCTCAATTCCACCAACAGCTTATTAATGTCCTATTTTTTCCTACATCCCTTCCAACATTTATCATTTTCCTTTTTTAACATATTAGTTAATCTGGTAGATGTGAAATGGTACCTCAGAGTGGCTTTAATTTGCATTTCTCTAATCAATAATGATTTAAAGCATTTTTATCATGTGACTAGAGATAGCTTTCATTTCCTCTGACTGAAAACTGCCTGTTCCAAACTCTTGACCATTTATCAATTGGGGAATAACTTGAATTCTTATAAATTTGACTCAGTTTTCTATATATTACATAAATGAATCCTTTATCAGAATCACTACCTGTAAAAATTATTTCCCAGCTTTCTGTGTTCCTTATAATTTTGGTTTTGCATTGGCTTTGATTGTACAAAATCTTTTTAATTTAAAGTAATCATTAAACAATCTTTACATTCACACAATTTATATTGTGAAGATAAAGAATATGAATTCTGCTGTGCCTATTGTTCATTACAGAAATTAATTTCACTAAATGAAACAAATCATATCCTTAAAAGCTTTCTTACAACCATATCTCCTCTTGATGTATTAAGATTATACAAGATTGTGAACAAAGTCATGATAATAACTTTTTCCAACAGTCCTGTAGGTATTAATGTGAAGGGAAGCATCACATGGGGAGAGACACATGCTCACCAAAGATGCTTATCCGTTTCATAGGGAATTTTCTGACCAAAGCCATTGGATCACAGATGAGCTTCCTCTTGATAGAATTTTTCAGCTGCTTCTGTTTACAAGTGATATCATGCCAATTTCTGTCACCCCACAAAATATTTTAAATGAGATCTTTGCTCACTCAAAATAGATAGGCTTAAGAGTTAATTTTCTATTATAAGCCTTTATTGTATTTTCTCCCAACTGGAAGACTAGCTACTTCCATATGAAGGTGGACCCAGGGTTGATTCTAAATTGGGCCAATATTTTAATCAAATTTGGAAATCATAAAGCCCTGTATAAATTTTACATAATTAAAGTGGGCTAAGTTAAATTGAGAGGGAGGGAGTAAAGAAGAGAAAGACTGAAAGAGTACAATGGAGAAAAAGAAAAACCTGAAGCACGTTTCATTTGGGATACTTGATTTCCCTGGGTCTCAATTTCCTTATCTGTAAAGTGAAGGAGTTGAACTATATGGTCTCTTAGGTTTATTCCAGTTCTCCAACTATGATCTCATGACCAAATTGCCATATACTCCCTATCATAGAAATAAATAGAGAGTGAGATGGACTCAGTATTGAATAGAGATGGAGATTAGGATGGATCTCAAACTATTTGGACTTATCTGATGAGATTTCTCTCAACTTTAAGATACTCCTCATTACTTTACCCTCTTTTTCACCATATACATATATATATATATATGCATATATATGTATATACATATTTCTGTACCCTTAATTTACTCAAAATGTTTATTTTATGAATTTTAAGTACTTTTCTGAGAAAGGTTTAACACCTTAAACATAGTAGGAATTAAGTAACATTTTTTTGAATCAATATTATTACATCAACTCCTTTTCCACCAGTTTTTTGCCATTGTATGATAAACTTTCTACTCATTTCTATTTTATATATGTACATATACATATATATGTATAAGCACCAACCACACATAACTTCATAGACAGCTCTACATTTTGCTGGTTACTTGAAGTAATGTAGATTTTTCTGTTCTATAAGTTGATTCTGATTTACTATTTCCACAGCTTTTCAGCCAGCCAAAATACTGTTATTAGATCTGGGAAATACTGTTTTATTTTCTCTAGTCTATAATTTAATTCTTATGTTTTAGGCTAGGATTTAAATTCCAATCATTCAGGGCTTTGTTTTGATTTTTACCACAAATGACAAGTATGTTTATATAAATCCATATGTAAGTCAAGAGAAGCTAATGGAGTGAAATGCCAAATAATAATTAAAATTATAATAATATGTAATTTATAATTAGATTTAAAGGAGGATGATTTAAATTTGTAAATTCAGTATATTCCACACTTTCCCATTTCATAGTATTTGTATAAATGATCAGGTAATAAATACTGTTTTCCCAGTCTCTTCCTGTATAGGTCTGACCCAGCTCAATTACCACTTACTCCATTAGAGCTTTATTGATGCTTCTACTTGGAAAATTTATTTCCTTTCTTAGATCCAACATGGTACTTGTACTTATCTTATATACTAGACATTAATTTTATATTATAGTTATTTGTATCTATTCATTCTAGAATAGAAGTTCTTAACCATTATTGTGAATCTTTTTAGAAATCTGGTGAATTCTATAAATCCTTTCTCCAGAAAAATATTTAAAATTCACAAAATGAAATAATTAGAATTTAAAGGTAAATCAATTAAAATATAGTTATCAAAATTTTAAAGAATTAAGTTCATGAATCCCACATTAGGTAGCCCTGTTCTGGTTAGTGAGAACTGTGATTGCAAATTCAATGTAATTTTTTTTATATTCCCCAGAGCCTAACACAAAGTGGGTACTTAATAAATAATGTCTTTTATTTATTGATATTTTTTCACTACCAAGTAGAAGCAGAAATGCAGCATTAGCCTGCTCTTTTAAGTTGTTTAATTGACAAGACTTTATAGTTTTCAATCTCCTGTCTAATTTCATTTCTTTTCACAGCAAGTTCTTTTATCTCATTTGTGGCTTGGGTCTATTTTTTTAAACTAGGCAAACAAGAAGCCATAGCTCGATGTCTACACCTCCAGACCCAGCAAGCTGTCAACGACACGCTGTGTGACAAGGCCCATCGTCCCCCTGCTATGACTCAGGGTTGCAACACTGATTCCTGTCCACCAAGGTATGTATAGGACCTGGTACTCCTGGGACTCATATGTCTGGGCCTTAATCTTTTGCTGTCATCAACACTCAGAAGCTTCTGAAAGCAGAAGCTGGGGTTTGGATGCCTGAAAACAAAAGCCAGGATACAGTCACAGAAAGAAAACCAAGCCAGTATGACTGTTTGACTCTCTAAGCTAGGGTCTTTGCTTCCTGCTTACCTTATTGGCATCTGCAACTGATTGAAAGGTTTGGACAACATACAAGGCTAGCTTTTGTTATACACAAAGCTCATAAGCCACAAAATGCTTTTTATAACTGTTTTTGTTTACCCCTTTAGCAGATGGAAGTAAACAGAGTAGATCTCAGTTAAAATCATAAAACCAGTGAAATTTATTTCCAATCACCCTTTCTCCTCCTCCCCTCTCCCTTTTAGGGCATAGCTTCTTTTCCTTAAACACTTTTAGGCTCCCTGAACTTTCCTGTATTCTAACCCCACAATCCCTATCAAAACAGGAAGAACTCTAATGTTATAGGTTTTTAACTTGAAACTCATTTCATACACTTATTGACTCTCCCATTGTAACACAGTAAATGGTTTTCTCTACTGCTGTAGGAATTTGGGGCATCATTGAACAGATAGATAGGGGAAGCATTTCTTTGGGTAAGGGACCTTTTTTCTGACCCTAAAATCATCATCTTATTTAAGTCTGATTGGAAGAGTAATCTGCTTTAGTGAGTTTAGAGAGCTTGAGTTTTGGGGAGAGTTGGATAAGAAGGGTCCCTTCACTATATCCCATCAAAAAAAATTATCATCTCCAGTCTCATATTCTCTGTGATCTTAAAGAAACAAAGAATTCTCTTTCCTAAATTGAACTGCAAAAAAAAGTTCAGAAAATGCTTCCATTTAGATATGTTGTGGAGGGTGAAGTCTTTTTTTATCAACGTTCTTTCTAATGATACTAAAACTGAGGGGAAGAAGGAACTCCCCAATACCCCAATATTTTTAACAGATCAAAGCAAGTCTGTCACCTCTACCTTCCTTCAAGATAGGAGGGACACCTGTCCCTCCTTTCTCATTCAGCCTCAAGGCATCCTCAATATCTGACATCCTAATACTGGATCACAAGATGTCATAATAGAGATCATAACTGGCTTGACGGCAAGAAGATTTGAGATTGAATCCTGTCTTGGACACTTGCTAGCTGTGTAATCCTGAACAAGCCATTTAACTTCTCTTATTATCAATTTATGCAGTTTTAGGGGACAGCCCGGTGGTGCAGTGGATAGAGCATCGGCCCTGGAGTCAGGAAGACCTGAGTTCAAAGCCAGCCTCAGACACTTAATAATTGCCTAGCTGTGTGACCTTGGGCAAGTTGTTTAACCCCATTGCCTTAAATAACTAAAATATTTTTTTAAATTTACTTAGCTTTAAAATGTGGATAGTAACATTTAACCTCATGATGTTATAAGACTCAAATGATTTAATAACAAACCACTTCATGAGCTCTAAAGTGAAATCTAAATGCTTCCTCACTGTCCAAGGGAGACAAGTTAATCTACAGCTTAGAAATTGGAAACCTGGAAAAGTAGACTAGAATCTGATTGAGAAGAGCCTTGCATTATAAACAGAGAAGTTTGTACTTTATCTTAGAGACAATAGGGAATCACGGAAGTTTCTAAAACAGGGAAGTGAAATGGGCACACCTGTGCTTTATGAATGTCAAACCAGCAGTTGCATATAAAGGTGGAATAGAGAAGGGAAGAACCTGAAGGATAGGAAAAAGGTAATGATCCCTTGAAAATAGGCTGGTTTCTGTGTGAGTGGCCAGAGTAGAACCCATATCAGAAGGTGGTAGAGGTAGAATTTAGGATAATGGACTGAATTTTGAAGAGTGAGAAGAGTGAAGAGTATGAGTTTAACAGGGAAGTTAGAAAAACATGAAGATTTGTGAGAAGAGATGATTTCTGTTTTGGCTAAGTTGAGTTTAGATGGCTGCAGGATATTAAGCTGGAAACACTGGAAATGTCTGGTAGATAATTGGTAATACAAAAATGAAATTTAGGAGATTATCTTGTGAGCATAGATGAGGAAAATCTCTTAACAGAGGCTTGGGTGGGAGTATTCAATATATATGTGTGTATGGTAATGGAACATGAATATGACCTATTCAAAAAGAATAAGATGGAATGATTATATAATTAAGAGGAGAAACAGAATAGAAGTGTTAGAAAAATTCAAGGGGGTGAGACTTTCTAAGGAGGGGATAATCAACCAAATCAAATACTTCAGAGAAGTCAAAAAGGATTAAGATTGAGAAAAGACCATTCTATTTAGCAGTTAGGTTAATAATCTTAGAGAGGAAAGATTATCTTGAGTGATGTGGACAGATGCTATATTGCAAGAGCTTGAGAACTGAGTGTGATGTAAGAAAATAGAAGTTGGGAGAGTGCACAACTTAAAACTGAGAAAAAAGAGGTGAAATGATAGCATGAAGATTTGGTAGGGTCAAGGGAAGAATTTTGTTCATCTCTTTGTTTTTGGAATGGGAAAGATGTGGGAATGATTACAGGGATCAGGAAAGGAACCAAGAGATAGAGATTGGAAATTAAAGAGAGGTACAGGGAAAATAATTGTGAGGACAAGATTCTTTTGCTGAATAAAGGAGACAAGTAAAGAAGAATTGGCTTTGGCAAGGAAAAGAGTCATCTTATTCATCAAGATTAAAGGAAACCAGGAAAGGGCAAACTTAAAATGATGTAAAATATGACCAAGACCACTTTAACTATAGTTTAATGGATTATCCTCACCCTGGTCAAGATGGCCAATGGGTTCCCACAAGCTAGGTGTTTTACAGTTGAAGTTGTTAGTTCCCTAGACCTTCCTATATAAAAAAGCTTAAAATTCATATACTCCTTCTGATACTCATAGGTATAATTTCTCTTAACTATTTCACCTCTTTAAATTAAACTGCTGCCAATATTTTATAGAATTCTTTCTGTTCCCCAGCCCTACTAAGAATGATTAACTCAATCCAACCACCTGTTTTTCCATATCTGTGTAGCAAGCTAAGATGTGGTCACCTTCACAAAATAAAATTAGGTAGTCATTGAGGGGTCTACCCATTCCCAACTTTTGCATAGATTCTTTATTGCCTAATATTTCTGTATATCTTTGTTTTCTGCCTTATGAAGTTGTGTAGATTTGTTCATTGTATAATTTAGTAAGTACTCCCTATCCAAAATAGTCAGATTTTCCTTTATAATCCTTGATATGTTAAGTATGCACTAATAATTCATAGATCAAAGGGGTAATGGTGATAACTCTGGTTTAAAAAGGGCATTACAAGAAGAGAGGGGAAGGTGGCTAAGAGTGTATGGATAGAGATTAGGGAAACTGCCCAGGGATGTGGATAGAAGAAAGTGTTTGGGAGCAAAGGAAACTTAATTGTCAAAGATAAGATCTAAAACTCTTGTTTTTAAATGCATGTCTGTGTTCATGTTTGTATTGCTTGTACATAACAGTAATGGAGATGATAAATGAAAGGTATTAGGAAAAACTCATTATTGGTGTAGATTCTATATGCTGGAGAGTTTAGAGTGAAAGCTGAAGAGTGAAAAAACTAAGAATTTGTTTAGTGAGTTTGAACTGTTAAGTACTTGTTTCTTATTTTGAAAAGTCAGAAATTTAGGGAAAGATCCAGAAGGCTGAAAAATCGAGTGCAGGGTTAAACTTAGTCTACACTGAAGGTCATTGCTCACCAAGTGAAATCCGGATTTAATAAAGAGCCAGGAAATTGTTTCCTAATGATGCTGAAGAACATTTTTATTCTGTCCCTTGTAATAACTTCTTGGTTTCTTCTTGTAGTAACTTCTGTTGAGTATTCACCTCAGTACATCTCAGCACTAGACCCTGCAAGTTCTCCTTCTCAGGAATTCCATATCCTAGAGCCCTGGAGCTAGGAATAATTGGGCAGTCAGAATGTGTTGATTTCTTTGGGAAACTGATACTTTGTTTTTGTACAGAGGGAAATATTATGCCTCATTTCAATGATGCAGATTTAATAAACTTTTTCAAAGAGTGGGAATTTGATTGGAAAAAAAGGACATAGTAGAGACAAAGGTTGAAGCCAAAACAAAGGTAAGTTTACGGAAATGTTTGAGGTTCTAAAAACTTGTGGTTGTAGAAATAACAGGAACAGGGTGTTGGATAATATTTTCCATACAAATATTGACTGGCTCCAAGGGCAATGGCTTTAAAACATCACCCAAGGGTAGGGCTCCTTGCTGAGATTGTATTGCACATCCAGTGGAGATGTTTTTCCCCAGAGGCAGCTTTCTTTGGTTTCTTTGCTTTAACTTTCCAACACTGGGTGATGCACTGAACTTTGTGGGCTCTCTACCCACCACTGCCAAGTTTCTACCTGTTCCTAGGGTACTCTGTCAGGAAGAGAATCAGCTGTTTATGAAAACCTGTAGGTGATGTGGTATATGAGGATTCCTGAGGCTCTGGGAGGAAACCTTTTCTCAAACAGCCTCAGAAAGGGATAGAAAAAGTTATCTTCCAGGTTGGAGGAGAACAAATGGACTAGAATATCCACCAATATTGCATATTAGTGTCTTGAACAACTTGGAACAGTAAACCAATAATAATTTTAAAAATTATTGCCATTTTCCCAAATAAAGGAGCTCCCATACTCTGTCTAGTGTTATTGTACTAATTCTTCTGACGGCCCTCATTCTAGAAAAAAAATAAATGTCTTAACAGCCACTCAAAATGGAAAAGGTAAATTTAAACTGGATTGTTTTAAATGAATAACACAATCTTCCAGTGAATTTACCTATGATTCCATTTCTATTAACATACTCTTTTTTATTTAAAGCAATGGGATTAAATGATTTGTTCAAGGTCACACAGCTAGGCAATTATTAAGTGTCTGAGGTCAAATTTGAACTCAGATCCTCCTGACTCCAGGGCCAGTGCTCTGTCCACTGTGCCACCTAGCTGCCCTTATTAACATACTCTTGATTGCTTTAGAATATAGGTGGATAATTTACAACATTTTTAGCAGGTAGGCAACTGAAGGTTAAGGGTATGAGCTCATGAAGGCTATATATGAAGTAGTTATCTATCCTTTCTGCCATATTTCTCTTTCTTTATCACTGCTCAGAAACTTTAGATATAATAGGTACTTAATGAGTAGTTGTGGAAGGTATAGCACTTACTGGACAAATCAGTCTTTATAGGATTTCTGCAGTTAATCCAGAGCATATCTTTATCCAGTTCACCTATTGGTTCTAATTAAAGGCTTAGAGGGAAGGGAAAAAATAAACAAACCAGCATCATCAAACAGAAAGGATGTTGGTACATCCATTCCAACCCCTCATTTTACAGATAAGGAAACTAAAATTTAGAGTGATCAGGTGACTAGTTGAAAGCTAGGCATTATGTTAATGGCAACATCAAGACTAGAATTCAGGTTCCCTGACTCCTCATCCAAGGACATATCTACTTTTATATTATAGATTCATAACATTTTCATGTTGTGAATGACCTTAGAGACCACTTTTGTTCAATGCCCTCTTTTTTACAGATGAAGAAACTAAAGCAGTTAAATGACTTACTCGAGATCAGACAGATAGCAAATGGCAGGACTAAGTGGGTCAAGGTTAAACACCCTGGCTCCAAAATCAGCACTCTTCCCCTTGCACCAAATTTTGTACAAGACCCTGATGTGACTCTAAAAGAGGCTTGCTTACTCAATGAGCCCCTAGGAAAAGAAGTATGATAATCTAAGGGATTAAACCATTTATTAATAGCATTCATGTCAGTAATTGAAGTAAAATAGAAGTAAGCAAGAAATCTGAAAATTTTTTTGCATTAAGAGCTACTAGTGTTACAACTCTCCACCAAGACAGAGCACAACCCTTGTGAACTTCATAGGGAAATTCTAGAGTCACTGTGGTTGGAAGTTAAAGTAAAGATTATAAATAAACATCAAAAGGCATAATCTGAATATAGTCTTCCTGATTCCAACCTAGCACTATGTCCAATGAATCATCTCTCCTCTTCTAAGAAAGAAGCTAATGGTGAAATAATGATGATATCTTATTTTTATATATAATATTTTAAATTTTGCAGAGAACTTTAAACTATATTGTCTCTCTTGGCATGTTACAAATGTATTTCAGAAGAACTGTTAAAGAATAGGTTTGCTTAGGAAGATCTTATATTCTTTTTTTTAGTTTTTTTTTTTTTTTGTAAGGCAAACGGGGTTAAGTGGCTTGCCCAAGGCCACACAGCTAGGTAATTATTAAGTGTCTGAGACCAGATTTGAACCCAGGTACTCCTGACTCCAGGGCCTGTGCTTTATCCACTATGCCACCTAGCCGCCCCAAGATCTTATATTCTTGAAAATTCCATTTGAAAGAACTGGTATTCTTAAAAATTCTAGGAAACCAGCAGCAACTCAGAAACATAAAAGTCACATTTTCTGCCTGATCCTTTCAGTGATGTAGGATTTAAATCTCTGCTGAGAAAGATCCACATACCAGTCATGTATAATGTCCTATACATGTGGCATTAGATATCAGAAAAGCTGTAATCAGTTAGCTCCATTAGGGTAGATCCATTAAGTATGGACTACTGTTCTTATAGATTCTTAAATATAGCCCTGATTTCTTTTAGTCTTCTTGATCTGTCCTTTGTTTTTATTAGTATGGGCTATTCATAACTTTTCTCAGAAGCTTCTCTGATAACTAGGAGCTACATTCCTACTATTCCTACTACATGAGATACAATTCCCACTAGATGAGATAGATATTAAGAGCTGAAATCCCATTGAGGGAGCTAGGTGACATAATAGACAGAGGACCAATCTTGGATTCAGGAAAATGATTCTCCCTGAATTCAAATGTGACTTCAGATACTTATCAGCAATGTGATTATGGGCAAATCACTTAACCCTGTTTGCCTCAGTTTCCTCATCTGTAAAATGAACTGGAGAATGAAATGGCAAACCACTCCAGTATCTTTGCCAAGACCCCAAATGAGGTCCAACAGAGAGTTGAACACTACTGAAAATAACTGAACAACTTGTTACCAGTAGTCAAGATGCAAACCAGACTTACTGAATCTAGCAAGGTCTAGGGGTTTTGTCTTTGCTGACATTTAGTTTTGTACTCTGTGCTCACTTGGGTAGAGAATACTTGAACTTAGAAATCATAGCTTTAATAATTTACATCTCAGATTGTTGAGTGTCCATTTGACTAAGGTTGTTTATGATTTTAGTGGTCTACTTTGAAGCTAGAGAAGAACATGTGCCTAACAGGGGAGCCTCTTCTGTTCTGTATTACATTTCTTGTGTTTCTGAGCAGAAATTCAGAGGGTAGAATGCCCTTACTTTTACAAATTGCTTTAGATTTCTATCTTAACCTTATTTTATTAAATGTATTTTTGTATTTGAGTCCAAGATGTTTAGGTTGAAAAACCTAGATCATGACTTTTGATACTTAGCTAGATATGAAATTATCAATGAATAAAACCTCACCTAAGGCTTCAACTAAGCTTCAACAAAACATTATAATAATCCTTTTGGTAATTACCACATTGATTCTTCTGGTCCTGATTTATTACATTCTGGTACCATATTTCCAACATCTAATAAAGAATTATTTTCATTCTCCGGGAATCCCATCCCAGATAAAAGAGCATTTAAGGGATCCCAATGAAGCTATTTTCGAGGCACTGGACAAGAACAACTTGGTGGAAAAAGATTGCTGGGTTTCCTTATCTATTGTTTCTGCACAGAAGACAATCATGGTGTCTTCAGCAGTAATTTAAGCAACATTTGTATGGATAACCAGTCACATACAAACATGGCCTAGAGCCAATAAATTGTAAAGATTACTGTCTAAACTTTACAAGAGGCCATTTTCCCCATATCTCTGTCTACCACAGATGCCATATTTAAGGACCTGGGATGAATTTTATTTTCCTTTTTAAATGCACATTACTGGCCTGGCGAATGCTCAATTATAAGCTATCTTCCTGGCCTAGGAAAAAAACACTTCTTAATGTACCCCCCAAAAAACACTTAAAGTATCTCTCAAAACATGTACTACACACCTACAATACCTTAATTGAGAGGCAACCTAAGAATAATGGAAAGAAGTGCAGTATAGGAGCTGGATATTTATTTTCCAGTTGCATCACTATTTTCACTGGGTGACCATCAGCAAGTCTCTTCACCTCTCCCTGCCTCATTTCCTTCATCTGTTTCAGGTGTTTCCTACCTCTAAACTTCCCTGGCTGGTACCTCAATGAAATTGTAAGTTAGATACTGGTCTTGGCCATGTTCCAGTTCTAAGAAAATGTTTTCATTTAATTTTTGTAAATATTTGTTAATTACAAATTTTTAAAAATAAGATGATTAAATTTTTAATACATCCTGTGGAAAAAAATTACCAATGAGGTAATTGTCATGGAGGCTTTTCCTGAGTTTTCTTTTCTATAAAATAGTCTATAAACATAATCATGTTTAAAAATGACTATATCAAATCATATAATCTCAGACTTGGAAGAAATATTAAAGGCTTACCTAGCCTGACCTTCTCAGAAGTGCATGAATCTTTTTTCTGATATTCATAATCAATAATAATCAGTCAACAAGCATTTTAAAATTCCTTTATGTGTCACACACTGTGCTAGGTGTAGGATGTAGTATGAGGGGGGAAAAAAGAAATATTCCTTACTCTCAAGGAATCATCCAGTCTTTCTCCAGTAAATTAAGTGTCATACAGTCCATTATATCAAGAGGTATTTTATTCTGTTCTTAGAAAAATCTTTCTTATTAATTCTGCCCTCTTGAATTTAACAGAATAAGTTTCACCTACCACTTCTTTATTACTTGAAGAAAGTTACTATATCCTTTTTGAGTCTTCTTTTCCCTAGGCTAATTTCCCCTCTTCCTTCAGCCTCATCTTCACACGACATATTTTCTGGTAACCCCACCATCTTGGGCTGTGTTCCTTTGGACATGCTTCAGTCTGTCAGTGTTCTTCCTGTAATGTGGCACCCAAACCCAAATATTTAATCTAATTAAAGTCCAGCCTCCCTCATCCTAGATGATACTTTTTTCCAGCCTAAAATCTTTTTGACTCTTTTGACACTATGTCACTTTGTTGAGTCAGTGTTTAGCTTGAATTCACTTAAAGCCCCCAGATCTTTTCCCCATCTGGTATTGTCTAACCATATCTACCCTCCCTCATCCCCTCATCATGTACTTATGTTTCTCACATAAAGCCTTGACAGATATATTTTCTTTATCCACAGAGAGCATATATAGAACTGCATACATAATTCATTTAAGAGTGTTTTCAAATCATTTTCCCCCCTCAGAAAAAAAAAAATCTTCACTATGCCAGAAGTTGGTCTCATTTCCCAAGCCAGAAACAATCTTTCCATCTTTGAACTCCCATTACATTTTATTGGCATGTCTTCAGCACTTTTTTTCACATTTTACCTGTTAGTCTAGTTATTTGTAAATACATCTTATCAAGTCTCCTAGATTGTGAGCTCCTTGGGGGCAGGAATTATACCTTATTTGATTTTATTGCCCCTTAATATCTAATAAAATGTCTTATTCTTAAAAGATAGACAATAAATGTTTCTTAAACTAAATTTGTATCATTTGTGTTAAGGCTAAAGGGTCTTCTTTTATGATTCTTTTATGAAGGCAAAGTAGACTATCTTTTTGCCTTAATTCTTACTTGTTCTTTAATTACTGAGTATTACCTCAAACAAACTGAGACTTGGGAAAAACCCTAATTTAAAAAGTCCAAGATCCCTTACTGTATCCCAGGCCATCATCAATCATTTTGACTCTAATAACTTCTGAGGAAAGAATAAGGTTAAAGACTTTTCACAGTTCTACCTCACTGAAATCCAATCACTTGCAAGGCTTCGTCATCCTAATGTCTTTGGGCATCTTTGAGAACAAAGGACAAGCAACAATAACAAAACAACAACAACAAAGTACAGCAATTCTTTATTACTTCAAACAGCTTTCTATTCTGTAGGTTTCCCCTCACTATGACTATTAGATTCACAATTTTGACATAAAAACACTAGAGAAATCCTATTATACTTTATGTTGAATATATAAATGTTTATCCAACTAAAATATAGTTTAGCGTTTTGAATCTAAATACACATAAGCTTTTGTTATTTTTTTTCTAATAAAAAATAAAACTTCTTGCAGTTCACTTTTGAATCTCAGGGTCAAAAAACTAGGAAAATGTTAGGATTATAGGATTTAAAACTAAAAGGGGCTTTAGTTGTCATTCAGTCAAACCTTTCCATTTTATAGAAAAGAAAACTCAGGAAAAGCCTCCAATTTCCCTTTAATTGTAAAAATCCCTTATATTTGCTCCCAAACCCTCTCTGCCTTGATGCATTTTAGTAAATAGCAGAATGAGAAATATGCTCATGATGAATGAATGTTCCTGCCAAACTCCTCAAAGCTTCTAGCCTTTAGAACAGGGGTGAGGAAACTTTTTTCTGCCAAGCATCATTTGGATATTTATAACATCATTTTCTTGCTATATTTGATCAAATGTTTAATTAGTTTGCCCCTAAAAAACTTTTAGATTTATTTAATTTTGAATTCTCCCCTGCCCCACCGCAGTTCCCAAGGCAGTGCCAGATCAAGGGCCAAACATTCCCTGTTCCTGCTTTAGAAGCTCAGTTGGGAAGATGGAAACCTCTAGAATATGTCACCAAAAGGATTCTCACAAGCCAGGGTAGCATTGCATCTTTCCTTCTCTTGTGAGAACAACCCTGCTCTGGAGGTCAAAATACATTTGCTTTAGGATAGGTCCTGTCCAAAATGAACAGAAACTATGATGAAAGCTATCCATCAAAATGGTACTCACTGCATAGCATTTACAATTTGTTTGGGGGAGTAAATACTTGACCAAATATATATGAAAGTCATTCCTTAAAATTTTATTTATTATTTTAAAAATTAACACTACAGCATTTTTTGGGGAAACGAGAGTCCTTGGGAAATAACAGAAAAAAAACAAACTGTTTTTTTCCCGAATCTTTCCGTTTGTTTTTTTTTCCCCAGGCCTTCACATCTCTATTGCCAGTTTCCCCTCCTTGGATTATGCTTGGTAAGCAGCTGTCCTGGTTTTTCTGTTTATTTGAAAATATTTTTTAAATATAATTCATAAGAAAATTTCATTCTCCCAAGATTTTATCTGAAGTAAATCACATTGACCTAATTAATGCTTTATATATGATCTTATCAGAAGAGGAGAATAGTTTTGTAGTAATCTAAGTGAATTAAGATACTTGCCTGGAAGATTTCCTGAAATGGACTTTTGAAGCATTTAAAATTGTTTTTAACAGTTATACACATCATCCTTACCTTTGCTTTCTTTTTAAAAGGAAACAAAAGTTTCACTAATTATAGGCTAGCCATTCAGGACTTGGTGGACAGCCTTGTGTTTTTTCTTTTGTATTTCTGAAGGGCCCTCCTAAATGGATGGGATTCTTCATTGAGAAGCATCACGGACCTTTCTTGCATTAAAACAGTCATTCTCTATTTTGTGTTGTGTGTATATGTGTGTGTGTGTGTGTGTATTACTTTTATTCATTGAGATTTTTGTGGCTCTGGAGATTTTTTTGGCTCTGGAGATTTTGCCCTGAGGATGAAGTGTGACAGGCAGGTGAAGAAAGCTTTGAAATCAAGAGAACTCAGATTCACTGTTACCTCTGGCATCTGAGCACCATTTCCTAGAACATGGCTGTATCCTTTTATGTTTTGGCACAGGTGGCAAACAGGGTCCTGGAGGCCATGCTCTGCAACTTGTGGTGTGGGAATACAGACCAGAGACGTGTACTGCCTGCAGCCCGGGGAACCCCTTGTCCCTTCTGAAGAGTGCAAAGATGAGAAGCCTCATGTTTTGCAAGCTTGCAATCAGTTTGACTGTCCCCCTGGCTGGCACATAGAAGAGTGGCAACAGGTACAGCAACAGACCATTCTCAAGATGCAGGGCCATTAACCTCACACAAAAAGAGAAATGCAAAGTTAGTGATGCTGGCCTTACCCATTTCCCCCTACCCTTCTCTCTCAGTGTTCTAGGACTTGTGGTGGAGGAACTCAGTATCGGCGAGTGACCTGTAGGCAGCTGCTGACAGATGGCAGCTTTCTGAACCTGTCGGATGAGTTGTGCCAAGAGCCCAAAGCATCATCCCATAAGTCTTGTGCCAGAACTGACTGCCCACCTCAGTTAGTTTTAGGAGACTGGTCCAAGGTTAGTGGCCTATATGTGGGCAGAGGATGTTTTATTCTATATTTTTGCATGACTATTCCAAGGAACTTCTGAAAACAAAACAAAAAAAGTTTAGTAGTGTTTTGTGCAAGGAGGAATTCTACTTCGTGGTATTAATAATGCTTATTTCTTTATCACTTTAAGATTGGCAATTCACAGTCCATTCAATTAGTGAAGAGGTTGGTAGAAACATTATTATTTCTTTTTAAAGGTAGGGAAACTGAAGCCCAGAGACATTAAGGTGACTTGCCCAGCATCATAAAGCTGGTAGGTGTCCTATATGGGATTTGAACTTTGATATTCTAGAGTAGGTCACTGGGAGAGTTGGAAGAGAAGGCAGGGCTTATCTCTCCCTCCCTTCAAATCCAGAATAGTTAGGTCTTTGAGAACATGCCAGATAATCATGTCTCTGGATCCTATTTCAGGAAAACCTCTTCAGGTTTGGGTTGGAGAAGATCACCTATGATGTCCTTGCAAACTCTATAATTCCATGATTTATTGATTTTTTCCATTGGCTGGTTCTATGACTTTTTTCTTAAGGGCCTCCCCAGCTTCGTCTAATTACCTCCCTCAAGCAGTATGTGAATGAGAGATTAAGGAGAACTCAATAATCTGCTTTTTTCAAAGGCAGCAGATTATTTTAAAATATATATGATATATCATAAATTTAAGGCAAATTGGCAGATATCATGGAATGGCTCTATATATAGAAAGAACACAGGACTTGAGGTTAAAAACATGAGTTCTAGTCCTATCCCAGTGCTACCCACAAATGGGCACGGTGAACAGAGCACAGTTCTTTGTCTATATAGGCTTCAGTTTCTCCTGTAAAATAAGGAAGTTTGTTTAGATGACTTTGAAGATACTTTGCAGGGCTAATGTGGAGCAATCTGAGATCTCATTCTCTATCATTCCATAGCATTCTATTTGTTTGACATCCATTTATTTGACTGATTTCTCTTATCCATTCAAGTCTAACTTTTCTTTGAAGGCCCAATTTAAGCACCACTTCCCCTGAACAGTTTTCTGTGATTACTATTCTAATTCACTCTTTCCTTCTTTGAATTTCTTTAACCCTTCTGCTTAACATTCATAGTGTATTATCTAAATTGTTAGCTATTCTCTGAGTGCATATTTTGTCTTCTGAACCAGATTGTAAGCTCCCTTAAAGTAGACTTTCCCTTCTTGTGCTCAACACAGTAATTTATACTGTACTAGACAATCAAATACTGAATTCAAATGCATTCATCAGGTGGAAGTGAAGCCTGTCCAATTATCTTGTGAGCCACTAGCAAAAGAATATTTCTTGCACAGAGGCCAATTGTTTTAATGGCCTGGCTCCCCACAATGACCTGCAATTTTGGTTCAGTCACCTGTTCATGGGCTTCAGTTCCCCCATAGACCAAGAAGTCAGGAAATGTATACTTGAATCATTCATGAAGTCCTTTGCAGATGCAAAAATGTATCCTATGCATGAGCAAAGAAGAAGTTATTTCTGGAACAAAGCTCCAACAAAGTTCATCACTTTTGGAGGAATTTAGGCTGCAGACTTCTATGTTGAAAGAAGCAAAAATATAGCTCTTGCTGTACCTGAATTTTGGGTAAGATACAACTGGTTACCAAGGCAACAAAATTCATTAAGGTGCAAAGAGAGCACCCAGATCAACCTAACCCCATCAAGACACTCCACCAGGGTCCAACCACAGACAATTCTACGTGGGACCATTAATGGAGTGTTAGCAAGGGAATTGTATGCACATGACTTCAATTTCAACTTCTCTTTCAAAAACAAAATCCTTACTGGGGATCAGAAACAACAGGATGCACGTGCAGCTGGTAGGAAAGAAATTTTACATTTTTGTAGCATTCCCATTTTCTCTTTTCTGTTGAAATTTCTTCTCTTTTTGAAGTCTTTTTTTTCCCTTCTTTCTTTGGCATAGAGTTTGACACCTAATTGCTGCCTGTGTCTAAGGGTGCCTGCCAAATCTATGTGCCAAGGGAGTTCTCACCTTAAAGGCAGCTAGCTATTTATTGTAACTTCTGAATAGCTCCTTTGGAAGATTCTAGCCAACAGTTTAGACCTGTGCATTCAAAGACTAGGAAACAGCTCATGAGTGTCTACCCCTCTAGCTATGACCTCTCCCCAGCCTGTGATCACCCTACACTTACTGAAATTGGCTTTACTCATCAAAAGTCTTCTAGAAGGCTAGCACTGGAAAAGTTCTTACAGAACATCTGACTCAGCCCCCTCATCATTCAGTTGAGGCAGCTGTATCCCAGGAAGGGACAAGGCGGGATGAGGTGAGGAATAATATACCCAAGGCTACACATTTCAACTTAATTTCTTCCAGTATTGGTACCTTGAACCAAAAAACTTATATTTCTCTATCACTTTAAGGATTATAAACCTTCTATCCAACAACCTTGTGAGATAGGTAAGGCAAGTGTTGTCATTTTCACTTTGTAGATGAAGAAACTGGAGGTCAGGTTAGTTAGATGATTTAATTAAAGTCATAGAATCAAAAACAAAATGAAATCCCAGGTCTTCCACCTCCAAATACAGTATTTTTCCCACTGAATTTTGTGTATCTTACAGAAAAGAGAAATAAATATCACTGCGAAGTTTCCTAGATTGCTTTTGGGATTTAATAGATGAATGCCTGTGTTCACCACTTTTTTTTTTCCTCACCACCTATAAAAGGTAGTGGTATGTGGGTGTTCTGAATTTCGAATAAAATGTCAGGTTTGAATCCTGACCCTAGCCCTAAGTGCCTATGTGACCTTGGGCAAATCATTTCTCTGGGCCTCAGTTCTTCATCTGAAAAAGGAGGGGGTTGGACTTGATGGTCATGGAGGTTCCTTCCAGATCTAAATATAATCTGACCATCTCCTCATTAATGTCTATACCTTCTACTCTCATCCTAATGAAACTTCCAACTCATTTTTTGTCCTCTAGTGAATTTGCTCTTAACCTATCCAGGTATTTTTTCTCAGTCTTCATCTCCATTACCTTTCTGCAGATTTTGACATTGCTAACCACTTCCCATCAGGTTCTCTTACTCTGTTATCTACCTTTCTGTGTCTCTTTTCTAGCCTCTGAAGTTTCTTGAAGGCTCAGTCTCATAGCAGTAACACTACTCTTTTAGGGGTCCATGGGTTTAAAACTATTTTCAAAATAATACTAAAATTAGATATTTACTAAATAAAAATACTAAAATTAGACATTTTAATGTCTAATATTATAATCCTACATAAAAGCTCTTGGGAGTCTTTAATAATTTTTAAGAAATGAAAAGGGTTCCTGAGGCCAAAAAGATAAAGTTTGTGAAATTCCTGGCACACAGCCTGTGAGAGCAATAATAGTAATTATAATAATAATAATAAATACAATAAATACAATAATTATTACAATTATATGTGATATGTATATAATTATAAGATGATTATTTTAATTACAATAACTATTTATATAGTGCTTTAATATTTGTGAAATACTTTACATATATTATTTTATTAGATCATTACAGTGCTCTGAGTATCATCATCCTTATTCTATAAGATAAGAAAACTGAGTCTGGTGGAGGTTAAGTGCAGCTAGTACCTGAGATTTGAATTAAGGATTTGAATTAAGACCTTTCTTATTCCAAGTCCAATATGCAGACCACAGTACCACACAGTTGCCTCACAGGTTAAGTGATTTGCCCTGTGTTACAAAGCCAGTAAATGCCAGAGGTGGTACTTGAGCCTAGGTAGGTACAAGACTGGATCTTTGTCTACTGCTCCCTGCAACTAAAAACTTGAATTATTATTGAACAAATGCTTATAAATATATGTATATATATATAATATATATATGAAATGACTTATAAAAGTCACCCAGCTCCTTTTATTCTGTCCAGTCACTATAAGGAGTAGCCACTTTTTCATATACTTTCACTGATGAAAGAATCAGACTTTTAAATTGAAAACGGTTTTAAAGATCCTCTGATTCAATTCCCTTGACCTACATGTATAGATACTATTGACCAGAGGTGAAATGATGGTACATGATTTTGGGTCAGGACAATTTGGGTTTAAATACCCTCTTAGTGAGGGATGACCCTGTCTTTGTGACCGTGGCTATAAACCTCTCTTTGTTTAAACCGTCTTAGCTTCCATTTCCTTGCTCTTCTATGAAACAAGAGTGGTTATAGTATTATTATTATCATCATGAGGGTCAATAAAGCTATTTATTGTGTGGGGTAGGTAGAGGGTCAAATGAGATAATAGATGTAAAGCAATTTGCAATGCTTAAAGTGCTACATAAACTCTACTATCATTGTTATTATAACCACTGCTGCTATTTCACCAGTTACCTTAATATAGTGACACAAAGCAGAGCTAAAACCAGAACCAAAGTTTCTTAACTCTCTTTCCATTGATCTTAATATTATTCCATCTCTGTAAGAAAAAAGGAAAACCCTTTGGCTGCCATCTTGACTAAAATGACCCTTCAATTACTTGCATGCACTAGCTTTAAAAATAATTAGAAGCTAATATACCAGGTGATTCCCATGGCAAATGATTGTCATTGCAAAGAAAAAAATGTGAACTCTGAATAACAAAAATCCAGGAAGTGACTCACTTGAAACCCTATGAAATTTATGAAATTTCTATACATCTCTAGAATTTATCCTTGCCATAAAATTCTCTGTAATTGGATTAGACATGGACTAGATTTGAACTTATTTGACACAATTGCATTAACCCTTTTACAGTGTTCTGTAAGTTGTGGTGTTGGGATTCAGAGAAGGAAGCCCATCTGTCAAAAACTGACCTCCAAAGGTCGCAACGTCACACTCAGCGGGTCATTGTGCAAGGGTCGGCTACAAGCCCCTCTCATAAGGTCTTGCCGGATGATGATGTGTAATAGTAAGTATAGTTCTATCATGTCTTCAAATGAAATGTTTAACCTATTAATCTGAATTATTACCTGAATGTAAAGTATAGAACTTGTATAACTAACTACCAAATGATTATTTTCTCCTCACATCAGCATGTTTCTAATCCATGAATAAAGCACCCTTGTCAAAGTTGAGAACATTCACAGAGATATTCTATGCTAATGAAGTCTATAATACTGAAGACTATCACTAGCTGTCTTGTCTTTTCTTCCATTTATAATTTCTGCCTCTTGGATTTTTTTATTTTTTCCAGTGTTTGAACTTGTACCCCCCTCAGAATATTTCCATTCTTCTAAGTTTTCTAACATTTTATGATTAGGAATGTTAACTATATGGATGATGTTTAAATTATTCCTAATTTCACTTCAAAGGATTAAGTGCTAGAAGGGACATTTCAGCTCTTTTATTTTGTTGACCACACCTAAAAGAGTAGAATGATTTACCCAAGCCACACAGGCAGTAAAGAACAAATTTGGGATTAGAACTCGGGTCCTTTAATTTCAAATCTAATGCTTTTACCATTATGCTCATAACATCTTTATATCTGTGCAGTTAAGAGAAGAGCAAGAGTTCAGTGTTTTTTTTATTTAAAATGAATAGAATTGAATTAAAAAGAAATTTTAAAGTTCTCCATTTTAAAAAATACAAAATTTAGTTTGACTATCTCTTTAGTTAAATAATTATAAATAAATCTAGTTAGAAATAAATAATTATAATTAAATTCATTATAACTTATTAGGGAAATCTAAGCTGCTAGGTTGTTTGGGTTTAATGCCTAGTATTTAATAATTAAGAATCAGGATGATCCTGGGAATATATTATTCTACTAGAAGTTAAGTTTTTCAGGTTTTTTTCCTAACCCTTTCATTTCTTGATGCTTTATATATTAAGTTGCAAAAAATAGATTTAATTATATCAGGGTCCCCTGTGGAGAATACTGTTAAGAAAAAAATCAAGAGAAATTTAGTCTAATAAGATGAAAAATTTGGTTAATGCTATCTAAAATCATCTGCTTATACATAGCTTTCTCAGGCACTCAAAAAAAAAACAAAATAAGAAATACAATAATTATTGGTTCATGCATCATTTGAAACTTCTTTTATTGCATGTCTTTTAAGTTGACATTCCAAAAGTCTGAGGTTCCAAGCATCACTTAAATAAAGCCCCAAGGAATTTTGGAATGTCCTTGGCATGTGGTATAATAAAATATTTTGAGCTGCATATTTATCTGAATTTTATTAATTGTGGATAGTTACATAGCTGTGTGGCTAGTCTGTAAACTGCTTAGAGGAGAGTTGTATTAAAGTAACACTGGCAGCCTCCACTAAAATAATATCAGGACAACATGTGGGAATCTGTAGTAGTTATTAGGGCATGAAATGGGGTGCAGGGAAAAATTATAAGTTAGCTTAAAAAAATGCCTAAGTAAATGCCTTTGTAGATTGTAACTCTCCATCAGTTTTGCATACAATCTTCATCATTCAGTTAGACAAAAGTGTGCAGTCATTGTCCAAAGAGAATGCCATATTGCTGTTTAAGTCATCCTCTCAACCCTGCCCCAGCTTCCCCAGAAGATCAGACTTGAGCAGCAGATCCTTGTTTTGTGAAATTAGAGCAGTGGAAGAGTCCCAGGTCTAAAATATGATTATTTTAAATTAGCTTTTTGGGCTATAACCTGATGGAGTTGACAAGCTTTGGGGCTTAATTCCTTGTTCGATATTTGATGCTAAGAAAACCATAACGAAAGATAACATTAATTGATTTAAATCCTAAAAGTTAAAAAAAAACCCTAAAGGTCACAATTCCTCTAATATAGGTGCACTTCAACAATTATTTGCCCAAAGGGGAGTATTTTTCTTTCTTGAAAACTTTCAGATCATAAGATTTAGAGCTAGAAGGCCCAATGGGGGAACTGAGACCCAAAAGAGTGATATGATCTAGGTCAGTCAGGATTCAAGATTGTGCCACTGCTATTTCCACCCCACCACACTGTCTCCCAGGAGGCAACCCCTGGGCCCAAAATTAAGATATCTAAAGGATGGTAAAGGATGGAAATTCTTCCAGCAAAGTTTTTTGGTTTGGAGGGGTTCCAGTTTTATGTACCTCTTTTTGTAGGGAATTTTAGCAAACCATAGCAGAAAAGGAAGCATAGAGTCAGCTTTGAAGAACTCTCATGAAAAACTTTAAAAAAAATATCCTGATTGAAAGTCCTATAAGAAATGTGAAGAACCAGAAAATTGTATTCAGGTACAGCAATATTGTTCGATGAAGAATTCTGAATGAAGATATTCCCAAAAGACAATTGATGAAGCACACTATCTGCCTCCAGAGGAAAAAACTGGTATTCGTTGAATACCAACTAAACCATGCAATTTTTCACTTTCTTTCATTTTTTCCCCTTTTATTTGAGTCTTTTTGTACAAAATGACTAATATGGAAATGTTTCATATAATTGCACATATATGACCTATATCTGATTGCTTGTCATCTCAGGGAAGGAAGGAAAGAAATAGAATTTGAAACTTAAAATTTTAAATAAAAATATTTTTAAATCTCCTAATTGATCTCAAGTATCAATTGAATAGCACCCCTGTTTCACTATTATCAGGATTTCAAATATTTTAGACCTGCAACTCTTCCATTGCAACAAATATACTAGATTGTAATTTAAAAAATAAAAAAATAGCTATTACATAAGTGCCTATTCTGATTTGCTGCTGATAAAATGATTAATTTGAAAACCAAACAAGTAGATAGAGCTGTTTACTTAGAACCTGGGTAAATGAGGCCAAGATAATTCCATGGGTCAGAACACATTTCCCCTAACCAAGAAATAGTGAGGCATTTCATATCTCCTGAACCCTAGAGGTATTGAGCTTCCTGTCTCCTCCACCCAGTGTTTTGTAGTATTGCTTTCATATGTTCAGTGTGTCTTCTCACTTAGCTTTTCCATTGCTGAAAGTAGTACATAGAACTTGAAATGGATCCAAACACTGTAGAGATGTACATTTAGCCTGGAGAGTGTGCCAGCTGTCTTTACATATTTGCAGGTGTGTCCGGTGGGAGATGAATTAGCTTTATTCTGCCTGGCCCCAGAACACAGAATCAGGAATGGTGGGTGGAAGTTGTAGGAAACAGATTTGGGCCTGATGTAAGAAAAGTCTCCCTGATATTTACTGCTGCCTTAAAGTGGAAGGCTGCCCTAAGAAGTAATGAATTCTATATCACATAGTGTTTTTCAAGCAGATGCAAGATAACCACTTGTTGTGGGTATTAAAGAGGAAAAATGAGGTTCCATAAAAATATGAGTTTATTATTTATCAATGTTCTTATCCATGTACTTTAAAGAAGTAAAATCAAAAACTTAAATACATATATGTATACATTGATTAGAATATTACTTCTTTTGAAAAGTTGTTTTATTAATTTTTTTATATTGGTTTTTGGGGTTTTTTTTTTTTTGCAGTGATAAAGCCAGAGGTTATACCCAAATATGGTACCCAGCGTCCTCAGATCCTTAGCATCCAAAGAGTCTATATTCAAACAAGAGAAGAAAAACGGATTAATTTCACAATAGGGGGAAGGGCCTATCTACTTCCCAAAACATCTGTGGTTATCAAGTGCCCAGTAAGAAGGTTCCAAAAATCTCTCATCCGGTGGGAGAAAGACGGACAGCGTTTGCAGAACTCCAAAAGACTTGGCATAACAAAATCAGGTTCAATGAAGATTCACAGCCTTGAAGCTGGTGATATTGGTCTATACCAATGTATTGCCGGGCCTGTGCATGAAAATTTTGTCCTCAAGCTAATTGGCACTGACAACCGACTCATAGAGCCCCCAGTTTTCCGAGATCACCCCCTTGAAAATGGCAGAATAGACCATAATGAAGCCAATAGTTTGGGAGCCACATGGCATAAAATGAGACAAATATGGAGACAACAAAATGAACTCTATCCAGATGATGGTCAAGTTAGCGACCAACCACTTTTAAGAGCTCTAGTTCGCCATGGCAATAATCCAGCAGAAACTCCCAATTCCTTGGAGTTCAAGGATAAATTCTTAGAAGCAGCAGTCCTACAGGGGTCCTACACTATGGATACTGTACAATTTGAAGAATTAATAAAGAATATGAGTCAACTTATCGAAACTGGAGAGGTGAATGATGACATTGCATCCCAGGTGATCTATGAGGTGGTGGCTGAGTTAGCAAAGATGCAACCTACAAGGGGTAAATGGAGAGGAGCCCAAGTAGAATCTTCCACCACCAAATTGAGTATGAAAACTCAAAATGTGTCTAGAGGTTTCAACTCAAAAAACCCAAAAAGACTAGTTATCAAGCAAAAAGGACTTGCTCTTATGAAACAAAACAAATTACTCCCTATTTCATTTAATAAAACAATAAATTCGAGGATTGGAAGTACAGTTTTTATTACCCAAAATACTGAGGTCATCAACTTGTTCTGTGACCTTGTTAAAACTGAGGATGCGAAATATGATTGGACCAAAGATGGAGCAGTGCTGCAGCCCTCAGAAAAGTAAGTAAAATATAGATCTTAACTTAATGGGCATCGTAGTTTAAAAACTAATGATTAAAAACTAACTATCTGAAGAGATAGTCTTGACAAACTTTCGAATTACTTCTGAATTTAGGTTGCCAGTATGAGAAAAGATGCTATTTCAGTACTGTTTTTTAATGTGTCAGCATCAAAGTTCTTTATATTGTCAGATTCAAGCTTGGAAAATGTTCTGTGGACAAGGTAATGGGGGGAGATGCAAAGGTAAAAATTGTTCTTATTCTTAAGGATCAAAATAAAATATCCCCAGATAAACATAGCACAAATTATAGGGTGATTTGTGCACACAAAAACTACAAGAATCTGGGGGGAAGAAAATTCTAGGTAGTAGCAAGACTTTATATAAGCAATTGTCTTTAAGGCCTTAAAAAATGGATGGAATGTTAGCAGGTAGTAGAGGTTGGATTCAGTACTCCAGCATACATAAATACTCCCTTGGTCTGTGACTTTGTCTATCAATGTTAAATAGCAGCCTTTTTATGATTTAGTAAATCAGTTTTAAGGAGTTGCCTGAGGTACCCATAAACTTGCCCAAACTATGGAACTAATGTCAGAGATAGGATTTGAACTCAGATCTTTCTGATTCCAAGTCCAATACTTCATCAGCTCTGCCATGCTGCCTTTATTACTCAAGGAATAGATTATAGTATTAATCAAGGGCCCACGTGGGCTTCATGTAGTATGGTATGATATAAAAATGAAGGTTGACAAGTTGAATCCATACTCTTTAAGAACCAAGATTCTGAAACCCTTGCAAAATAAAGCTATTATCACTAGTTGTATACCTTTGTTCACAGGGATAAATTATGATTCACTGGGTGATATGAACCCTTCTAAGACTCTCAGAGAATCAGAATTAGATCCAAACTTGGAAAAATGTCTCAATTTTCAAAAAAGTAAACAAAGAACAGTCTGCAAACCATAGACTATTGGTTCTACAATTATGGATACAGGTTTTAAATAAACATAATCATTTTCAAACATGAAAAAATTAATTAGATCCAAATATATAGCAAAGTTCTGCCTTCCCTAGTAGTATCTTCAAAGGGCCTCACCATAACAAGAAATTTGCCTTTTTTTTTACCTAGGGCAAGATCAGTGAAAGTTGGCATTCAAGAGTACCAGGCACTCTCTTAATTTTAGGGGAATTGTAACTCTATTGGGGCAGAGACTTCTGGGAAATTTTTCTCAAGGCAAATATTAAAACTACAACTCCCAAGAAGCCTAACTCTGTGGAAACTGAATGTATGAACTAAGTCAGTACCATTTACCCAGAAACACCTATTCTTCAAGTAAATTGTAGCATTAGCAAGTGTGTCTTGCACCTCCTCAGATTCTAAACTCCTTTGGAGCAAGAGTCATGTCTTATCTATACTTTATACTCTATCATGCAGCTAGCAGGGTGTACATATTAGACATCTAATGAATATTGATTGATTGATTGCATATGAATGGGAAATTTAACATGTAACAGCTAACAAAGTTAAACTAATTTCCCATTTTTGATCACTTAGTTGACTTTTAAAAAATACTAAGTAGGGGTGGCTAGGTGGTGTAGTGGATAGAGCACCAGCCCTGGAGTCAGGAGTACCTGAGTTCAAATGCTGCCTCAGATGCTTAATAATTATCTAGTTGTGTGGCCTTGGGCAAGCCACTTAACCTCATTTGCCTTGCAAAAAAAAACTAAAAAAAATGCTAAGTAATTTTTTTCTTTATCTTTGAATCAGTGATAAGCATGAAAAGGCTATCAGCATTTCAAAGAACTACTTAAATGTATGGTATTATTATTGTTACTGTATTCTTATAATTCATTTTAATGGCAGTACAGAAAGCAATTTAGAACTTTCTCTTACAATACCTTGCCCAATTATTTAGCATAAAAAAATAGCTTAAATGTTTGTAGATATTTTTTATCTTTTTAATGTCTCTAGCTCTTGCTATTTGTTGATGAAAAATTATAGGCTACATATTTTAGCATAAATTATGTTCAAAATGTTTCACATAGAAAGAAAAAGAACTATGATTATTTTTTTAGGAATTAAACGACAGTAATATATTAGTGCCCTGCCATCTCTCAAGCTATCTTCTTTTGTGTCTCCTCCCTCTCACAGTCAAACTTCTAGACTCCATTTTCTTACCTCCCATTCACTTCTCAAGACCTTCAAGTGTGACCTGCATTCCTATAATTCAGATGAAATTTTCTGTCTAATGTCACAAATGTTTTGTTTTTTGCTAAATTTCATGGTCTTTGCTCATTCTTCTCTGTAGCATTTGTGAGATGATTCCAGGATCTTCATGACTTACATGGTCATGGTTTTCCTATCTTTTTGGTCAATCTTTCTTAGTCTCCTTTTCTCAGTCATTTTACATGTCTCACCCTCTCTGTGTGCATTCCTCAGGATAGTTCTAAATTGGTATCTAGATGCCTGTCTCTTTTCTGCCTCTGTCATTTTCTATCTCTGTGTTTTTCTTCTGTCTTCTGTATTCTCCTTTTCCTCATGTTCCTCCTCATCCTTCTCCTTTTCTGTTCATTCTCTCTCTCTCTCTCTCTCTCTCTCTCTCTCTCTCTCTCTCTCTCCTCTCTCTCTCTCTCTCTCTCTCTTTCTCTCTCTCTCTCTCTCTCTCTCTCTCATCTTCTATAATCCTCATGTCATTAGCTTCAGAGCTGCATTTTAAACTGTAATCTTCACTTAGATATCCCATTGGTATTTTAAACACAAGCATATCTAAAACAAAACTGCATTATCTTTCACCATAAACCCTCATCTTCTCTCAATATCACAATTTAGGTTGAAGTCTCTACCATCCTTTTGTAACTCAGTTTCATAAACTTGGCAGTATTTTCAATTCTTTACTCACTCACCATCCACAGCCCCACATCTGGTCAGTTGCAAAATCTTCTTATTTCAACCTCCAAAATCTCTCACATCTGTCCCAATCCTCCAGGTACTCAGCAGTCACCCTTTTCCTTGTGGTTATCACCTCTATTGACTATTGTAGTCATCTACTAAAATCCAGCCCCTCAAACCGTCCTCTGCACAGCTGCCAAATTGATTTTCCTATCCATAAGGCTGAGCATATTAAACCCCTGAAATGGAAACTTCACTGTCTCCCTTTTGCCTCTAGGATACTAAGCCTGACTTTTAAAATCTTTCATAGTCTTACTGTAAGCTATCTTTTTCAAGGTATTTACACATTATTTCCTCTCCCAAGCTCAGTGCTCCAGTCAAAATAAGGTCCAGCTGCCAAAGGTCCTCCAGTTAGTTTAGAAAAGCCAGAAATAGATCTCCCATCTTTGATTTCCCAAATTCAGAGGTATCAAACTAACATTTTTTCTCTATAATATGCTATTTTCCATTCTGTTCTCTACCTCTCACCTTGGCATAGGCTATTCTTCATGCATATGTAATAGATGTGTGACTTTTTACACCTTTACCCCTCCCTACCCACCCACACTGTTAGGCCTTCTCACATGCAAACACTTGCTCTCTCTCTCTAGACTGGTTCACTCACTCTAACCTTCCAGGCTCACACTGAGAGCTGTTTCATGGAGAGCTCGGAGAAGAAAAATCAGCACCAGGCTATTCCATGTGAAATGGCAATATATTAAAGGGATGGTACTTTATACCTGGAATCCTCCTCCTTCTCACCTCTGCTTCTTAGAATATTCAGCTCCCTTATTCATATATATTTTATATTTATTTTTCTGTACCAACTGAATCTCCTCCACAGTAGAATTTAAACTCTTTGAGGAGAGGGACTGTCATATTTTAAATCTTTGTATCTAAATCACCTAATATAGTTCCTGGAATAAAGCGGATGGTTAATAAATACTCATGGAATTAAATTTAATTGAACAGAGAATATGGAAAAATGTTTTCCCCCTATCTTTTGGTTTCCTCTGGCTAGACATGTAGATTAAAGGAATTATGATTTGGACTTGAATTTTGAAAAAGTTTCTAAAATTATAGCAATTTATTTGGAAGTGATTCTTAGCATTCTTTCAAAAAAAAATAAGATTTTTCTACGTGGCTATCAAAGTGTTTTTAAATAACACCCACATAAGAATTTAGAATGATTTTGAAGTTACCATTATTACTGCTAGTTATTGGTATCATGTGAAACATACTTAATTTGAGATTGATTGGTTTAAACTGATAATTTTCCTTTATTATAATCCAAGTTCTTATCTTTAGATCTGCTGTTTTGGAATTATTTAAATCTTTCAGGTCAAAGAAATTTAAAAATATTTAATTTTGTAATAGAAATAAATGTTAGCCATTATCTAATCTAATCTCTTCATTTACAAGAGAAGACACTAACACAGACACATGTTTAATGACCTGCCAAAGGTCCAAGTCAGAAGTAGATCTCCTATCTTTGATTTCCCAAACTCAGGAGTATCAAACTAACATTTTTCTTTGATAATCTAGCAAGCTAGAAAATGATTATAATAATGCCTCACTTATCTGAAATTAATTTATCTTGCAAATGCAATTATTTAGAATAAAATCAAAATCAATAATTAAACAATAAGAATTACAAACATATAACATATAATTCATGCACTAAAGATCATGCACTTTTCTCCATTGGAGAGTTTCTCATTCATAGTATATTTACTGTTACTTTATCAAAAAAATTGAAATATCAGGTATCCTGCATTACAGTAAAAACAATAATTCCCAGTTTATGATTTTTATAGTCCATAAAGTACAACCTATCCAAATAGCTCTAATTAACTATTTTTTCATCTCAATTGCTATATATATATTAATCATAAGCTCTTCTGAGAGTCAGGGCTCTTATAACCAGAGAATCAATATATGTGCCCTAAATTTTCATTGATTAAGTTAATGCACATACTTCATTTTAGTTCAGTTGAATGCAACAAGTATTTAAACTCCTACTATGTGCAAAGCATCAGAACTTTAAAAAAAAACAATTTTTGCCCTTATCCAAAATCTCTATACTCATATAAACTCTCTGCCTACATTTTCATGGAAAGATATAATATGTACAAAAATAAACAAATTCAAAATATTCAAAGTAATTTCAAGAACAAGAAAGTGCTAACAATTCAGGAAAAGCCTTTTGTAGAAGATGTTGCTAGAACTTTAGGAGAAAGAATGAGGGAGGAGTGCTTTCCAGATATGGGGTACTACTAGTAAGGAATCAAAGAAGAGGAATATGGATTCATTGAAAGAAAATGGTCCATAAATCAGTTTGACTGGAACAGAGAATGCAGAAAGGGGATGATATGAAATAGGGTTTTGAAAAATATGGTGGAAACCATATTCTGAGGAATTTTAAATGCCAGAGTAAGGAGTTATCTGAGAGGTAACAGGGAACCACAGAAAATTTTTGAGTAAGAAAATGTGTCTTAAAACTATCAATTTAGTGGAGTGGCTAGGTGGCGTAGTGGATAAAGCACCGGTCCTGGAGTCAGGAGTACCTGGGTTCAAATCCGGCCTCAGACACTTAATAATTACCTAGCTGTGTGGCCTTGGGCAAGCCACTTAACTCCATTTGCCTTGCAAAAAAAAAAAATACTAAAGGAAAAGTATCAATTTGGCAGTTAACATTGGGGATGTTTTGGAGAAATATTGAACAATTAGGAAATTGTTGTAATAGTGCTAGAGAGAAGTAAGTGTCTGGACTAGAGTAGAGGTTTAGGTGTTTTCCATTCTTGTCTGGCCACTGAGACTGTGACAGTATTGGCAAAAACTTCTACCAAAACTCACAACTTTTTTCTTCTTTCTTTGCTCACTCCACTCTGATACAACCTCAACCTTTTATTTGAAAGATTGGACTTGCCTTAATATAAATGATAAAACAAGAAACCTCATTGTGCCCAGGAAGAAATTATATGACCACTGGAAAAAATATCAAAATAACTATCTAGTTGCAAGATGACAACTCATGTGATTCTACATTTCCATAGAACTGGGCTAATTGTAAAACCTGATTTTTTTTTCTTTTTTTTTTTTATGTTTTTGCAAGGCAAATGGGGTTAAGTGGCTTGCCCAAGGCCACACAGCTAGGTAATTAGTAAGTATCTGAGGCCGGATTTGAACCCAGGTACTCCTGACTCCAGGGCCGGTGCTTTATCCACTATGCCACCTAGCCACCCCACTATGCCACCTAGCGGCCCCTAAAACCTGATTTTTAAAGATTGAGCAGTTATCATTGGTACTTCAGGGAGATTCCTGAAATTATTCCAATTTTGGAATACTAGGTAGGAGGAAGAAGCAGCAACCTGTTGTGCCAGGAATTCTGTCTACTGTCCAGGGTCATGGGAATGTAGCTGATGCATTGAAATAACAGGATGATTTTTTTTTTTTGGATAAGATTAACCTGTAGTTTATCAGTTGATAGTAAAAGGAGTTGATATATTTTTAAATGGTGGCAGTAGAGGGCAGCAGAACCCTTATTTAGAGATGGTCATCCACCAGTTCTTCCTCAACTGTGGACAAAGTTGTACGTTGGGTATGTGGAGATGGGAGAGAGAGAAACCACATAAAGATACAGAGATATCTAAAATCTAGTCAAAGAAAGAGTGGGAAGCCCAGGCACAAACCGCTGAGGTACTTGACAATAAATTTCTGAGGTCAAGGCAGATTACCTGATCAGCAGAACTAAGGAGTAAGTTGGAGGGTCAGAATGAAGAATAGGTTAAAAGTTAGTCTACCAATTTGTAATTCAACCTGCATTGTGTGAGAACAAAGGAGAGCATTCCTGTAGCATTTTAGAGAAAAAATTAAAGACACAGAAAGGGATGGTTTAGAACTGTGGTTATAAAAACAAACAAAAAACCAAAACTACTATGTGGCACTTGAATTCTCTAAGTCTTCAGATTCAGAATCTGCACAAGTTTTGCCAGTTTTAAAAAACAAAACAGGGGCAGCTAGGTGGCGCAGTGGATAGAGCACTGGCCCTGGAGTCAGGAGTATCTGAGTTCAAATCTGAAATAACTACCTAGCTATGTGGCCTTGGGCAAGCCACTTAACCCCATTGCCTTGCAAAAAAAAAAAAAAAAATACCCAGTAGATTTAATTTACTTTAGGAAAAAAGAAGTTTAGGCATCCCAAAATAAAAGGGGTATAGGATAAGATGGTGAGAGTTAATAGGATGGACCCACTGCTGACATTGGAGTCAAAAGATTGGAATACATATTCTTTTTCAAACATGTATTTCCTATGCAGCACTAGTAAATAGCTTATCAGAACCTCAGTTTCTTTTTCTGTAAAACAAAAGTATTAATATTTATCTTTTTGAGGTTAAAGTTTTCTGAGAGTTCATTTCTTACATATTGCTATCACTCACCAAATCAATGATTCAGAGATAGTTATCGCCACATTTCATTATACTCAGAGCCCAGGCTCATCTTGTATATGTAATAATAAGAAGTCAGAGAGCTCAGAATATCAGCTTCAGTAACTTTATGTATGGTGGAAATATGTATACAGAAAAGAACAAAATGGAATTTTATAGAAATCAGAAGATAAAGATAAGAATGTAAATGTCCAGAAACAAGTAACAGAAGACACATGCCAGGTGCTATAGCTTCTTTCCCAGTTTTGATTCTATAGATTTTGTGACCTTTAAACATCTGAGAACAATGTCTGTAAGTTCAAATGAAAGATTGGGCAATATCCTTTTCTTCTCATAGCAAAGGCAAGAATGAGTCAGAGTTTGTTTCATATCACAGTTTTTCTCTTCTCACAGTAGCAGCAAAAAGCCTGAGTCTCAGATTCTTTTGCCTTACTTCAAGTGCTATGTAAATATAATTTATTAGGTTAGATATTAGAAGAGGAAAAAAATTGAATTAAACTAAGATAAAAAAGTAATCAAAAACATTAAGCATTTACTAATGGGTCAAATACAATGCAAAATATTTGAATTCAAAAAAGTAATTATTTTAAAACTCATTTATTTAATCTTTAATTGTTATATCAGATGATATAACTTCATTAAAATATTTTATGCTTTTCATTTTAAAACAAATAAAACCAACTAAAAATGCATTTATAACTTATTGGCCTTTTAAAAATAATTTCAGTATACAAACTGGAAGTCTGATATTCTCTATATTTCTTCTTATATATTGACCTCTGCATTTGCATATAGTTTTCTTTTTCTATTTTATATATATATATAATCTTTTGGTTCTTTTTTTTATTTTACACTTTTGTTATTTAATTGTTTCAGCCATTTGGGATTTTCTTGACAGAGATACTAGAGTTCATTTAACAGATGAGGAAACTGAGGCAAATGGTGAAGTATTCACATAGCTAGTATGTCTAAGGTAGGATTTGAACTCAGGAATACAAGTCCTCCTGACTCCAGGCCTGGCACTCTATGCACTATATTATCTTACTACCCACTTTATACTACTTAGTTGCAAATGTATTACTTTTTTTGAAATTTTCCCTATTTTCCTGTATATATCATTTTAATAGCAATATGACATTTTATTGTATTAATAACATTAATAATAAAATAAATATATTATTGTATAAATAATTTATATATTTAAATATGGAAAAAGACCTTCAAGATTCTTTAGTATAACTCCCTCCTTTGACAGAGAAGTTAAATGGTCCTTATCTTAGATTATACAGCTAATAAAGTAGTGGAAAAAAGAATTCATATTCATGTCCTCTGACTCCTTCAATATTCTTTCACCATACAATGTTTTCTGACAAACATTTGAGTATTTCCATTTCTTTATAATTACAAATAATCCTGCTCTATATGGTTTTTAATAAATAAATAGCTTTGGTTTTTCCAACACTGTATTCTTAATAAGGAAATTGTTGGGACAGAAGGTTTGTTTATATGATATTCTTGTTACATATTTCTGAATTGCCCTCCAAAAAAATCCTATTAACTCTCCATTCCACTAACAACTTATGAGCAAACTTATTTTCTCCACAACTTCAGTAGGTCAGAATTTTATCACTTTTATTTTTAGTACCTATTTGATAAGTATAAAATGGCACCTTACCTTTGTCCAGTTTGCATTTTTTTTATTATTCTAATTATCTATTTAAATATTTAAAGTAATTCTTTACAACATGAGTATTTCCCTTTGTAAATTATTAATATCCTTTCATCATTTATCCAATGAGAAGTCAGAACAGAAAGGCACAGATTTAACTGTTTAGTTAGCATAATATTTTCCCTATCTAGCATTTCTTCTGCATCAAGGCTTCTTTTCTTACAATCCCACTATTATTTTTATCCTACCCCTATTCTCTCCAGTTGCCAATGATCTTTCTTCCCTTCTCATTCATGCTTCTACTCTCCACTGAGTTATTTTGACCACACTGCCAACTTGTCCCCTTATTTTTTCACCATACCCCATGGCTAATATCCCCTTATCATGGCTTCTAAAGTGGTCTGTGTCAAAAAAAAAATCTCATCACTACTAAATTTGCTCACAGTATTGTGTGTAGTCATATTTTAACCTAGCTTCCTGATCTTTCAAACCTGAGTATCCCCAGATTATAAGAAATACTTTTATTCATTTTACATTCAATTTGTTAATTAATCCAGTGTAGTGTCAATTTTTACTCCTATTTTTTTCAGAGTTCCTCAATGATTATATTCCAGCCTACTCAAATCCACGATACATCTCTTCATTGCCTTCTGTGAAGTCTTATTATCCTTTGTCTCACTGTGGATAGAAATACTGGTAGAATATTGGTATTAAAAAGACAAAAGCTTTAAATGTCAAACTGGAATTTTTATTTTATCCTGGAGGATAGGATCATAAGGAACCAAAAGAGCTAATTAAGGGGTCACACAATGACCTTAACAACTCAGTGGATAAGAGATTAGAAGGGAAAAGAGTAAAGGTAGGAAAACCAGTCTCTCTATATCCCTATACTCTAATCCATCCAATATTTAGATGCTAAGGTAATCAGTCAGAGGCTATTGTAATGGACCAGGCAAGAAATGATGAGGGCCTGGATCAGATATATGACTGTGTGAATGGAAAGAAGGGAACATATATGAGAAGCTTGATGTCATTAAGGGAGTTTTGTAACTTCCCAAAGGCAATCCTGTCCTCTCTCCATGTCCTTGTCAGCTTTGGGTCCACTTTGTCATTATGTGCTATCTTTCTCAGGCATAAAAGTTGATGGCCATGTTCCATAAACTGGCCATCCCATGGCTTGTTGGAATCTGAGAATGGGTATACTATATCTCTTTGTTCTCCTAAGTGATTCAGTTAAATTCCTTTGAGTAATTATGAATCTCTTCCAGGACACTCTAAAATGTTCTAGGATTTGGTGCTGTGGTGCCATGTTGCCCGTAAATAGAAACATCTGAAGGGCCTCACCATCAGTAGGGAATCCTTCTTTAACTTGAACTATGTCCTGAATCTACTCCATTATTGTGTCAAATGCCTTTGGCAAGAATACAATGGAGAATGGCAGTATGTATCATGGCAAGTTTGTAGGACCTAGAATCAGGTTGTTTAATATCTTTGAGTCTCAGTTTCCTCATCTGTAATATGGGGATGATGCCTGTACACAGAGTTATTGAGAAGAGCATATTTATGTGTGTAAACAGGTATGTATATATACAACTATATGTATATTCATAGAATTTTGCAATCTAAAAGCATAACACAAATGTCATTATTAATGACTGAACAATGTGTGGTCTGTTGGTGACATGAGGTAGTTTTTACACTGTAAAGGATGATGAATATGAGAAATTCATAGAAACATGGAAAAATATATGGAACTGAAACAGATCAAACAAATTAGAAGTAGGAGGAAAATATACACAGCTATGGTGATATAAATCAGAGGTGTTGAATTACACACCACAATACTCCAAGTGTTTCAGAACCATATTAAAATGTAATTGAATAGTTTTTAACAAAATACATAAAAAGACATTAAAACATAGGTCGTGTGAATTTGTGGTTTTCTAAGTCAGTATGCATCCTGACAGAGATCAATTTCTATTTGAATTTGACACCACTGATATAAAGAATAAAGATATAAAGACAATGATCAATTTTGGCTCTAGAGAAATGCTTTTGGAAAACACTTCTTTCAAGTCAATAGAGAAGGAACGGATTATAGGTGTGCTACTTATTCTTGTTACTCATGGTCACTGTTGCATGCAGTTTTTGTAACCATTTTTAGTTTACTTTTGTTACTGTTGTTTAACAAGGAAAAGTATATGGGTGATATTGGAAAGTGAGTATAATCTAGAAAAAACAGTATAAATTGAAAAATATATTTTATCTTGAATTTCAAATTTTACCAAAGAAAATAAATTTAAGAGAAAAAAAGATAAAAGAGAATTAGAGAATACCTATATTTAAAGGCTGGGAGAAAAAAAAAAGAACCAACGTAGTTTTCACAGATGGATCTGTCAGAGAGAAATAAGAATCTAGAAAATGGTGTTATAGAAATCGAAAAGGAGAGAATTTTAAAGAAGCATAGACTATTTGACTATTCTATGGTATAGACATCAAGAAAGATGATAGAGAAAAGGTTCATGGCTTTGACAGAAAGTCACTGGTGACCTTAGAAAAAAGTGATTTCTGGCAAGTTGGTGAAAACAAAAGCCAGACTGCACAAGACTGAGATATGAGTGGGTAGTAAAGTCATTGAGTTTAAACTAATACTTTTAGTATTTTGGCAGTGAAAGGAAGGTGAGATTTGGGACATTTTCTAGAGAGGATCAAGTCTGGGGCAAGGTCAGGAGTCCCAGAGATTCACTGGGGGTGGTCCATGACAAACAGGCATGGTGGAACTGTGCCAGGAAGAGTTACAAGTGGAACAGTGGCGTAAGTAATTCAGCCAGGGCTCTGAACGTCAGGGGGCTAGAATGTTGGGAGGGGGCCAAATGAAGGTGTCTGAGGGTGAGCCAAGAGAATCATAGACAGAAAGGAAAGCTGGTGTTCCAAAAGGGGTGGGTAGATTGTGGGAAGAGAAACCTAGGAGACAAGCAAAGTAATTGTTACTAATAGTCACTGGCTCCCCTTTTTTCATAACTATGCCTCAACTAATTTTTACTTGATTTTTAAAGGCATAAGCAATAGGTTGCAAACCTGACAGAGTAGAAGTGGGGCAGAAAGAAGTGTTGTTATTGTGACTGTTGTTTAGGGTAGAATAGACTTAAGCATGTCTATAGGCAAAGGGGAAAGAGCCAGTGGAAAAGAAGAAGAAACAGACTGTGTAAGAGAAAGGAAATTAATGGAATAGGAGCCTCATAGAGGTATGAGAAGGTGGAATCTAGGGCACAGGTAGAGAGATCATCGTTGAAATGAAGAATGATCCCATCATCCTTCTAGTCAGTGTTCTCAATTTCAGAATGATGCTCAAACTCTCCTTCATTCCCCATGTTTGATCACATTTGCCCAGTCTTGTAGATCCTACCACATCTTTCCACCCATATATGTGATCACTACACAAATTTAGGTTTTTATCACCCCTCTCACAAACAATGGCAACAACCTTCTAATTAATCTTGCTTCTAGCCATGCCTTCCTCCAATTTATCCTCTACATCTCTACCAAATCAATATTTTTAAAATATAGTCCATCATATCCTTTCTCAGAAATCTTTGGTAGTTTCTTAGAGATTCTTCAACCTAGAATTTGAGACCCTCTCAAACATGGTTCTCCTACATTTCAAACATCGTTGCCCATTACTACACTTTATGCCCTCTGTGTACAGTAGTCAAACTAACCCATTAGCTCTTCTCTTAACTTGGCAATTTCATCTCCTCCCCCCAGATAAGTTGTATCCTCCTTCTCTGGAATTCTGAATTTTCAATCCCAAACATTTTTCAATATTTAGCTAAAGTTTCACCCCCCACCTCCACAGGGAAGAATTTCCACCCCCTGATCCCTTGCAATTGTTGGTTCTTTCTCCTTCCTAAAATAGCTTCATATTTACCTGTCCATGAAATGATTATTATTCTCCTATTAGAATATAAGTTCCTCTCGAGCAGGGATATTGAACTGGTTTTGATTGCTAGCATCTAAGAGAGAAATCTCACAGGGAGGGAGTAGAAGGAGTAAACCCATATTCTTTAAAATGAAAAATGATTTGATACAGCCAAGGAAGTATCTGGCACAATATATTAAGAGAATAAATTAAAAAATTGAAAAATTGTTTAGTAGGTAGATATACCCTAAACAAGGAACTGTGTTAAGTGCTATAAGGGAATAAAAAAAGAAGTCAAAATTGAAACAAATAACAAAAATTTAAAAAACAATTTTCATAAACAGATTTAAGGTTGTAAAAGAAAGAAAAGGTAGAGAAATCAGAAAGACTACCAACAGACATCTTAGTATGCTTGAAGACAGATGTGAAGGTGCTGAGCTTGAAGAATTAAAATAAATTAATGTGAAAGCTAAATATAATCTACAAGTAATGGAGTTATTTTTCCTTCTAAAACTTAATTTGAGAAATCAAGAAGGTTGCAACATGAGGAAAGGAAATTGAGATAATATTCCAATCAAATACAACAAGTAATTATTTATTAAGCATTGACCATGTGCAAATACCAAACTAAATACCAGAAATATAAATACCATAAAAAGTCCTCCCTGTCTTCAAAGAATCTACATTCCAACAATCTACATTCTACTTGGAAACAAAAAAATATGCATGATAATTTGCATAGATGAATTATCACCAACAACTAACAGGATCAAAAAAGTCTTTAGAGTGGAGGTCTATGATTTTGAGTATGTCCAAGGCAGAGTCAAGAAAGCAGAGGGCATTGCAGTTACAGGAGACAACCTGCAAAAGACATGGAGGCAAGAGATTGGAATTCTGTGTTTAGGAGCTATTTGTCTGGAAGAAAGTTCCTAAAGGAGGGTGGGGTAATGTATAGTAAACTTGGGAACAGATTGGAGCTAGATTTATAAAGGGTTTTAAATCAAGTTTAGTATCATATATTTTATTCTAGAGGCAAAAGGGGATAATATGGTCAGTCTTGCATTTTATGAAGATTATTTTGGCAGTATATAGAGGATGGATTGGAGAGGGATGAGACAAAAAGCCAGGAGTCCAATTAGGAGACTATTTCAATAATTCAGGCTAGACATGATAAGGGTTTGAACTAGGGCAAGTAAATGAAGGAATGAATAAATGACTTAAAAATAAAGACTAAATTTACCAGTGCCAAATGTTGGGGATACAGATAGAAAAACAATGAGTTCATTTCAAACCCAGTGAATTCATATTCTAAGTGAGAGAGATAACCAATATAGGATGGCTAAGCTTCATGGCAGATGGAAGAGCTCCTAAAAGGTACAGCTGTAGAGGAGAGATAGATATCCAAACTTCTTTAAAGTTAATTGGCAAGTAAGATGTCAGTGGCTGAGAATGAGGGTATAATTGTATGATAGATGATGGGTCCCCATCCATACCCCCAATCATCTTTCTTATGAGGAAGATTCCCTGAATTGGCTGAAAAGTGAGAGGGGAGTAAGAAGGACAACTTCAGATGCCTACTTCCCATTAGGTTCACAGAATGGAGATGGTTACTGTTATGAAAAATTATGATGAAGGAGAAACATAGTTAAATGAAAATGTGTTGATAGAGGGAAGAAGAGAATTTGTAATTCAAAATTTTTAAAAAATGTTTCATATGGAATTGGAGAAAAAGAGAATTTTTTAAAAAGAAAGTTTGATCAAATAAGGTCATCCCAAGGACATTTAAGGATGAAATTGGAAAAGAGACACCAAACTGATGAAAAGTGAAAAAGATGTTCAGAAACATTTTTGCAACAAATTCTATTTAACATAAGTGACTCTGCTCATTTGTATTCTAAGAACACAATCCCAAATGATTTTATAGAGCAAATGTAAATGGCCTTGAGATCAGAAAACAATGATGGGAAAAGGAACTGAACTGAACCAAATATAACACAGAGGAGCTACATTCTGGAGGCAGCAGTTTTGATGATATTGAGGTATCTGAAGAGGAAGATAACAAATGTTTTGAAAAAAATAAGATCTCAGTACTAAAAAAGACAAGGTAGAGAATATCAATTACAAATCTATATGCCTGCTTTCCTATCACATAAATTTTTGAGACTAATTTACATACATATTTAGAGCATCCTTGATGAAGGTATCGGAAGAGAAATATATAGAATTTTGAAAGAGTGCTATTCAGGCTATATATATTGCCATTATTACAGTTGATTGAAGAAATAGAAAATACAAGATATCATTGCACTTGTTGCTTGTTAACTACTAAATTTTTTTTTGATTTTTTTGAAACAAAATATTGCCTTAAAATTTCCAAATGTTTCTTTCATGAATATGCTAAAATAATACAAAAATTCCATGAAAAAATGTAACAACTGAACTATTTTCTTCTCATTTTCCAAATTGTCCTCCTCTTTTGTGTGTTTGCATTCCCAATAACTTTTTCTCGCTTTAATTTCTTTAGTGGAACTGGCCATTGTCTGCCAATTATTTTTGCTATGTAGACATAAATTTTGCTTTTGTTAGTCTCAGTTTACTTTTAAAACATTCAGAAATATCAATGATTTATTGGGAATGCACAGAATTCTCTACCTTATCCAATGCTGATTCATTTTCCTTTGCCTTGACAAATTTATTTGCAGAAATCTGGACTTTAAAAAATTATCAGGGGGCCATATCGCCTTTTAACATCTTCCCTATTGAATTATCTGCTTATGTTTGTATTCTTTAATTTAATAATCTCCTGAGTTCTTTGGTAATTTTAATCATTTTTGTCCTTTGATAACAGTTTTTGTGGCTACTAGAACTCAAATCCATCTCACTTTCATCTCATATTGGGCAGTTCACGTCTTACTAACCTCAGTTGTCCCAAATGACTTTGGTAGGGTAAGATTGGGAGAGAACTATCCCCAGCCAGATACTGGTCTCTTTCCCTTATACTTAATATGGTACCATAAATCCATATACAAATTCTCCCCATTGCCCTCTGTTCCTCAGTTCTCTGTGGCAGTAGAGATGCTATTACTGCCCATGAAAACTGCTTTTTTATTTTTCACAGTTAAAATGAGTTCATTTGCAGGCCCATGGTCAATTTGTGCAGCCCTACTTTAGGAAACTGATGGGCAGTAGGAAATGGATGCTGAGTGAACATGTTAAGGATTTGCCTTCTCTGCTGTTAATAATCAGAGTTAAGGTTCTTGATGTCCTAGATTGTTAGAGAGCTAAAATTGCTTTAGGGCTTGTATATAATTTCTGTTTTGGACAAGTTTGAGAAGTATAGGAGATGAGGAAAAATGTTCTCTATCTTATTGACCATATGACCAGAAAGATCACCAACAACATCATTGACAACAACAGAACTAATCTCCTTTGAATACTTTTTTGATCATAAATATTAACTGGAACAATGACGAGGCTATCATGATAATCAAAGATGTTTACTTCTCTTATTAAAAAGATCTCGAATCCAAGTCAGGGAGAAATTCCCTAAAAATAGTGATTCGTAAGGTGCTTCATAAATGATGTTAAGCTAATTGAATCAATGAACACTGGAACTGCATAACCCCCTAAATGAGATAATTACTCAAATGAGTTAGGCCTAATTATCCATATATAACAAATCAAGTTGATAAAGAATATTTCTTGTTGAGGCTGAAATATAATAGACCAGAAAATATAGAAATAATGAAAGTTACTATATAACTTGTTCAGATATTGCATGTTAATAGTATGTTAATAATAACCTTTGAGAAATTTCAGACCTCTTCTCTTGACCACACAGACCTCTTCTCTTGACCACAAGGTCCTCCCAGAAACAAAGAACCACTTTTAAATATTTATAGTCTTCTGGTATTTTATAGCTACAAGTTATGGAAGGCCACAACCTAAAAAGAATTTGCTGAGAATTAACCAAAGAATAAAGAAAATTCACATAATAGACATCAGTAGACTGAAGCCCCTTACAAGGAAGGAATGACAAAGGAGAAATGCAGTCATCAAATAAACATATGACTTAAAAAGAGGTCACATGACCTAAGTAAAAGATACCTAATATATGGCCTATAGGCTCCACTGGCATTTTCACAATGTCAAGAGAAAGTAAGGAATGTTCCTGCTATACTGATTGACCTCCTGTGGCATGCTAATTGGGAGGACATGGACTAGGAGTCCAACAAACCAAAATTTGATTCTGATACTCAAATCCTCTGTGACTCAGGGCAAGTCACTTCACCTTTTTGAGATGCCATTTCATCACTGATAAAATAATGGAACAGAATTAGATCACAGATTTAGAATTGAAAGAGAATCTTAAAAAACATCTAGTCAAACTTCCTTATTTTTCAGGTAAGAAAACAAACTCAAAAAAGTGAAATTATTTGTCCATGGGGCACAGATGGCAAATGGTAGATGTATGGTTTCTAAGATCCCTTAGAGTTTTAAAAGTCTATGATCCTATAACTATAAGGAAAAGAAGGAGGAGGTTCAGGCAGGGACCATAGATAAAGTAATCCCTTGAGGGCTTTTCTCCAAGTCATAAGTAAAGTAGAGTAAATAAGGTTTTGCTCTGAGGTACCAAATTTAGAGGGTGATGACAAGCACAAAGGTAATTAAAATATTAAGCTACCAGATGGAGACTAGGATTAGCTCCTTCCTCAACTTCCAGCAGTGGTTCTTGCACTAGTATCACATACATTGGAGGGGGGGGCAGAGTAGGGGGAATCCCTTTGAGTATGTACAATAGTTTGTGATACTTGCAATAGACACAAAATTCCTGATCATGATTCTATTTTACTAGTCTTAAAATTCTATAGTTTAATGTTCTTAAATGCTATATATGACTTTCTTTAGTAAATATATTTATTGAGAGAATGCACCATGTTTCTTACCATTCTACAGAATAATACTGGATGGTACCAGAAAAATACAAATTCGAAATCCTTCAAGGGAAGAACAAGGTGTATATGGATGTTCTGTGGTTAATAATCTGGATTCAGACACAAAAACTTCCTCAGTGTTGTATGCAGGTAATGCCAACTGAAGAATTTGGATTTTTTATTTTTTTAGTTTACAACTAATTCCATATCTTGCTTCCTATGGAAATATGAAATCATTTGGGTTGTTCAAATGTTGGCTGTGCTCAAAGGTGGTCTCTAAAACAACCTCTATTCTAATTATGGTTATCTGTTTCCAACATTACTGACTATTCATATTTATAGTCCCACTCTGCCAAAGAAAGGGATTTTTTTAGGCTTGTCTTTTTTTTAATACCATGGTATATAGCTATCTACCTTATTAAAAATACTTCAAAGAAACATTAACTTAACAGATGTTTTATGTTTTCTTAAATCATATCATATGAGGCATATGGGTAGCACAATGTACCTGAGCATTGGACCTGAAGTCAGAAAGGCCTGAGTTCAAATGTGATCTCAGATACTTATTAGCTGTATGTCAACAGGCAAGTCATTTAGTTTTTCTGCCTACTTCCTCAACTGTAAAATGGGGTAATAATTGTAGCTACCTCCCAGGGTTGTTATAAAGATAAAATTAGATTATTTGTAAAGTACTTTTGATTTTGTTGAGTCACTTTTGATTCTTCATGTTCCCATTTGGGGTTTTCTTGGCAAAAACGTAATAGAGTAGTTTGCCATTTCCTTCTCAGGCTCATTTTATGGTTGAGGAAACTGAGACAAACAGGGTTAAGTGATTTGCCCAGGATCACATAACTTGAGGTCAAATTTGAACTCAGTTCTTTCTGACTCCAGACCCAGAATTCTATCTACTGCATTGCCTAGCTAAAACACCATAAAAATGCTAGCTATTATTGTTTCCACAGGCATGTACACACAGACATTCTCAAGGAAGAGGAGTGGGGAACTGTCTTATTTTAAGTGAAAGTTATTTTAAAGGAATATTCTAAAGATTTATTGTTTTGTCAAATAGTTGCCTGGCTTTGGAATCAGTAAGACCAGAATTTCCATCCTGCCTCTGATACAAAGTAGTTCCTTTGACCCACTTAACCCGTCAGTGTCCATAGCCAATTCTCCAAAATGATAAATTACTAGATAATTGCCTTGGTGGGTGAAGTCTCTACTCTGGGAATTCATTGTACTAGTGAAATCACAGAGAGGAAAAACGTTTTGTTTAAAGGCTTTCTTATTTCAAGTATGCAGAGATGAAAGGAATTGCCACCCGCACCAGTGGTGGTTTCTGTTACTGCTTCCCCAAACCACAAGTGAGAATCAGATGTAAGGATTCCAGGGTGGGTGGGAGGGTGGGAAATGTTTGCAAAATTGCTCTTTGGGGAGAGGTCACAGCCAAGTGCAATAAGTTGAGAAGCATAAAGGTAAAGGAGAAATAGCATAGTCTTTAGCATCAAGAACTTTGGTTCTAGTCCTGGTCATTCAACTAATGAGCTCTATGACTGGGCAAATCTCTTCATCTCTCTGAGTCTCAGTTTCTTCATTTGTAAAATGGAGACCTTGGAATTAGATGATCTCTGGATCACTTCCAGTTCTAAAATTATGTTGTTCCAAGTATTCCTTGACTGCCCTTCTAAGCATCCAACCCTGATATTAGCATTGTAGGGGATAGAAGAGAAATATGAGACATGCCTTTTAGCCACAAAGAATTTACATTCCTCTGGGAGGGATAAGACAATATGTAGCAGTGAGCTTGAGGATTGGTGGAGTTAGGAATGAGATGGTTTAGGAGTCATCTGGGCTCCACCACTAATTGTTTGACTTTGAGAAAATCACATCATCTCTGTGGACCTGGATTCCTCACCTGTATAATGAAGTAATTAATCTAGGGTTCTCAGAGGCTTCTTTCTAAAGTTCTAAGATGCTGAACTCCCCACCCTGATGTGTTAATCAAGCCAGTTTGTTTCCATCAGATTTCATCCTTAGTCCTCACATCCTCAGATGAAATTATTTTTAATAAACCCAAGGTTTTCTTGAGGCATCTGCTCCTATTGTCAGTAGCTTTGGGAATCACAGTATATTCTAGAAAAATGTCCTGTACTAATTTGGATGTTTTTTGTATGACTGCACATGTATAATTTCTATCAAAATGCTTGTCTTCTCAAGAAGTGGGGAGGGGAGAGAGAGAGGAAAGAATATGAAACGAAAAAAAATTTTAAATAAATGTTAAAAAATTTTGTTTACATGTAACTGAGGAAAAATTAAGGATTAAAGAAAGAAAAATATACTTCATGGGGGGAAAGAGTTCTTTCCCTTCTGGGCCCCCAGAATTATAACACCCCAAAAGTAGAAAAGAACTTGAGGCTATCTAATGCAAACTGTATACCTGAATAGTATCTCAGAAACTTGAATAAAAATTCTCACTACACACCTGACAGGTAATAATATAGGTTGTCAAGATGTCCAAAGAAAAGGAACCAACCCTGTCCCAAGGCAGCCCTTTTCACTTTGGGATGGCCCTAATTGTTAGGAAGTTCTCCCCTTTATCTAGCTAGCTCTGCCCTCTGGATCCAAGGAAAACAAGTTTAATGATATAGAAGAATAAATATATAAGAATATAGATATAAAATAATAAAAAACTTTTTAGTATTAGACTAAACTATCCTCTCTTCCCTTATCCCTTTCCCCAGATCAAACATCTTCAAGCAACCTGATCATCCTAGTTAGCAGGGGTATGGAACCTTTTTTCTTCCAAGGGTCATTTGAATATTTTATAACCTCATTCATGGGTCATAGAAACTTATCAATTTAAAAATTAGCTTTCTATGTTTGGTTCAACATTTAGTTAATTCACCCCTAAAAAGCTCCTAGATTTATTTGAAATTTTGAATTCTGCCTATGATTGCCATGGCAGGGGCCAGACCAAATGATTTGATGAACTTTATACAAGCCACAGGCTGGATGGTCATTGCCCCTGCTTTAAAGGCATTCCAGCTTAAACGTCAATACCTTTTCTCAAATGTGGCCTATGGAAAGGGGAAAAAAAATGTTCAACATTCACTCTAATCAGGACAGACCTCCTCCCTGAGTTCTAGAACATATAACTTCTCTAATATTAGCATTATACACTGAATCACACTGAACTAGCTCTCCCCTAAAATTCCCCAGATCTTTTTTTTTTCCCACACACAAACTGATGTCTAGCCATGCTTTCCTGGTCTTGTATTTGTGAGACTGATTTTTTTTAACCAAAGGTAAAACTTAAAATCTATCCCTATTAAATTTCATCTAATTATAGTTGGCCCAGTGTTCTGTCCTCACAAGATTTTTTTGGCTCCTAACTCTGTCGTAATAATTTGTTAGCTGGCTTTCTGTCACCTGCAAATTAAATAAGCACACCAGCTATACTGCCATCCAAATCACTGATAAAAATTGTTAAATTGTCCAAGACCAAAGCCAAATCCTGGGGCATTTCCTGGGAGATCTGTTGCCGAAACTCATCAGGAACCTGTGTCACAGCATTAATGACAAAGTCTTTGAGTCCCGGTGTGAAGACCTTCAATGAGCCTCTTACATTTCTTGCATCTCCAAGTAAAAGTTTGTTGCCTCAGTTTAGTTTCTCTTAGCTTCAAGTCAAGGCTGTTATCCTGGTTTCTATTGATGTTTATCTGGGTTATGCCCATAGGTCAGGTTGTGTCATGGATCTTTTTGGCAATCTGGTCAAGCCTGTGGACTCCTGCTCAGGATCATATTCTTAAATGCATAAAATAAAACACATAGGGTTACAAAGGAAACCAATTATGTTAAAATACAGAAATCAAATATATATATAGTTTTAAAAGTTCATAGACCCCATGTTAAGAAACCCTATCCCAGGACTATCAGATAGTAGCAAAACTATCATATATAGATAGATAGATAGATAGATAGATAGATAGATAGATAGATAGATAGATAGATATAGATATGTTATATGTCATATATCAATATTGTATATCAATGAAATATTATTTGAGATCATAAAAAAAGCATTTTTAGTTTATGGGAAACAAGTAACTGGCAGAATTTGACTCCTAGGCCATAGTTTGATTCTTTACTCAAACCCTTCTTGATTCCTTAGACTAGATTGCCCATCTTCATCAGCACATTCCTACCAACTTGTCTCTTCCTGTTTTCTGGAAGCACCATGTGGTGGGTCTAGACTGGCCTTGGGAGGGAAGCCTTGTTTACTTTGTGGTACTTGGCTTTTTGCCTGTCACCAGCCCTAGGGGAGCATATTTCTTTAGGCAGGAAATGTTAGTGTGCAGCCAGGGTTGTCACTGACCAACACATTCTTTATTCTTTCCAAACTTGAAATATCTTTTCTAGTATTAAATTTTTCCACTTAATCTGTTATGCAAACACTTGTTTCAGAATAATCAGATACTAACTTTTAATTTTATTTCACCATTGTTGGCCATATTTTATTAAATTAAACAGTTTTATTGGTCATAGCCATATGTAACTTTGCTTTTGGAGAGCTATGTTAGAGTTGGCTAGTTCAGCTTCATTTTCCATCTTAAGACATTCTACAATTTAAATGAGTTCTTACTATTAAAAGGTATTTCAAGAGCAACTGTTTAATCTGAACTGAAATTTGTATTAGACTAACAACATACTTGAGTCTTTAACAAGGTCAGGTGATACAGATGGTTATAGAATCTGAGATCTAGAATGATTTGAGAAGATCAAGTCTCCTCACAGAACCCCTGAATTTTAGACCTATAATGGACCACAGAGGACATCTGATCAAATTCATCTATAAAAAGGAATTTCCACTCTAAAACTTTCAATAGTCGTCATTCAGGTAGAAAAACTGCAGGGGGGGAGGCTAGGTGGCGTAGTAGATAAAGCACCAGCCTTGGAGTCAGGAGTACCTGGGTTCAAATCCAGTCTCAGACACTTAATACTTACATAGCTGTGTGGCCTTGGGCAAGCCACTTAACCCCATTTGCCTTGCTAAAAAATAAAAACTGCAGGGGATGAGGGGGACCCCCAGCCTCAGGAGGCAGACTCTTCTACTTACAGCTAGACCTAATTCTTAGGAAGTTTTTCCTGACATCAAGCCTAAATATGGACTTCCAACTATGTCTCTTGGTTCTTGAGGCCAAACAGAACAAATCTAATACATTTTCCATATGTCCTTCAAATTCTCAAAAATCCCTGTGTCCTGAGCTTCACTTCTCTAGATTAAATATCCTTAGTTCAATTAATTCTCAAACATGCTAATTTGTATGTATTTTGTATATACTTTTATGTGTATTTTGTCTCTCTTTTTTATAACATAAGATTTCTGAGGTTTGGGAATTTGATATTTTTGTTTTTACATTCGCAATACTTAGCAAAATTCCTGACACATAATAGATACTTGATAAATGCTTGTTATTGATGGATTAATTGATATGGCATAGACTCAAGGCCTTTTAGCATCCATATTTTTCAGAAGAGGAAACTAAAGCCTGGAGAGATGAAGGGTTTTGCTCAACATTTGCAAAGGTTCATAGTGTAATCAGTCAGTCAGTAGACATTTACCACCATGTGGCCCTACTATGTGCCACTGGAGGCCTTGTGTGAAGTCAGAATTAGGACACAAGTCTAGATTGATGGTCAATACCAGTATTTTTTTTTGCCTTATTTTGTATCACTAGGGCTTAGCACAGTTATTTGTGCATTTTGACTAACTGATCACATTGCTCAAACCTTTAAATCCAAAAATTATATTTTCCTTGATATTTATGGTAATCCACATGTTGTAAAAGTAGACAATTAGAAAAAAAATTTAAGTAGAAAAATTATTTCTTTCTCTATTTATGACTGACATATGAGCAACACCAGGTTTCAGACATTACATCTGATACATACTGGCTGGCACATAACCTTTTGGTGCCCTAGGCAGCTCTTTAAGACTGTACGTTGTGGAACAGTTGCTCATATGTATTGGTAAAGTTTGCTTATATTCCAGTGGAATTACAGACCTAGATGTCCTTATCATTTCCCTCCTGATCTCCAGTCAAACTTTGTTGCTAAAATTGCAGTAACTAAAATTTTGTTGCTCATGGTTAATCCATATTCATCTACCTACCACCTTTGGTCATTGCCCTGCTTATTAGCTATCTGGAGAAAAGTAAAAAAAAAAAAAAAAAAGGAATTTAACCTAACCCAGATCTGTTTCCTTTTAATTAAGAGGTGCCTGTCATCTTGACTGTTGCAAGAAATTTCACAGAATTGGAACATGGACATCTGACTGTAATTGTTGGTGGCAATGCCAAAGCAAGATTGGGAGCCAACATCACCATTAGGTGCCCAACAAAAGGTAAGAGCATCCATTTCTAGCTTGAATCTTAGAATGCACTTAAATGTGACCTGAAAAACCAGCGGGAACTATGAAAATGATTGTGGCCATGCTTAGTCATAGAATGAAGGCCCCTTTTTTTTTTCCCTAGGGCTTGTGATTAGTCCTCCGTCTGGGGCACACCCCAGTATAGGCATCCAACATTGAAATGTCTTCCTTCTTGTAATGGCCTATTGCCAACCATTCCTCTAAGCTGCAAGGGAGCACTCTTTTGGCTCCTCAACTAGTTGACCTATTGGTCTGGAAATCTGCAAACCCACAATGAGTTGTTTTTTGTCTTCTTTGAAGTTCCTAGGCCATCTGGCCTTCATAGACCTAGACTTGTAAAAGACATCTCCAGCAACTCTCGATTCCACCATTGCCCTCACTCTAAGGGAGTGGGGGGAAAAAACCAACACAACTGCAAGCCTCTTGGCAGTACAAACCTACCCATTATAGTCCGGACCAGCATTCTGTGGCTACAGCAAGGAGACGAGCGGGATTACATTTCTCAAATGCCAAGCCACAACTGTCTGGAGCTTCTGCCATCCCGCACCTGCAGAGAGGGACTTGTTTTTAACAGAACCAATATTTATTAAGAGGAACCTCATCATTTTGTCTTTCTTTTGATTTCTGATTTGAGCAGTATTTTTAAATTGCCATTTCATGATGTGATCAATTTAGAGGTTACATTTTTAGATAGAATTTGGGGAGAGTAACAGATGAATAATTGGCTTCAATGGCAATTTTGTCTGAGTAAAGGCTACATGATTGGTGCAAGTTTGGTTATTATCTGCTGTCAGTAACAGTTTCTATAAAAAGCTGTTCAAGTATTAGATTCAAATTTTATTCTCTTGTTGGCACAGCTTATATTGGAGTTAGTTAAAGTCAGTTCTTTATCTCCTACACCATGCTGCTTCCCAGAGGACTTGGGTTTAAGTGTCACCTATGCCTTTTACTCCATGTGATCTTGGGCAAGCAACTTATCCAGGTTACAACTAAGTATCTTCATCTATAAAACTGATGTGGGGGGCAGGTGTTTTCCTAGATGACCTATGCAGTCCAGTGAGACCCCCAAGCTTAAACAACCCCTACCCTTTCAATATCTGAAAAGCTCTCTTAGTGTACCATTTGCATAAGCAATGCCAGACCTGTTCATTTCTAAGGTACCAACTTCAAACTCACAAATACCTTAAAGCTTCTAAGAACCATGCTTCTGGCTTTACTAGAAACTCAAAAAGTTTGCTCATCTTGCTAGTCTCAGTACCCTGCCTCTTGTCTAAGAGAGATAATGAGAAATATGCTTGAAAATGCTATTCCATCCCCAGAGGGATGAGAGCATTAAGAGCATCATAGATTTAGAGGGGTGAGGGACTGCATAGGTCATCTAGAAAAACACCTGCCCCCCCACATCAGTTTTATAGATAAAGATACTTAGTTGTAACCTGGATAAGTTGCTTGCCCAAGATCACATGGGGTAAAAGGCATAGGTGACACTTAAACCCAAGTCCTCTGGGAAGCAGCATGGTGTAGGAGATAAAAAACTGACTTTAAAGTCAGTGAGATGTGGATTCAGATCCTACCACTGACACAGTGGCTATGTGAAATTGAGCAAGTTAAGCAACTCTTCAAGGATAGAAATTTCAGAGAAGGTGATGATGATGTTTGTCCTTCGTTCTCAAAGAAGATCATGACATTAGGGAGGTGATGCCATGACAAGCACACAAATTAGATTGGAGTGGGGGGGGCACCTGTGCTTGGTCATCAGTTTGATTTTCCCTCCCTCAGTCATCTGGTCCAATGTCCAAATATAAACCAGGATAAATGGAGATGGACCTGGATGCAAGGCAATCAGGGTTAAGTGACTTGCCCAAGGTCACACAGCTAGTAAGTGGCAAGTGTCTCAGACTGTATTTGGACTCAGGTCCTCCTGAGACCAAGACCAGTGCTCTATCCTCTGTACCACCTAGTTGATCTGCATTGGGTCTGTGTGATAAACACAGGGTTAAACAACTCCTTCACTTGCAATATCTGAAAATTTTTGTTAGTGTACCATTTACATGAGTAGTGCCAGTCCTGTTCACTTGGCATATCCCTATTCCAGTGAAATCCTAAATTCAGTCCCTATCCTGGAGCCATGAACTCCAAAATCTCCAGTGAAAGAAGGTCTCGTTCAGACATCTCCTTTCCCACCTGGCTGCCCTATTTGGGGACTTCTCCACTAAGCCCCTTCCTCAACTATCTTCCCCTCTCCCTTTGCAACATCCTTTTGTGTTAAATCCTGGAGGGCAGAAATTGCATTTCTTTCTTCGTATTTGTACCCCCAGCACTTTACACAGTGCCTGGTCCATAATAGTTGATTAATAAACATCTATTGACTGACTTGACTATTTTGACTCCATAGCCAATACTACTGAATTGCTTTGCATTGTTTATTTTGAATAAATCTGTATAGAATTAGATTTTTCCATAGTAGTTTCTCTATGTAATTGAATTTTTAATGTAAGACCATCTCTAAGGGAAATGAATAGATAATGAAACAGATAATGAATAGAAAATGAAAATATAACAGAACCAGAGTTCTGTTTTCTTTTCTCAGTTTTACCTTTGACCACCCATGTAACCTTAGGCAACTGCTCATCTTCTCTGAGCCAGAATTTCTTCAGATATTTTTGAGATAGAACTAAAAGGCTCAACCCTGTTCACCTTGAAGGTTTTTTTTAAGGTTCAAATTAAATGATGTGTATGAAAGCATTTTTAATATTGTGAATGACAGCGCTAATGGGGGAATAGAGAAGGGAATAATCACCTACTATGTGCTAAGTTCTTTCCAAGTATTATTATCCCGTTTGATTTTTACAGCAACCTTGTGAAGGAGGTATTATAGATCTGTTTTACAGTTCAGGAAACTGAGACAGACAGAGGTGAAGTGACTTACCCAGGCTGGAGTTGAATTCAGATCTTCCTGACTTCAGCCTTAGCACTCTAATAATGCCAACACTTTCAGATAGTATCAGAAAGGATATAGACAGACAGATGAAGGAATAAGATTAAGGTGGCAAAGTAAAAGAGATCTATCATTTCAAGTACCTTATTGTAGCCTCTAAATGTTCTTATAGGTATATATAGATCAGGGGTTGTACCTGCAATTAGCAACAGGCAAAAAAACCAAATACACACATATGTGTGTAAATGTGTATATAGATATACATATATACATATATATATTTATCTATATCTAAGATAGAGGTATAGACATAGATATAGATATGAAAAAAACATAGGTCCTGGAGTCAGGACACCAGGTTGAATTCCCAGCTCTCAGTTCTTCTAACTGTATGACCTTGAACATGTCAATCTCTAAACTTCAATTTCCTCACCTATAGATTGAGTTTCATATAGTACTTGCACTCTATCACACAGGGCTGCCAAAAGGAAAATACTACTATGTTACATTGCTATAAAATCATGGATTTTATCATTATTATTATAATTTTTAAGGAATGAGATTAAAAGGTATGTTTGGTTTTTTCTTTATAATTACAGTTTTAGTCATTAAAACTTTTGAACTTTAACCCTTCTATCTCATTGCCTTTAGTGAATTCTTGAATTGGTTAAGTGTCTGTATGTCCACATGTATGTTGCTAGATAATCTGTCCAAAGATTGGCCTAGATTATTCAGACCTCTCTGAACAGTATTTAGATATCACTCCTTTAATTCTTTGGTATTGGTATAGATAGCTGTCATTCATTTCATTAACTGCAAATCACTATGCAAAATGATCACTATAGTTGGTATATATATATATATATATGTATATATTATATATATATATACATATATATATGTAAACATTTGGAATTATACTTTCTGAAGTGAACTGGAAGTGCTGGTTTGTAAGTAGAACTCACAATGGGAAACATGGCCCATGAGTATTTCAGTGAGTAACTTGCATAGCATTCTATTTTAGATAGAGATTATTTTGTCCATTATTTTGAAGATGAGAACACTGAAATTGAGAGGCTATGTCATTTGAAATCACTCTTTGTGATCACCCACCCACCATATGATGTATTCTAGGGTAAGAAAACAGATATGCTTTCCAGCAGTTCCTATTGGACAGATAATAGTGATAACTTTTATTTATTTTTTTAATTATCTTATAATTTACAAAACTCTTCACATTCATTATTAAATAAAGCCCATTGAACTGTTAGCTTCTTGAAAGCAAGTACTGTCTTTTGTCTTTCTTTGTAAAATCATAGTGTTTACTTAGTCCAATGCTTGACTTAATAAATGCTAGTTGATTAACTGACCAAAAATCCTATGGTGCAGACAGTGAAAGTGTATTATTCCCCATTTTATTGATGAGCAAATGGTTGCCCAGTATAACTAAATGATTTAGTCTGGATCACATATCTAATAGATGGTAAAGCCAAGGCATGATCCTTGGGCTTCTGACTCTTCAGTCCAGTGTTTCTTCCATTATACCATAAACTTCCTGAGTTTCAGAGATGGAGGGACCTGCAAAAGAATCCTCTCCTCAAAATTCTCAAGTTGTCATCCAATTTTTGTTAAGACTTGGAGTAAAAAAAAAAAAACAGTCCACTATTCTTTAGAATAGAATTAATTGTGATAAAAATTTTTTCTTTACATCAAGTTTTAATATACTTTTTTGCAACTTCTACCCCTTGCTCCTTGCTCTGGCCTCTAAGGAAAACAATTTCAATCCCTTTTCCACATGACAGCTCTTTGAAAACCCCCAAAACACCCATCACGTATTCCCCTCTGTACCTATTCAGTCTTAACTAGTCTTATATGATATGATCTCCAGGATTGCTATCCTAATTCCCCCACCCCACCCCCTTTGAATGCTCTCCAGCTAATCTGTATCCTTCCTAAAATATAGAACTTCAAACCAAACCCAATATACACAAGGTGTAGTCTAACCAGAGCAGATTGTGTCTCCTTTTAAGTAAGATAATTCATGACCTGTAATTCTCCACAATTTGTTATTATATTGCATAATATCTTGGATTGTAAATTAACTATAGCTTATTCGTGCCAACTTTAATTAATATTATCAAAGCAAAAGTGTAACCAGGTGTTTAAAATTAGTCAAAATAACCTCTTTTTTTCCTATCCAACAATTTATTTCCTGGATTTACCTAACCACCCTTACAAAGATGTTTCCATTTTCTAATTATTAGCTTCATATTATAAAATTTACAAAGTAAAATATTCCATTAAGTAATATATAGAAGTTGAGAACTGGGATGCTTATTTATATTAATTCATTGGAGCCACTGGTATAAATAGCCACTTATTTTCATTTTATTAACTCTTAAAACATTTTCCCAGGGCAGCTAGGTGGCATGGTGAATAGGGCACCAGCCCTGGAGTCAGGCGGACCCGAGTTCAAATTCGACCTCAGACACTTAATAATTTAACCTAACTGTGTGACCTTGGGCAAGTCACTTAACCCCATTGCCTTAAATAAATAATTTTTTAATTTCAAATTTATTAAAATTATATATAATAAATTATTATAAAATGAAACTTCATTATGTTGAAGAGAGGACCTATATTTTCATGTTGTGGACAACTGCTTTTCAATATATACATATAGTATGGATGTCCATAGCAGCTATTTAAAAATTTGCTGCAGTTGTAATTTTAATGATTATATTAAATAAATTGTCCCTCTTCATCTCTGTGCTCTTAAAGCTCCTAAATTCTAGGATTAAGTAAAACAATGGGTTTGTCCACTTCTTTGCCTAAAAAAATTTGTGGCAAATAGGTAAAAGTCCTCGATTTGACATTAGAAGACCTGGGTTCAAATCCAAGTTCTGCTCTTTATTTACCATTTAATCTTGGGGTAAATAAATCACTTTAACTCTGAGTCCTTAGATTCCTCAGCTCTAAAATGAGGAAGTTAGATTAGATGATCTCTCAGACACTTTCCAGCTCTAATTCCTATGATCCAAGATCCTTTGAAAGACAGAGGGGAAAATGAGTGTTCTCTGCCACCTTCTGGTAAGAAAGGAAAAATCAGAAGAAAATGATCAGTTTCTGCAAGTTTCATATAATTGATTTGATTTGATTCTTATGCTTCTCAAAGTACAGGTTTGTAACCTATGACATCTATCTGTTGATCTATATACCCTGTACTTCTTTTCCTTAAACAAATGTGACTGTAGGTAGCAATCAGTCAGCAATAATTGATTAAGCAACTACTATGACAGAAGCTATGATCTATGCTGAGGACCCAAAGAAAGGCAAGCAACTGTCCCAGCTCTCTTGGCATTCATAGTCTATTGGAGGAGACAACATGTAAATAACTATGAACAAGGCCAGATGACTCTAGAGGAGATTGTCCAGTCTACAGTCAGAAGACTCATCTTCCTGAGTTCAAATTTGGCTCAGACACTTACTAGCTGTGTGACTGGGCAAGTCATTTAATCCTTTCTGCCTCTGATTCCTCAACTGTCAAATGAACTTGAAAAGAAATGAAAAATCACTCCAAGATCTTTGCCAACAAAACCCCAAATAGTATCCAAGGGAAAGACAGACATGACTGAAAAACAACTTGCACAAAGGAGATATAGATAGTGTAAATTAGAACAGTTAATGGAGGGAAGGCACTAGAATTAAAGGGAATAGGGAGAGGCTTCCTAAAGAAGGGATTTTGTTGTTTTTTTTTTGTTCTTCATTCTTGAAGAGGCCCATGACATCAAGGAGATGATGCCATGACAAGTAAGTGAATTGGATCGAAGCGAAGAAAGACTGTACAACATCATCAGCTTAATTTTCTCCTCTGGAGCCATCTGAATCCAATGACCAGATATGGATGACTGGGCATGACCATGGATACAGTGGAAGACCTTGGCCTTTCTAAGCTAGGGTCTTAAACAGATCTCATTGTGACAGAAGGGATTTTAGTTGGGAATTGAAAGAAGACAGAGAAACCAGGAGGTAAAACTGAGGAAGGAGAGTATTCCAGATATGGGAGACAGCCAGTGAAAATGCCAACTGATGGAGTACTTTGTTTGAGGAACAGGAGGTCATTGTGTTTGGTCTGCAGAATATGGTGGAAAGGTAGAGATGGGAGAAAGGGGGAAGGAGAAGGATTATGAAGGGCTTTGAATACCAAAGAGGTTTTTTCTATTTGATCCTGGAGATGATAGGGAACTGTTGGAATTTACTGTATAGGGTGGTTAGGTTCATATCTGTTCTTTAGGAAGCTCACTTTGGCAGTTGAGTAGAAGATGGACTGGAAGGGGAAAGAGACCTGAGGCAGGGAGACCAAACAACACACTCTTGCAATTGCCCAGACTGAGTTGATGAGGGCCTGCTCCAGGGTGATAGCACTGTCCAAGGAGAGAAAGGAACATATGTGAGAATTTTGACAAAGGTAAAATTGGGGGTGGCTAGGTGGCGCAGTGGATAGAGCACTGACCCTGGAGTCAGAAGTTACCTGAGTTCAAATCTGCCTCAGACACTTAATAATTACCTAGCTGTGTGGCCTGGCCTTGGCAAGTCACTTTGCCTTGCACAAACCCTAAAAAAATAAAAATAAAAATAAAATGGTAAAATTGACAGGTCTCAACCACAGATTGGATATGGGGAGGAGAGGGGTGTAAAAGCCAGCAAAGAAATGAGGAAGACTGCACAAAATCCCCTTAGGTACCTGTTACTGTATTTTTTCTCTTTTTCTCATCTCCAAAGACTTTTAATATTGATAGATTTGTAGGATGACAGGCTAAGAAAAATATAGCATCTAGTGGCATAGATGAGTCTTCTCTTTAGGTCTCTTCATTCTCTAGAATAGGGGTCAGGAGCCCCAAGGTTTTTTAGTCTTACCCTTATTACTTCTATAATCCCCTGACTTCAGGCAAGTTACTTCCCCTCTCTATCTTAGTTTTCTCATTTTTAAAATCACGAGGAAAGGAGTTTTATTCTCTTCCAGCTCTGAATTTCTGTATGTCTTCCACTATCCTGATTCTACATTCTATATAAATGTAACCTTTTGATGAGATTGAAGCTTAACAGCTGATAGAGACTTCAAGGTAAAAATATCAGAACAAATGAAACAGTACTTCAACTTGAATAATTAATGATTTTCCTGACAAAATATAGATCTTTAAGCAAACCATCCTATCTCTCTGAGTTATAGCTTCCTATCTTTAAACTGAATCTTAGGTTTTCTTCAGACTCCAGAAATTCTCCTTTAGTTAGCTTATAATTTTATGCCATTGTGATCACTTAGCTCTGTCAGAGAGAAAATGGCCATGAATATTTACCTCTAAATCCAGGGCACTGTCCTAAATCAGCCTTTTAAAAATTTTTGCTTATTTTTTTTTTTAATGAAGACTGGGTCCCTGTCTCTCATGCAGATTAAAAGTTCTGGGACCACTCATGGACTTGGTCCCACTCCAATTAACAAGAGAGCTTTGAACTCGACTTGTTTGTCACTTCTTAGGCAACCTGTTGGCCCTCATTCCTAAGGGTCCACCATACCAACACAGAACTTAGTGACATCATTGGACATGTAATTTACTCCAGTTCATGAGTCCCAGCTTAAGAGATCTGACAGCCTTAGCCTCTCAAGTAGCAGAGACTGAAAGAATCTGCTTCCTCTCCTGTCTTAGATAAATATGATCATCCTCCTGGTTGAAGGGGAAGACATGTACAAGAAGCCTCTTCCCTTAGACCTATTAATTCCTGTATCTTCAAGAAAGGATTAAAGCAAGTAAATCACATTGAGGTAGAGAGAGGAAAAAGGTACTAAAATAGGACAGATAAGTAATTAGAGTTTGGTTTGGGTAACAGAAAGAGTCCCCAGTTGATAACCGGAAGATGGGTCAGAGGAAGAAATCTGGAGCTGTATATGTCATTTAGGTGTCTTCAATGTGGCAGATACTGTAATAATATAATACGTTGCCAGGGGCAATTCTAATAGTAAACATTGGCTTCATTTAACATTTTCATGTTTGCAATGCATTTATGTAAATAACCTCATTCAAGTCTCATAATAACACAGGTATTATTATCTTCATTTTCTATATGAGGAAACTGAGAGATCAGAGGAATCATGTGTCAGTGGATCAATTCAAATCATACTCACTCTTGACTCTGATTTCATTTTTCTTTCTAGAATGTCAAATTACTTCCCCATAATGTCTGATTCTTTGAAACTAAGCTATTCCTCCAGACACTTACAGCTCCTTAAAACATTATAGGAGAGGGAAAATACTGCCCTTTCAGCCTGGGAAGTTAATTTGTCCTTATTCATTTTGAGTATAATGTGAAAGAAGGCAGGGGCCAGGATTGAGTTACCAAGTGGCTTATGAGGCAACTTGCAATTTTTTTAACACTTGAGGTCTGGGTGAGGAAGCAGCAGTGGTTCTTTCCCTTCACACAAAACTCTTATAAATTGGCATCATTAAAATTGGTCTGTTTGAATATAAGCAATCAAATGTTGTGGAAAACAAAAGAAAAGAATTTGATTTCAGAGAATCTCAGATTATTAGGGATTAGGGTCAGGGTACTTTCTAATCTATTTGATGACTTCTCTCAGTCAATTTATAGGTTGTGGGCCTCTGTTTTAATGTGTCAAAGGAACAATTCCCCAAGGAGTA